>NC_045435.1:6917034-7159153 GCF_002776525.5 Piliocolobus tephrosceles | reverse complement strand
CCTTCCTTCCTTCCTTCCTTCCTTCCTTCCTTCCTTCCTTCCTTCCTTCCTTCCTTCCTTCCTTCCTTTCTTTCTTTCTTTCTTTTTCCTTCCTTCATTCCTTCTTTCTTTCTTTCTTTTTTGAGATGGAGCCTCACTCTGTCCCCCAGGCTGGAATGCAGTGGCCCGATCTCGGCTCACTGCAAGCTCCACCTCCCGGGTTCATGCCATTCTCCTGCCTCAGCCTCCCAAGTAGCTGGGACTACAGGCACGTGCCACCACGCCTGGAGATTTTTTTGTATTTTCAGTAGAGACAGGCTTTCACTGTGTTAGCCAGGATGGTCTCGATCTCCTGACCTCGTGATCCATCCGCCTCGGCCTCCCAAAGTGCTGGGATTACAGGCGTGAGCCACCGCGCCCAGCTGAACAGCATTTCTTAGGAGGTTGTAAGTGGTGGGATCAGGTAGGAAAGCCCGGAGCAAGGGCCTTCATGTTTCCTGCCCTGGGATTTTCCTTGGGGTTTCTGCTGGCTGTTTGCATGTTCTCTTTTGTGGTCAAGGAAAGCCCCATGCTCTCCTTCAAAGGAGAAGGTCTGCTTTTGTGTTTAAATCTGATCAAACTCTGTGCTACTTTACTTGGCTTTTACAAGGAATAAATTGTACCTGAAGGCGACAGTAAAGCAGGGAACAAAAGAGATTTACAGATAATGGTTTCTAGGAGATGAGAGTGAAGTGATGTTTGAGGATATGGACAATGTTTTCTTTCACAATGAAAGTGAAGTAAGATGAATGATGTTTTTATTGGCAGAAGTAACTGCATCTGTTGAGTTCCTTAGCCAGGCAAATATAACAACCCTTATACTTTGACTTCATTTTGTCTGGATCTTTAAACAGAAAGATTGGAACAATCAGATTGTTTCAGATTGAAAGGCTGAAGACACAGGAGTTGTATAACTGAAGTAGGAAGGAGGACTCCTTTCTTTCCCCTCTTTGATCAGCTCATATTCTTCTTCACAAACCCTCCAGTATTCCCCATTGCCTCCTTATTACATCCTGATGGGTGTGCTGAGATATATCGATCCTCTCAGCTTTGTGGGCAGCAGGAGCCTCTTAGCTTGTCATAGGGGTGGGTCAAGAGGGCTATTTGGCCTAGAGCTGTACATTCAGGGAAAGCCTGCATTTTAAAATTTCATCTTATCTATGACATAGGCAATATGTTTGCTTGTATATTAAAAGTATTTACTAGGTAATTCTAAATATTTAAAAGCAACCAAATTTCTTGTGACTCTGTTTTGGCATTTTCTTTCTTTTTTAATATACTAGGAGCCTAAAAAAAAAAAAAAAAAAAAAAAAAGGAGAGGGCCCAGGCACCTACACTCTGAGGGGCCCCCATAGTCCAGTTGCACAGGCTTTCATACTATGGTCATGGTCATAGCAGCTATTGAGGAGGACAGACCTTCAATAACTAATCATGCAAAGAAGTCACTAATGTGAGGACTGGGTGCCTTGAAAGGGTGTAATAGGGACCCTCCCCTATTTGGGCCATCAGGAAGGATTTCTCCAAGCAGGTGAAATTGAAGGGGCCTCTTCCCCTTCCCCTAGAGGGGATCAATGTTAGGCAGCAGAGGTGAAAAATCTCAATAACCAATAGTTTTTTAAGGAAAGAGCCAAACTCTAGGATGATGCTCATAATTTGGGTTTGGGCAAAGGGGTGAATTGGCAGTGTTGTTAACCAAACTAGGTAACCAGGGATTCTTTTAGGGTAACTAAAACTATTTTCTGGCAGTAGATGGGTTGATAAGATGATTAGTTCAGTGTGGGGGTATGTTGAGTGTGAGAGGCCTTTGAGACATCAGAGTAGCGATGTTTTGCAAATGTATGATCTTGTGTTATAAGAAGAGCTTAGTAACTCCTTGTAAATTCAGAACCTCATAGTATGTAAGGCAGTGGATAGTCCAGTGGGGAATTGAAAGAAGAATGGATATATGGCCTCTGCTTTCAAGGAGGTTATTCTCTAATTGCAGTCAAGGAGTTCAATAACCACAGATTATCCCAGTAACCCTCTAAGACAACAGCAAGAGAAATGTCTTGGGCCGTACAACAGTGATTGACACACGAATTGTATCAATGTTTCTTGATTTTCTATATCCATCTTAGTATCTAAGTAAAATCGTGCATTTGGTTTTACTTTTGTTTCACTCTGGTAGTTAGAGGTGGGTTGAAAATAGCGTGATCTTGTTTAACAGCACCATGGGTTATTTGCTTTGGAGTAATTCATTTTAAATTTATGATGTAGGTGCTGTTATTTGTCCCATTTTACAGAAGAGAAAACTGTGGCACTGAGGGGTTCAGTAACTTTCCCAAAGTTATGTAACTACCAAATTATAAAGTGGGTATTTGGACTTAGATAATCCAAAATCAAAGCCCCTTCCCCTAATTTTTAATCCTATTTTTTAACTAACTATGTCCCCTATCATTTAAGTTATTTGAAAACCTTATTTTCAGTGGCTGCGTAATTTATGTAACATTCTCCTAGTGCCTGTATTTCCATTTATATTTTCCAGATAAATCCCTGCAAGTGGGCTTCCTGTACTAAGAAATATAAAATGTTTAAGACTTCTTAAACCAAATACAACTCATTTTCAGAAAAGTTCAAAAAATTTGCAGTCTGTATATACTTTTCAATCCCATATAGAAGGTTTCTCAATCCCATATGATTGCCTAAACCGAAACAGAACTCAGCAACACTGTGATAAAGGTGGTGGTTAGGATAATAAATCAGAGACTGTTAGGGCAGGAAAGAACTCCAGGTTTCATCTAGGCCTGCCTCCCTCTTTTATTCGTTAAGAACCAAGGCTTAGAAAGGTTAAGAAACATGACCCAAACACGCCATTACAGGCATAGTTAGGACAAGGACCTGCACACAGCACTATGTGCTATATTGAGCCTGAGACTCTTGGATGGTTTGGACGATTCCAGGGTGTCCTGAAATGACTGCCTGGGGTCGCCCCTGAGACTTTTAGTGTTTGGGTCAGCTTCCAAGTTCCCCCTGAGTTTCACAGTTGTATCAGAGGGGTGGAAGTAACCCAAAGGGGTCTGTCCTGAACTGAGAAGCCCATTATCACCTAGAGATAAAGAAGTCTGCTGGGCCAGGGGAAATCCTGAAATCTCCTTTCATGAGTTTACTTTGACCTGGCCTAGTGTCAGATCCACGAGGGTGATTCTGAACTCTCTCTTCATTATTCTGTTGATGGTATGATATGTGTCAATAAAGGGCTACTCGTGTAATTTAAAACTCACATAATTCAAGATTGTTTTTTTTTTTTAATAGCAGTGACCAAAAATGGAGGGTGTTTCTGTTTATTTATTTATTTTTGATTTTATTTATCTATTTATTTTTGAGATGGAGTCTTGCTGTATCGCCCAGGCTGGAGTGCAGTGGTGCGATCTCAGCTCACTGCAAACTCCGCCTCCTGGGTTCACGCCATTCTCCTGCCTCAGCCTCCTATGTAGCTGGGACTACAGGCGCCCGCCCCCATGCCTGGCTAATTTTTTGTATTTTTTGTAGAGGCGGGGTTTCACCGTGTTAGCCAGGATGGTCTTGATCTCCTGACCTCGTGATCAGCCCGCCTTAGCCTCCCAAAGTGCTGGGATTACAGGCGTGAGCCACCGCACCCGGCTGGGTATTTCTGTTTATTAACCAGAAGTGACTCCCCCATGTGGCAATAATGTAAACAAAATTTGCAGTTTGATTTGGCTTGATATCTGGCTAGGTGGGGCTAAGGTGTTTTATCAGTAAATCTCAAAGTTTCATTGCCTTAGCACAATAAGGGATTGTTTCTTACAAAATCTGAAGCAGGCTGGTTGATCACCTTCTGGGTTGCAGATATGCCACACCAAGGTTGCCCAGGCAGGAGAAGAGAGAGGTAAAGGAGTCATGTAGACTGCTAACTGACCCAGCTTGGCAAGTGACATGTTCACTTACAGTGTATTAGCCAGAGCTAAAAACATGGGTCCAATCTAACTGGAGGGAGAGGCTGGGAAAGAGTGGGAGCAGCACACAGATGTTTAATGAACACTAATTGTTTCTTCCATACACTTGATGCTTGATATTTTGAAATTATCAACCTAAAAAATGTGTAGGCAATTTCACATCATTTCAAGTTTTAAACATAAAGATAAAAGTTTCATATCACTTTCCTTCAGAGAGGCTTGAAGGGCCACTGTATGGAGAAGTACCCACTGTCGATGCAAAGAAATTATTTTGATTTCTGTGTTAAAAATAATGGAACTTTTGCTTAATGTTTGTGAGATTTGGGCAAGTAGCCTAACTTCTCTAAATGAGTATCCCTAAAGAAAAAGGGATAACAGTGCTTCATTCAGGGGTATGTTGCATAAATTAGGTTGAAGACTGAACATAAAACACTTGACACAGTGCAGAGTACATGGTAAGTATTCAACAAATGTGAGTTTTTATTGATATTATTGATATTGTAGTGGCATTTACTACTATGCACAGTAATGTAGGATCCTCAGAATCATCCTCAGTGCTGTATCCATAATCAGAAGACAGTGTGCTTTATGGAAACAAGTGATGTTTTGTCCAGATTCTGGCAATAAAATGTCTTTTATTTTCTGTGTGTTCTTATATTTGTAGATCATGGGGAATTTCAGAGGTCATGCCCTCCCTGGAACCTTCTTTTTTATCATGGGTCTTTGGTGGTGTACAATGAGTACTCTGAAGTATATCTTCAAAAAGCAAAAGCGAACCTGCTACCTTGGTTCCAAAACATTATTCTGTCGATTGGAAATTTTGGAGGGAATTACAATAGTTGGCATGGCTTTAACTGGTGAGTGGATCATCTGTTTTCTGTTTTTATCTTTTGGGTGTTTTCATATGTAAAATATGAAACAATATAAAATCATGAAATTGCTAAAAGGAATTTTTATTAAAAAATATCTCTTAACACATATTCTAATTGTAATTTCTATCAGATACAATTCATTGGGAAGGTAATAATTTACACTTATACAAAGAGCTATTTCTTAATGAATTAGTCATAATAGTTAACTTGCCTACCCAGTTAAAGTGAGTTTCTTTTAAAGAATTGGTTGGAGCTTCTGAAATAATTTTATATCAATTGTTCTGATCTCTGAAAGAACAAACCCTATCAAAAACCATTTTGCAAATGATGTGAAGTTAATCAAGTAATTATGGAAAAGCTTCAGTAATACATCATTTTTGATAGGCTGTAGAAGACTTTAGCCTTCTGCACACATCTTTTTTTCTTGGTTCCTAAGTTGGAGAAAGAGATTAGGCCAGATAACTTCTAAGGCCTTTCCACTGAATCTTCCATCTGAAGATTCAATGAAAATGTTCTGCGTTCTTGAGAGTTCCACTCTAGCCTCTCTGTTATAAAAGATAAATTTTCTGATTTTCCCATTAGATTTCTTCATGCTTTATTCATGGCAACAGGTCTTTGCTATGGCATCAAATTACACAGTAACATTTCCAAAGAGGGAAATTTCCTTGCCAAATTCTATAGATTAACAAATAAGGCAGTATCTGTAAGAAAGTTTAACTGTTTGCATATCAGATTAGATCATCTGCTGTATCTGTCTGGGCTTCTTTTTTCCTTTTTTCTTTTTTTTTTTTTTGTTTGAGATGGAGTCTTGGTCTATCAGCCAGGCTGGAGTGCAGTGGCATTATCTTGGCTCACTGCAACCTCTGCCTCTTGGGTTCAAGCAATTGTGCCTCAGGCTCTCAAGTAGGTAGGATTACAGCGCCTGCCACCATACCTGGCTAATTTTTGTGTGTTTAGTAGAGATGGGGTTTCACCATGTTGGCCAGGCTCGGTGCGAATTCCTGACCTCCAGTGATCTGCCCGCCTCGGCCTCCCGAAGTGTTGGGATTACAGGTGTGAGCCACTGTGCTCAGTCTTGTCTGGGCTTTCTCAGTTATCATAATTGGAGAAAAGCTGAACCCTTTAGCATTTTTATCTGGTACCAAGCACAACCCCCTACTTTATGGCGGCTACTGAAAGATGTAGTATTTAAGAAGGAAGTAATCAATTTCCATAGGAGTTGTCTCCCAAATTCAAATCTCCAAATAATTCAGGATGTATCTTAGTCATTAGATTGGAATGGGCAGTGGAACTAAGATCATTGGCATTGAAGATCTGAAATAGCTGTTTAATTCAATTGGCTATCTTTGACTAAAACTATTTATTTGAACCAGCATCTGAACCTCCAAAACAAGCCTTACATGCCAGTGCTCAGCTGTTAGGGAACACCTCAGAGAGAAGAATCAATGTCACAAGAGACCATTAGATTGGAATAAGCAATGGGCTAATCCTCCTGCATCTTCTTGAATTCTAGGTAAAGCAGAGTTGCTAAAACTGTGATATGTTTCTTTGCAGGAATGGCTGGGGAGCAGTTTGTTGCTGGAGGGCCCTATCTGATGTTATATGACTATAAACAGGGTCACTGGAACCAACTCCTAGGCTGGCATCATTTCACCATGTATTTCTTCTTTGGGCTGTTTGGTGTGGCAAACATATTATGTTTCACCATCAGTTCACTTCCTGTTTCCTTAACCAAGTTAATGTTGTCAAATGCCTTATTTGTGGAGAGTAAGTATTAATGAGTATTTTCATGTACCTTTCTCTATTAGTGGGCATTTGTGTAGCCCTTCATATTAATATACTTCTGGCATCTTGTTGCAGCCTTGATTGATAGGGCCATATATTTGGGCCATGATGAAATATTTGGGTGTCCTAGGCAGAGTGCCAAAGATCTATGTGCTGTACTGACTCATTTAGTAGAACTGGGCAAACACAGTTGTTCAATTGCTATGTTCACATTTCACATCTGTCTCAAAGGACCACTTACGAAGGTTACCCATCTCTGGGTTGTTCTGAAGATTATCATTTTTTTTTTTTTTTTTTTTTTTTTTTTTTTACTTTTAACGAATGAAAACTGATCCCAGAGTAATAAAGCATGAATACACTGAAATGAGGCAGCCACATACAGCGGAACAGCTCCCACTATCTACTAATAGGCTTTTTCATATTGATACAGTAATACTCTGCCATGTCATGACAAGTAGGGTCCAAAAAATGCAGTCACATAAAAAATATGGGGTCTTAATTTTGGAAAGTTAATTAAAACAATAGTTTTTGTTCAGCTGGTCTCCCAGTTACTGTAGGGAGAAAAAAGAAAACAAGCATTTAATGATTTGTTTTCATGTATTACACAGGTAAGAAATACATTGATTATGGAAATAGATAACCACAAATTGATCAGGAGGCAGTCACTTCCTACTCACCTCTGGCATCTGATGATAAGAACTTTTGCCCATACCTCTTGGGAACAAGGGCTAGACAAAAGATGGATGTCAACAACTAATAGCCCAGTTCTCATTATCTCAGGGTGTTACCATATTTTGAATGAACATCTTTTCTCTTTGTCTTCATGAAAAAGATGAAGCTGGAACCTGTCCATGGGATGAAGAAATGCAGTTATTTACTACTTCTTGGGAGCTTCCAGAGTCTGTTGTTATACCTGTCAAAATCCACCCTTATGATTTATATGTGTTTGCCTCCTCCAGTGGACTGAATTGCTGAAGGCGATGCTTTGATTTATTCATCTGGGTGCTCATCTGAATTATTGCACTTGCCATGCTTACTGTTCTTTGTCCTGCTTAGAAGATACTTTGAAATATTTTCATCTTATGGAGATTCCAACTTCACCTTAATACTTTTCGTTTGGATAAAGAGGAAAAGATATTCATTCAAAAATACAGTTAACACCCCGAGAAAATGAGAATCCATTTGTTGAAAAATGTCACAATATGTTAGAGAATAAAGGTCAGGGAAAACAAAAAGAGGGTTACATTTCAAAGATTCTATTCTAATGAGGTGGTAATGTCTCCAAAAATGCAGTACTGTGGGAATCAGTGGGCACCTGCTCTTTTGGACAAATGTGTGTATGTGTAAAATTCTGTTTACAGAGAGAGGGCGAGAGAGAAACAGTGGGTGACCCTTGGTTCCACTGAAGAAGACAATCTGTTTTTTCCCCATCAGCTTTTATCTTCTACAACCACACTCATGGCCGGGAAATACTGGACATCTTTGTGCACCAGCTGCTGGTTTTGGTCACCTTTCTGTCGGGCCTCGTTGCCTTTCTAGAGTTCCTTGTTCGGAACAATGTACTTCTGGAGCTACTGCGGTCAAGCCTCGTTCTGCTTCAGGGGAGCTGGTTGTTTCAGGTGAGTTGGGGTCTCTAGTTAATGTACCTGGACCCTTTGCTTGTAACTTCTCTGTTTATTTGATGAGGCAGTTCGCTATAGACCCCAGAGACTTCCCTCCAACAGACGGCCTGTAGTAAGATCATGGGCCTCTGAGAAGTGATGTTTGACTATCCCAATAGCCTTGATGGGAGAATTGTCAGAGCAGCTGGGAAGTGGTGCGTGCACATCTTCATCACATACCTGGACATCCATTATATAGGAACTCTGAGCTGATGCTTTTAGTTAGAAGCAGTTCCTGACACTAAAGCAGCTTATGGCGTAATAAGCTTAAGAAACATATAGAAGGCAGAAAAGACAGCAAACTATTATTTATTGAGAAATAACTATATGTTGGCTAGTGTACCAAACTTTTATATATACATTGTTTTATTTTTTCCTTGCAACAGCCTGGAATTCAGGCATTATCATCACCAATTTACAGATAGGAAGACTCAGAGAGACCAAGCCTCATACAATAATGGAGCTAGGATCTAAATTTGGATTCATCCGACCCGAGGCCCGAGGCTTTTTCCATTTTAAGCTGTTAACTCTTTAACCTTGATGTGTCGTTGAAAGCATGAATTCCAATCAGTGAACATACATTTTATAGAGACCGATGAATCATAATCCAACATACATACATATCTGTAAACAAAGTCTAGGATGGAAGGTGAATTTTGGTTTAATCAGGGGAGACTCCTTAGAAGAGATTTTTAGTCACCAGAGAGCAGAGATTTGGGATAATGAGGTTATTTTAGAGATTTGTATTGCACATGAGGAGTGATAAAAAGCATTGGTAGGGGAGCGGGAGAGAAACATCATCGTCAAATGGGAT
The DNA here is from genome assembly GCF_002776525.5 of Piliocolobus tephrosceles. NCBI lineage: Eukaryota > Metazoa > Chordata > Mammalia > Primates > Cercopithecidae > Piliocolobus > Piliocolobus tephrosceles. Next base: position 7,150,050 of record NC_045435.1, on the reverse strand, counting down.
AGAAAAGATGTACTATTTAAGCATGCAAGAAAGTGGAAAGGCTGTTGGAGCAAAGGCCAGTAAAGAGGGACTAGATCCAATGGTTATTTTAATGGAAAACTTCATAGAAAAAACTAACAAATACTCTATAATGTGAAGAAGCTGATAATTGGTGAATTTAATTATGTAAAATGTTATATAAAACACTCTATATATCTTGCTGTGTCTTGTGTATCTTGTCTGCTCCTGACACATAACAATGACAGATAAAATAAAATAAATAAAATAGTAGAAAAATAGAAAAAAATAGAAAATTGGAAAGAAAATGTTAAAAATAAATTTAAACAATAAAGTAGAAAATACTAACTGCAATGAAGCAAAACAAACAAAAAGAGGCCAAAGAAACTTGTGCGCTGGATGTAGAACAGAAACGCAGAGCAAGAGTCAAGCTGAGCCCGCAGGCCCAGACAGACGGTGACGGTTGGTTTTTTTGGCTCCAGTGAGACTGAAAGAAAGTAAAAGGACTCCTTTCAAGGTGGAGGATGAAACCAGGCTTTTGGGACTCTTTGATTGTGTTTTTTATATATTCTATATTCCTAATGGTTTTTCATCTGATTGATCTCTCACTTTCTAATAGAAGTCTGTTGAAGTTTTATATTACAGGTCTGGATTTGTCCATTTCTTCATATGTTAATTTTTTGCTTTGTTGTAAGGCTGTTTTCTGCTTCTCTGTCTTTTTTTTTTTTTTTTTAGTCTTTTTTTGGGTTAGATTCTGATCTCATTTATTTTCAATCTTTCTTGGTTTAAAATAAATGCATTTAAACAAATACATTCGTCTGCACACTGCTAGAGCTGCCTTCCGTAAAATTTGATGTGTTAGTTTGTAGTTTTTCAGTGTGTTGATGTAGTTTTCACTGTTGGGTAATTTTGAATGTTATTTCCATGTGCTTCTCTCTTTAATTTATGAGTTATTTAGGAGTACACTTTTAAGTTTCCAAAAATATTCTTTTTTTCTTATTATTTCTTTCTAATGTAATTGTTTTATGGTCAGGGAATGTGTTCTCTTTGTAATGTGTTGAGACTTCCTTTGGAACATGGCCCAATGTCAGTGGTTGTAAATGATCCAGGTAGTCAAAAGGAAAGTATATCCTCTTTGTTTGGTTTAGGAGTCCTCATATATTTACTAGACCAAGTTTGTTAAAAGGTTAAACATTCAAATAAAGAAAGGCAGGACAAGAGGGGAAATCCAAAGAGAATAGAATTATAAACATAAGAGCAGAATGAATGAATTAATTAGTGTTCAGTTAATAGTGACTACTGTCTAGGATCTGAAGGAGGAAGCTGTGGGTTATACCTCAACTGGGAATAGGTTGGCTTAGTGTTGCCCCTTTTGGCAGATAAATGTTTTCATATTTCCCCCAAAAGCTTTTCTAAGGAAGAGATTAATGCCTTTGGGCATAAATCCATGATTATTTAGAAAAGTTTTCATCTACCAATATGTCTAGACTAGACTGTTTCCTTTTTTCCTGGTGGTCAGCCTAAATAATGTCTGCAGCGTGAAAGAAAAATGAACATTTAATACCAATGCAAACACACACATTGGCAGGAAATGAAGGTTTAGCCATAGTGACACTCCCACTACTGTACTCCTCTGAAACAAAAATGTCTAGAAACTTAGGTGAATTTATTATGCTTCCAGTTGATAAGTGTGATATATGAATGTTTACGGCAAAATGCTGTCTTGAGCTAACAATATTATGTCATGACTTACTTTTAACCATATTACCGTATTTTTTTCTCACTACTTCTTCATGTATGGTTAATATGTTAATACTCGTGCATGAACTGTGTATAGAGGGATTAGATAAAACACCCACCCAGACTCTTGGAACCATAAGTATGGAGATGTGAACTGAAGGAAACAAATACTCAGACTGGCCACTTTTTTATCACACACATATAAATGATTGGGTAATACGTAAATGGAGAGGGAATTTCCCTTCTAACTTACTAGCAATGCTTTCTTTCCTGAACCACATCACAGTCAAAAATGTTTTCTCAATAACCTAGCCACATCATGCACTTTAAGAAAGAAAAAAAAAAAAATTCCTGCAAGCCCCTTTATTCCATGAATCATGTTTTCCCTGTGTCTCTGTGTGGGAGAATATTTCAAAAGCTCGCTTTGCACCTTCTCATTCCCAAGCTCCCTCCAGTCATCCTCACCGCCCAGGTGCGGGGACAATCAGGGAATGAGGAAGGTGCTCCTGCTGTTGTTGCTTCTTATTATATTGGACAGTTGCTTCCACTGCATCTCCCAGCTCCATTGATCCCCCCAGCGATTCCTCCCACGACTGCACAGATCCTGAGCCCAAACAAAAGCTCAGCTGCCTTTATGAAGGACAAAAGTTCATTTTTAAATGACAAAAAGTCCCAACTAAGCAGTAATCGTTTGAGGTCTGATGCGGCAGCAGATCAAACTTTTGCTTAGGCTTGTAGTGTTGAAAGAAATGATGGATGATCAGATTAACAACAGGAAATTCAGACTTCGCTGTAGGAAATCATCGGCCCCAGGCTTATTGCCTATTAGAGAAGATAATTATTTACACTTGAAATGTGATACCAATGAAGCTTAAACTAGTCTAAACTAGTCGAAACCAGATGTTCAGGAATGGCATACAAGTTGTAGCAAGAAAAACTTTTTTTTTGCAGGTTGAGGTTTTTTTGGAATTTTATATAAGGAAACAAGACGACAAATAAAAGTGAAGTTTCTGTATTTAAAGGAGGATTTAATGAGTTGTGGCAGTTTCTAGCTTTAGTTTGGGGTTTCAGCTTTCCTAATTTATTTGTGTTTGGCCTCGAATGACTATGGGATGTTTCTATGGCTTTCACTGTAGTCACATCAGTTAACTCTGTTCAGTGGCTTCAGTCAAATCTTTAGCTTTCAGCACTAGGCTCTGAGGGTGCTAAAGAGATTGGTGATGAGAGGGGCTCCAAGTTTCTCTTCTCCTGATGTAAACAGCAAAAAGTTTGGTAGAATTAATGATGCCTAATGGAGGTGACTTGAGATTTTATTTTGGAAGCTCCAAAAAGCAATTATGAATATCGCATGTAGTGACAAGTCCCTGGGCCCACAGTTTAGACCAACCTGAATCTGAATGCTAGCTTTACCACACTAATTACATGAATCACCATAGATAATATGTTCCGTGCCATTTCTATATTAATGGAAATATTAATAATATCTCATGGGGTTATTGGGAAAAATATATGTTATAACTTGGCAATGCATGGCTGCCCTGAGGAGAGGACTGCTAATTCCAGAGGAAGGGGAGCAGAGGAAGCTTCCAGAAGAAGGTGAAAGATGGAAGAGAGTCACCAATGTGTCTAGGCTTAAGGTTTAGGGCAAGTGGTACCCTTTTGCTTATTTGAACTTAACCTCTATATTAGTTTCCTAGAGCTGTAATAACAGATCCCTAGAAATTGGGTGACATATAAGAGAAATTTATTCTTTTACTCTTCTGGAGAACAGAAATCTGAAATCAAGGTGTTGGCAGGGTTGGTTTTCTCTTGGGGTCCAGAGGGAGAATCAGTCCCATGCTGATCTCCTAGCCAACTGCCAGCCATCCTTGGCATTCCTTGGCTTGTGGCAGCAAGACTTCATTCTCTGCCTTTATTATCACAAGATATTCTTCCTGTATTTCTTTGTTTTCCTATGTCTTCACATGGCCTTCTTATAAGGATGCCAGTCTTTGGGTTTAGAGCCAACCCTAATCCAGTATGACTTCACCTTAACTTGATCACATCTGCAAAGACTCTGTTTCCAAATACAATCATGTTCAGAGATACTGGGAGTTAGGACTTCAACATATTGGAGGACACAATTTAACCCACTACAAATGCTGACCCTTACCTCTGGGAGCTGGAGCAGGTCACTTCCCGACCTGGGGTGGGCAGCTCATGTGGATGGCGTTGGAGGAATGTTGGCAGGACTGTGGGTGGGATCTGGAGGGCTAGTCCATAGCTCTTAACACTCATCTTCCCTAAAATTCCCCTTCCTGCACAGAATTTTTCTCTCAATTTCTGTGAATTCGTTGTAAGAGGAAGGCATGAGACCCCAGCTTAGATAACTGGGCCTTTGAACTGGGAGTTGACCATGTGACTTGATTTTCTCTCTTGTCATTCCAAACAGTGAGCATAGAGGAGCTAGCAATTCTTGCTTTCTTCCAGGGGCTTCAGGGACCTGGGCTCTGGTCACTTTGGCTCCCACAGTGAGCTTTCCTAGCAGTATATAAAAGGGGTATTGCAAAACACTGATATGTCCAAAGCAACAGTCTAACCAGCAGGGTGACATTTTCTACCTGCAGTTTCTGAGTACTGTGAGCTCATAACTCTAACTTAATGACTGATATATCTTCTGCCACAGATGTTGACACCTCTTGCCTTTAGAATATATCCATGTTCTAATGCAGAGGCCCCAGCCCTTGGTGGGTGAGGCACAGCGGCAGTGATGCAAACGTTTTTGCAGCTGTTTGGGGATGGAGGGGCAGGGGCGTGCATGACTTAATTTTCCTATCTATAAAATAGACAATAAATGCATTCTGTCTCCTGGGATATAAAGAAGGGAAAGAGGAAGTTATTGTAAAGTACCTTGCTAATTTCAACTAATAAGATACTTTGGGAAAATGTATGACTCTGATATTAGTTGACAAATAAAATGCACTGGGCCAGGACAAAAATAGAAAACTTTGGTTGGATCGCTCCACTTGATCAGGAAGGTAAACTGAATGACGAATCAATGGAGGCTACATGCTTCCACTCATGTTTGCCATTTAGGAATACAGGCCTAATGTTGCCACATCTATTTTTACAAAAAAAAGCTGAGAATGCAAACTTTTGTGTAATGTTTCTTAATTTTTTAAGTGTTGGGAACTTAAGCAAATTATTATTATTATTTTTTTGAGACAAATTCTCACTCTGTGGCCCAGGCTGTGGGCCAGGAGTGCAGTGGCGTGATGTCAGCTCACTGCTGCCTCCGTCTCCCAGGTTCAAGCAATTCTCCTGCCTCAGTCTCCCAAGAGCTGGGATTATAGGCATGTGCCACCAGGCCTAGCTAACTTTTTGTATTCTTAGTAGAAATGGGGTTTCACTGAGTTGCCCAGGCTGGTCTGAAACTCTTGACTTTAGGTGATTCACCTGCCTTGGCCTCCCAAAGTGCTGGGATTACAGGCGTGAGCCACCACACCTGGCCACAAATTATTGTTTTAAATATGCAGGCCAGACAAAGCATGTCTGGGAATTAGAGATGTAGCTCAAGGGCCAACAGTCTGTCATTTATGTTTTAATGGTAATATAGTGCCACGCCCTCACGGAACCACCTTCCATCTCAGTAATGATTGTTCAAACCATACCAGAACTGCTGAGATGACTCAAACTGATCTTGTTATCCAGGCCACTGTCCTTCATATTGCCCCATATGGAAAGGCTATATGGTGAAAAGAGTATGGAGTGGAAGAAAGAACATGGAGTTTTTGGAGCCAGAAACTACTGGTTTGGATCCCTACCGTAGTCATTCAGCCATTTTGTAATACCGGGGGAAGTTATTGAAGTCCTTGAGTTCTAGTCTTTTCCTGTGACATACAAGGATGATGATGTCTTCTTCTTGAGGTTGTTTCAAGGACTAAGAATTATTGTGACATTTACATACATGAGTGAGGATGAAATGACAAGCACATGGTGGTACCACCATCTATCAGACAGTAGATAGTCTAGATATTTTATGTAATCAGAATCATAATATATGTGAACTTTTGTGTCTGCCTTCTTTTTACTTAGTATAATTGTTTTCAAGTTTCATCCATGTTGTTGCCTATACTTCATTCCTTTTATGGTTGATTGATAGTCCATTGTATGAGTATACCGCATTTTGCTTATCCATCATCAGTTTTTGAATATTTGGGTTGTTTTCATCTTTTGACTATTATTAATAGTTCTGCTATGAATATTCGTATACAAGTTTTGTTTGGATACTTCAGTTCTTTTGGGTAGAAGTGGAATTGACAGGTCATATGGAATTCTGTATTTAACTTCCGGAGGAATTGCAAAACTGTTACCACAGTAGCTGCAGATTTTTATCCCAATAAAAAATTAGATAGATAGATAAATGCATGAATGTATTTCAAGTTTCTAAAACTAAATGAAATTCAAAACCAAGATAATATCATGGATAATCCTACAAATGTCTACCATATACTGGCTATGTGTCGGTTACAGTGCTTAGGCATTTCCTTGCAATGGCCCTTTTTGAGGATATATTATTATCCTCATTTTAATGTCTTATTATCCTCATTATCCAGATAATCAGGATTATCCATTTTATATTCCATCAGCAATATATAAGGATTTCAATTTCTCCATATCCTCACCAATGTTTGTTATTTTTATTATTATTATTGCCAGCCTAATGAATAAAAAATGGTATCTCATTGTGGTTTTGATTTGCATTCCCCTGATGAACAATGATATCAATCATCTATTCGTGTGCTTATTGATCATTTGTATATTTTCTCTGGGGAAATGTTTCTTGAAGTCCCTTGCCCATTAAAATTTCTTTGGTTGAGTTTTAGGAATTCTTTTTATATTCTTGATATAATCTCTTATCAGATATATGATTTGCAAATATTTTCTCTCATTCTGTGAGTCGTCTTTTCATTTTCTTAATAGTGTCCTTTGAAACACAAAAGTTAATTTTGATGAAGTCCAATTTTTCTGTTTTTTCTTTGGTTGATGGTGCTTTTGGTGTCAGAGCTTTAAAAAATCAACACATTGCAAGTGATGAAGCTTCCTCCCTGTTTTCTTCTAGGAATTTTGTGGTTTTAGCTCTCATATTTAGGTCTTTAATCCATTTTGAGTTAATTTTATATAGGAGTTAATTTTATATATGAGGTAAGAGTCCAAATTCATTCTTTTGCATATAATACCCAGTTATCTCAGCACCATTTGTTGAAGAGGCTGTTCTTTCCCCATTGAATGGCTTTGGCACCCTTGTCAAAAACCAATTGACCATAGACATATGAGTTTATTTCTGGACTCTCAATTTTATTTCATTGATCTAAATGTTTATCACTATGCCAGTACCACACTGTTGTTTTGATTACTGTAGTTCTGTAGTACTGAAGTCCTCTAGCTTTCTTTTTTAAGGTTGTTTTGGTTATTCTGGGTCCCTTGCAATTCCATATGAATTACAGGATCAGCTTTTAACATTTCTGCAAAAAAAAAAAAAAAAAAAGAAGGACATTGGAATTTTGATGGCAATTGCATTGAATCTGTAGATTGCTTTGGGTGGTATTGCCATCTCAAAAATATTAAGCTTCCAGTCTATGAATATGAGATAGCTTTCTATTTATTTGGGTGGTCTTTGATTTCTTTCAATAATGTTATGCAGATTTTGGTGTACAAGTCTTAAACCTCCTTGATCAAATTTATTCTTATTTTATTCTTTTTAATGCTATTGTAGGTGGAACTGTTTTCTTTCTTTCTTTTTTAGACGGAGTCTCACTCTGTCACCCAGGTTGGAGTGCAGTGGCTCTATCTCAGCTCACTACAAGCTCCGCCTCCTGGGTTCACGCCATTCCTCTGCTTCAGCCTCCTGAGTAGCTGGGACTACAGGCACCTGCCACCAAGCCTGGCTAATTTTTTTTTGTATTTTTAGTGGAGACGGGGTTTCACCGTGTTAGCCAGGATGGCCTCAATCTCCTGACCTTGTGATCCACCTGCCTCGGCCTCCCAAAGTGCTGGGATTACAGGCGTGAGCCACCACACCTGGCCAGAACCGTTTTCTTAATTTTATTTTTGAGTTCATTGCTTTTGTGTAGAAATACAACTGTTTTCTGTACTAATTTTGTATCCTGCTACTACATTTATTAGTCCTAATAGTTTTTTTGTGGATTCTTTAGGAATTTCTATACATAAGATCATGTCATCTGTGAATGTAGATATTTTTGCCTCTTTCTTTCTAGTATGGATGCCTTTTATTTTTCTTCATGGCTTAATTGCTGTAGCTAAATCTTAGCTTAATTGCTCTAGCTGAATCTTAGCTTAATTGCTCTACCTAGATTTTCAGTACAACATTGAATAGAAGTGTGAAAGCAGGCATCCATGTCTCGTTCCTGATATTAGGGGGAAAGATTTCAGTCTTTTACCATTAAATATAATGTTAACTGTGGGCATTTATTTATTTTAAAACCTTTTTGTACTCCAATTTTGAAATAACAGAGTGAAACTGCACCATGTAGAAACTGAAAACATTCTCTTAAAGTTCAGACATTCCTAGCGAAATGACTGTTTATATTTTGAAAACTGATCATTAAATGTCCTTTTAAAATTTTTATGAAAATATGACATATTAGAGACTCTATATATTACTACAACAGGTAGCAAAACCTGATGTTTTATCTATTACATCTTAGATAATTGGAGTTAACTTAGTTATTTACCTTGGAAGCAAGCATTTTGAAATGCACTATTTTTGGGAATGTGGTTGGTTATTTTAATATGTACTTTTTGTTCTAAATTACAGATTGGATTTGTCTTGTATCCCCCCAGTGGAGGTCCTGCATGGGATCTGGTGGATCATGAAAATATTTTGTTTCTTACCATATGCTTTTGTTGGCATTATGCAGTAACCATTGTCATCATTGGAATGAATTATGCTTTCATCACCTGGTAAGTTAGCGATTTCTGTTCATGGAAGTTCTGTTCCTTGGTATATGATTATCAAGACTCAGTGGTATTGAATTGAAAATTCAAAAGGGGATTTCATTCCTTATCATCCCATAAGACAGGGTAGCATAGCAGAATATTATCTGCAAACACAAAAATTCTCAGTAAAAGGAATAAATGCTGGTTTAAAGCTGGAGTCACTCAAGAGTGCCTCAGCTGTGCATCTGAAGTTCGCATTACCCTTCATCACACTCCTCTGTGCCTCCATGTCTCCATGTATGCTATTTCCTTTTCTCTCTTCTGAATGGTCTCCCTCACCCTGCACTGCCTATATAGTGAGTCCTCCATTTACCCATGTGTAGATACTTTAATTATAGCACTTCTTAAGTTTTGAGTCCTTTTTTGACCAACTTGTGTGTGTTCCATTAAATGTAGGTGTCTGCCTAATTTGACATTGACTAATATTTCTAAAAGTCAGATCCAGTTGAATACATTTTTTATAAGAACTCCAGTATAATGTTTCATAAGTGGGTAAGGAGCAGTAGAACAGAGTTATAAGAACACATATTTTTAGCTCCACTATTTAGCAACTGTATGACTTTGGGCCAGTTACTTAACCACATTAAATACTAGTTTTGTTGTTTGTAAAATGGGGAAATAATAAGACCTAAATGAGATAGAGTATTTAAGCTTAGGATATAGTAAGAGCTCAATAAATATTATTGTGTGTTGTTCTTTCTCTTGTTATTCTTCTCCTCCTTCTCCTCTTCCTTATTCCTCTTTGGTATAAAAAAAAAAATGAATGTGATATGGACCCTACCCTTGAGGAATTTGTAGTCTTATAATTAGGACTAAATTAGGGAGATGCACAATGAAAACACAGTGCAATAAACAGAAATAGTAGAAGAACAAAGCACTCTTGCAATCAGGGGAGGCCTCTTTACAATTGAGAATGAGGCTGCAGCTTGAAGAATGAGCAGGAATAGAAAGGGGTGATCACAGTTCCTTTCTCTAAGGTGGTTAATGCTGAACCACAATTGGTTTGGCTGATCTCAATGACCAGGCATGAAGGCTCCAGCACCTAATCCTTCAGACTTCAGTGCTGATTGAAATGTTCTGTATCTACAATGTCTAATATGGTAGTCACTAGCTATTGAGCACTTAAAATGTGGCTCGTGCCATATGAATTTTATTAATTTAAATATCCATATATGTGTGGATAATGGCTACCGTATTGGACACTACACATCTAGCAGGTTCTCTGATTCCTAAAATGCAGTAGCTACTGCTAGGCCCAGTGAGGTCCCAGTTAGAACCAACTTTCCACTCTTCTCTTTAGACATGGGCCCCAAGTCACCCCTCCTGCTCTGTGCTTCTTTGTGCGTCGTTGCTGAAGCAGCTCTCATGCTGAGGCACTGAGTGAAGAAATGATTCCTTTGTCTAGTTCTCAGCTGTCTCTGTTCAGCTGCAGATCAGCCCACTTTGATCTATAGTTGCTTCCTTCTAGAGGTCTAAGTGCTTTGGGTACTAGGAAATTCCACCTTCTCATTCTATTAGTCCCATTCAGTTCCTCCAAAGCTTGTGCGTGTGCTCCTTGTCAAGGCTGGCTCTGCCATTGAGTGAAACTTGGCTTCTCCCCTGTTGTTCTAGGCTGACTGCTGGGCCTCATCTCCTTAGGGGCTGGAAAGCCTTCAAGATCAGTGCCAGCATCCAAGGAAATGCTCTTCCTCATGTCAACTCCCCTCCAGAGCCAAAAGAAGACTACTGTCTCTTCCTGTTTCAAAAACCTTCAGACCCCTAATGGGCCTCTTACCCACTTATAGTACTCTGGAAACCAGACACTCCATTTTTTACTTTCCAACCTTCCCCTCTACCCCAACACATATTATCCTAATCTTTCTGGCCACGCAGTTCCCTCCACCTGGCATGTTCACATTAAATGCGTGTCTCTTCTGTGAAAGCTTCTGTGATGACTCTAGCTCTTGCTCGTCTCCCCTGAAGGGTTTTTACAGCCCGCCATCTCCACCATGCATTTTAACAGTTGGGATCTCTCTTGTGATGTTCACCATTAGCTCATGTGGGTTAGTCTTATCTACTGGCTAGATTGTGTCTCCTAGAGTATGAGACCCTTTCCGTAGTGCCCACACCTCCTGGCACACTGCCAAATGTATAGTAGATTCTCAGTAAACCCTTGTTTGCTGTTTAATAGGTAATAGATCTATGTTTTAGAGCTATTTAAATATAGGCTTCATTTGTTTTGAAGTCATGTTTTATATGCTTTTCAGTTTTACTCTCATATTGCTCTTGAAAAGATAAGACCAAGGGTTAAATTTTCTGATATATTTTGATATAAACTTAAGCAATAGCTTAAGTTAGTTCCACAGAATTATCTCAAAAACCCCTCTCAGAGCACAGGGAAAGCCATTACATATTGATACAGGCAGGCCAGACCTTCATCAGAAAAACTATGGCAGAAAATAAGAGTAAAGATGCAGGTAGACTGGTGAAGTTTTTCATTTGTGAAGAATGATATTGATGATTTGGCTTATCAAATTTGTTTACATATTCCTATGTATTTCTAGGAGTTAACTATGCTTTATCGATATGGTCACAGCACAATGGCTTTGTAACAGTGATGCACAGGAAAAGCTTTGCCTAGTTCTTATGATATACTCTTTCTCACATCAGAAAAGTGGAGAGCCTGGTGAGCTTCAGCTGCTAATCAGTGTCACATCTTCCAGTGTCAAAAATTACAATCCCTGCTTCCCCCAGGCCTGTGGATTCTCTTTGTTGTGTTTGTTTTTTTTTAATTATTTTTTTTTTGAGATGGAGTCTCTCTTTGTCGCCTAGACTGGAGTGCAGTGGTGTGATCTCAGCTCACTGCCACCTCCACCTCCCAGACTCAGGCGATTCTCCTGCCTCAACCTCATGAGTAGCTGGGATTACAAGCATGTGCCACCATGGCCAGCTAATTTATATTTTTAGTAGAGATGGAGTTTTGCCATGTTGGCCAGGCTGTTCTCGAACTCTTGGCCTCAGGCGATCTGTCCACCTTGCCTCCCACAGTGCTGGGATTGTAGGCGTGAGCCACCACACCCGGCCCAGAGTCTCTTAAACTATGAAAACAGTCACCATGAGGGAGGGTACTTCTTTGAGCTTCTTAATTCATCACAGCAGAGGCATCATGTGCAGTTGGACAGCTTGTCCCCTGCACAAAAGATCCCCCTGGAGGGGGCCAGTAGCAGGAAGTAAGGGCTAAATTTAGCCCATACTTGACATGGGCCTTGACTTGGGCTTCCAACCCTAGAGGAGGGCTTCCTGCACTGCCTTTATGTGATATAGCACCTGTTTGCAACACACAGTAAGATGTGGCTTTAATGGAGAAACTCAACCGAGCTTGGTTTCATCTGGGTTGCCACAGCCCAGCGATTCCCATAGTTGTTTTAGAAATGATCAAAATTGGCTGGGCACGGTGGCTCATGCCTATAATCCGAGCACTTTGGGAGGCTGAGTTCAGGAGTTTGAGACCAACCTGACCAACATGGTGAAACCTCTTGTCTGCTGAAAATATTAAAAAATTGGCCGGGCACGGTGGCTCACGCCTGTAATCCCAGCACTTTGGGAGCCCAAGGCAGGTGGATCACGAGGTCAGGAGCTCAAGATCAGCCTGGTGAAGATGGTGAAACCCCATATCTATTAAAAATACAAAAAAAAAAAAAAAAAAAAAATTAGCGGACCGTGGTGGTGGGTGCCTGTTATTCCAGGTAATCAGGAGTCTGTGGCAGAGAATTGCTTGAACCTGGGAGGGAGAGGTTGCAGTGAGCTGAGATCGTGCCACTGCACTCCAGCCTCCAGCCTGGGTGACACAACAAAAATCTGTCTCCAAATAAAAAAAAAAAAAATTGGCTGTGTGTGATGGTACATGCCTCTAATTCCAGCTACTCAGGAGGCTGAGGCAGGAGGATTGCTTGAACCTGGGAGGCGGAGGTTGCAGTGAGCCAAGATTGTGCCACTGCCCTCCAGCCTGGGTGACAGAGCAAGACTCTGTCTCATTTAAAAAAAAAAAGAAAAGAAAAAATGTAAAAGAATAATCAAAGTTGTCTTCTGATGCCTAATTAAACAATGATGCAATACATTGGAAAGCCACATTGTTTCTGTTTACTTATACCCTGCTTTAATCCACAAAAATGTTTAGGCAACTCCAAAGCCAAATAAAAGTAATTTTCCTTTTTGGATTGCCTTCCCCAGTTGCCCAAATAATCTAGACTTTGTGGTATACAGGTGCATATTGCTCCGGGTTTCCATTTTAAACACCGTCTAACTTGAGATGCTTTTCTTTCTCCTCAGGTTGGTTAAATCTAGATTTAAGAGGCTCTGCTCCTCAGAAGTTGGACTTCTGAAAAATGCTGAACGAGAACAAGAATCCGAAGAAGAAATGTGACTTTGATGAGCTTCCAGTTTTTCTAGATACACCTTTTCTTTTTTTACATTGTCTTTGTTCTTGGTTTTGTTTCTTGATCTTTTAATTGGAGAACAGCTGGCTAAGGATGACTCTCAGTGTACTGTTTGCATTTCCAATTTGGTTAAAGGATTTGAATTTAAATATTTTATTTTTAGCTTGGAAAATATTTTGGGTGATACTTTCATTTTGCACATCATGCATATCATGGTATTCAGGGGCTAGAGTGACTTTTTTCCAGATTATCTAAAGTTGGATGCTCACGCTATGAAAAAAAAAACTTGTTTTATTTGCCTTATAGATATGCTCAAGGTTACTGGGCTTACTACTATTTGTAACTCCTTGACCATGGAATTACACTTGTTTATCTTGTTGCTGCAATGACAAATAAATGAATGTACGTATTTTGTTCAGACACCTGAAATCTTTGTTTTTGTTATTTACTATACTCCTCCTTTATATCATGCAGAAGAAGCTGTAGGACACAGCAATTCTTTTTTGTGAGACATCACTATAGCACCTAAGTTCTCCACAGGCAATAGTAGGCCAGAAGTCTTCCTAGGGTGTGTGATCTTTCAGAGAAGATAAAAGGGATGATCTCTACGACACGTGGTTGCAAAGCCATGAGAGACTGGGAAAGGAGGACTGGGGTGTTGTCCCTAAGAGGAAAAAGTCATCATGCACCATAGCGTGGCCACCACGCCATCCCCTCTGCTACAATAGGTGAAAGGTTAAAACAAGGAAAAGCCTTTTATGGAATGCTTGGGTAAAAAGTCAGAACCCCTTACCTAGTCTGTGATCTAAGTAGCCCCCCAGTGGAGAGTCAAGAAATCTTGTTTCTGATTCTGGCTCTACCATTAACCAGCCTTTAGATCTCTGGCAATCACCATGTATTTTTCTCTAAAGTAAGAAATTGAATTGAATGAACCATGGAGCTCTTCTGGTCATCACACTTTATGAATCTAGAAATGGAAGCATGTGGAAAACTATTAGGTTGGTGCAAAAGTAATTGTGGTTATTGCCATTGAAAAGCAATGTCTTTTCTTCAATGTCAACCTAATAATTTAGTACAATGTTAGTTACAAAGACCTGTATTTGCTATGAGAGAAAAGGAAGGAGGATTGCACGAATCCTTGAGGGATAACCCAAACCTGGAGGAAAGGAGGCAGCCTTGTGCACAGCTGGACCTGAAATGTGGTCAACTAAGTTCTGAAGGCTCCCTAGCTTCCCAGAAGCACTGGCAAGTCCAGAAGGCTGCCTAGTCTCATACATGTCACAGTGACATTGAAGAGTCAGGTGAGCAGATTCTTCAGGCCCCAGAACTGGACACATTCATTTTGTCACATAAGTTTGAAAAGAGCAGATGTGAGTGTCTAAAGGTTTATCTTGAATAATGCCATGAACCTTAGGATGTTTCTGGCATATGAAAACACCCACATGCCACAGTCCTTGGGGGTCATGGCATTCTGTCCCATATATGCCTTATCTCTCAGGGCTGTTTGCTAGACCCACAAGATTTTATGATTTTTGACAAGTTTGGGTTTCAAAGGCGTGAGTGAGCGAGTGATCAGCAGCAGTTACGTGAAGCTGGCATCACTGGTATCTAGGCCTGAGCAGAAACACCAGGAATAATTAGCATGAACCACATTAAGCCTGGAAATTTGAAAACTTATAAGTGCAAATCGTCTACAGTCTTTGTGAGAGAGCAGAAATTTCCACTCCTGTAGTCTGCACACAGAGATTACAAGTAAAATCAACTCAGCGAGTTCTCAAAGGAGGAATATTTGGTTCAGGGCTACGTCCATACTCTAGGGCTATCTGCCTCTAGTTCCTGAAATGAGCAATATATTGGAACACTATCATGACAACTTTATGGCCACATTATTGGATTTGTAGTTTATGACTCACATTTTTACGGAATGACATGAAAAATTAGCAAACTGTGAACTTGAGCCAAAATGAGACAGTCATATTTTCTTTACTCGTGCTAGGAAACCTTAGATCAATAAGTACAATTTGTAAAGGTTTTGATTTATAAAAAAGTATGTTTCAGTAAATGTTCTGAAACTGTGAAAAATATTTTATAACAAAAATACGAAAAGTTTTCAACTCTAGATCATGGGATGAGAAAAATTAGTTTCAGGCTACACTTCACCCCTGGGTACCAATGGAATCAATCATCCAGTGAATGTTTATTAAGCAGTTACCATGTGCCAAGCAGTGTTCAATAAACTGGGAATACAGTGGTACTCTATAGCAGTACTTAAGCCAAAGTCCCAGTCTTCATCAAGCTTACATTCCCATAAGATGTAATTGACAATCAATAACAAAGTCAACAAATAAGTTTTATAATTTGAGGCAATAACAAGTTATATGAAGAAAAATAAAGCTGGGAAGGAGTATAAAGAATGGCGGGGTGCTTCTGTGGCTTACATATGATTTGTTTGTCTCCTTCAAGTTTCATGTTGAAATTTGATCATCAGTGTTGGAGGTGGGGCCTAGTGGGAGGCGTTTAGGTCATGGGGGTGGATTCTTCATGAATGGCATGGTGCCATCCTCATTAGTTTGCACTCTATCAGTTCTCCGGAGAGTTTTTCTGAGAGCTGGTGTTGAAAAGGACTGGGCACCTCCCTTTCCTCTCTTGCTTCCTGTCTCACCATGTGATCTCTGCACATGCCAGCCCCCCTTCCCCTTCCACTGTGAGTAGAAGCAGCTGGGGCCCCTCACCAGAAGCTGATGCTGGTGCCATGCTTCCTATACAGCCTGCTGAACAGTGAGCCAAATAAACCTCTTTTCTTATAAATTACCCAGCTTCATGTATTCCTTTATAGCAACGCAACAGGCTAAGACAGATGGGGGAAAGCACCACTCTCCTGAGGGTGGTCCTTTCCCAGAATTGCTCCTCTGACTGCCCTGGGGAAAATAGCCCCTGACTGTCTGCCCATCCCTCTCTATCATTATCAGGCATTATAGTGTTATATATTTCCAAAGCCTTTAGCTCTGAAAGGAAAACCTTATCAAAGAAGAGATGGGGATGGAGGTTTACTCCCTTACTTTATGTTTGTATTTTGTCTCCATTCTTCCAAAAACCTAGGATCTCAATTCCTGAGCTTTTGCCAAACTTTCTTGGAGTATCCTGTGCTTTATTTGTCATAACCAAAGTGGAGAAAACCTTTACATAAATCAGTGTTTGATTTCTAGTGCAGGTGTTAATGTAGGAAAGACTGAAGGACATTTTATAAAGCATACAAAACCCTGTGGATGGAAAGCCTCTGTGGCTGTATACACAGGAAAGTGAAGGGTGGGGACTGATTATTAAGCAATATCAACTTTGGCTATTGATGTGATACCAACTCCTTAGTGATTTCTGTAATTCTCCAATCTCCTTTGCTTGGGAAGCTGCAACCTCTGACTGCACTAACTTCCAGCTTATTGTTGAAATGGGAGGCTTGGTCATGGTATACTCCTCATTGTTTCGTTTCTAGAGAAGCTCATTAATCAAGGTTGTATTAATTGTATCTTGGATGTGGATTGATAAGGTGAAGCAAAAGTCAATGGACGCTATGGGAACAATAAAAATAAATGCTGAGAAGTGGGAAATTCTCCCAAAATACAAGAAAATGATAGATTAAAAGTATGAAAGAAAAGTTAATATACATGAAGAATGTATCTAGAAATTCTATATTCTGTTTCATATGCATTCCAGGTAGAGAAAATTGAGAGAATAGAGGATAGGCATGAAATAATATGAGAGAATATCCCTTAATGGCAAGGAAGAGATGTTTGCTTTAAGCTTGGAAGGGTGTTTTGAGAGATTTTCAGTGGATAGAGTGGATTTCTGGTAATAAAAATGTAAAAGCTTCATCCTGTCTTACACTTTTAAGTTCAGTTTGTGAATATTGTTATTCTAAGTCTAGCAAATTTTGACACTCATTTTTAAGGAGTCTTTAATGTTTGAATATAATCTTAAATAATTAGATTTCCCTTTAAGCAGTTTACTTTTTTTTTTTTTTTTTTTTTTTGTGGGAGACTGGAGTTTTGTTATTACTCACATCAGTCTCCCTGAGTATTCAGATATCAGAGTTTTTAAAGACAACTTTGTGGGCAAGGAGGAAGCCACCAAGATGTACTGATTGGTCAGGTCAGAGGTGAAATCATAGGGAGTTGAAACTGTCTTCTTGTGCTGAGTCAGTTCCCAGATTGGGGGCCACAAGATCAGATGAGCCAGTTTATCAATGTGGGTGGTGCTAGCTGATCCATCAAGTGCAGGGTCTGCAAAATATCTCAAGCACTGGTCTTAGGCTTTACAATAGTGATTTTACCCCCGAGGAGCAATTTGGGGAGGGTCAGAATTTTGTAGCCTCTAGCTACATGACTCCTAAAAGATAATTTATAATTTTGTGGCTAATTTCTCAGTCCTATAAAATCAGTCTAGTCCCCAGGCAAGAAGGGGATTTGTTTCGGGAAAGGGCTGTTATCATCTTTGTTTCAACCTATAAACTATAAGTTCCTCCCAAAGTTAGTTGGGCCTGCACCCAGGAATGAACAAGGACAGCTTGGAGGTTAGAAGCAAGTTGAAGTTGGTTATGTCAGATCTCTTTCACTGTCTCAGTTATAATTTTGCAATAGCAATTTAAATCCCAGAAAACCCTTTGAGTTTTATAGTGCCTCATATTCAGGTGTTGGCTAATGAAGATAGAAAAAGGGCAAAGACCATTCTAACTTCTTCCTGTTGACCAGGGTCATGTGGGGGTAGGTGTTGACCTCAAGTTGAAAGGAGTGGAACCACTTTGCAACTGTCAGAGCATACTCATGCAGGCCTGGCTGAGAGTCCAAGGCTTGCATGATAAAGGTGTTAGTATTGTCAACTATAGTTTTAGTACCACATTTAAGGGAACAGCATACTATAAGGTAAATAATGAGTACCAGAATAAGGAATGCAATTCCCAGTTTTAAAAGTAAAGATTTGAAAGCATTAGTTTGGGAACTTGTAGCCTGCCGACAGTTTAGAATTTAGGCCAAACTGCTGGAAAAAGTCAAGCACAGCTAACATCAGGTGTACTATAGTTTTTTGAAACATAAGTTTCCTCTCTCCAGTCCCTGTTTTTATTAAAAA
Organism: Piliocolobus tephrosceles; assembly: GCF_002776525.5. Lineage (NCBI taxonomy): Eukaryota > Metazoa > Chordata > Mammalia > Primates > Cercopithecidae > Piliocolobus > Piliocolobus tephrosceles. The sequence goes on along the minus strand of NC_045435.1, from coordinate 7,131,778 downwards.
CAAATCATGGGCTAGGCACGGTGACTCATGCCTATAATCCTAGCACTTTGGGAGACCGAGGTGGGCAGACCACCTGAGGTCAGGAATTCGAGACCACCCTGGCCAACATGGTGAAACCTCATCTCTACTAAAAACACAAAAATTAGCCAGGCATGGTGGCACACACCTGTAATCCCAGCTACTTGGGAGGCTGAGGCAGGAGAATCGCTTGAACCCAGGAGGCGGAGGTTGCAGTGAGCCGAGATTCCATCATGCACTCCAGCCTGGACGACAGAGCGAGACTCTGTCTCAAATAAAACCAAAAACCAAAATCCAAGAAACACACACAGACAAATCATGATAGGATTGATGTGTTTACAAAATAAACTTTAGTCTTATTATACTTGACCTGATTATTTGCATGAAGTACAGCAAGAATACTTATTTTCCACATAGGCTTTTAAAATTGGTTTTGATGGAACTCTGTTCCATAAGGACTATCAGATAAGACTTTTTTAAAGCTGAGCCGAGCCATGGATTTGTATCCTCAAATACTTACGAGTTGGATAAATTCCTCTCGAGATCCCAAGATAACTTGGGGGTTTTGAGTCTATTAGAAAGTGATGTTCTTTACCTACTGCAGGTCAGGAACCCTGTACAGGGGCTGCATAGACAGGGTATGAGGACAGCTTTCCCAAGGGGCTTGTATTGGCTCTACAAGTCAGATTTGATTCCTTAAAGCAAAGCATACCATTCCAGCCAAAGCTTTGGTAAACTAACCAGTTTTTCTCATGGTGTTCTGTTGCAAAAGAAAACATTCTTATTGCACTTATGCAAATAACTATATTGCCATAAGTTAAGAATACTCACAAATAGTTTCCAAATTCTAGAGAAAGCAGGTAGAGAGAAACACATATGCTCCAAATTTTGTTTACAGGAGTATACTTTACTCAATTGTTAAAAGATGTGAATAGCTTAAAAGAAAAGTTTTCTTGGCTCTGAGAAACAAAAAGGATCAGCAATATTTTTAGCAAAAAGTCAAAAAAGATTACTTCAGTCTTCTATTAGTTCAGTCCATGCAGTTAACTTCTGTTGTGCTTCATCTTCATGAATATTTCAGCTCTCCATGAGAGTTCTGAAAATTTTGCCTCTATCCTAATGTCGCAATCTCCAAAGTTATCAGAAACCTGCATTTAAGAGCACGTGTTAGAGTTTTATTGCTAATTATAAAATCACCATTTAAAGGGGAACAAAACAAAATAACAGTTGTCTATAGATGACAAAAAGTCTTAGGGCAGCCACAGTTAAAGACACAATTGACAAGGAAACGTGTTACCTCTGTGGCACACAATAATTTAACATAATATATATAACACTTATAATTATTACTGATAATATATACTAAGTCATATCAGAATTATAAGAGTTTCACATAATTTTGGAACATATACCAACAACACATTTACATAAACATAACCCAAAGAAAGCCAAACACCATTTCTTATTTGGCAATGCTTACTGTATTATTTTTATACCAAATAAGCCAAATATATCACAAATTATCTAAAAGACATAATATCTAAAAGATTAATTATGTCAGAACAAGATATACTTTATAATTTGGTTTTGGAAAGTTTGTCAAATATCAAAGGTTTGAAACACTGGATATCACAAAATAGAATCTCAGGTCACCATAAGTCATTCATTAGCTGAAATGGTAACTCCAAAATTTTTAAAAATAAAAACCTTTACTGTGATAGGAGATTTAGCTTTCCAAACAACAAGACCCAATGAAGACAGAATGAAGCCAACTGAATCTGTCTCTTCTCTCTCCCCTCCCTTTTTTTTTGTAGTTTACTCCAAAGGCAAACAAAAATCTTTGATTTTCTCTCAATATTACGTAAAAAATTTTCAAAAGAGGAAACCACATTTCATGTTTGCATTAGTGCATCTTTAATGCTTAAGCTAGGCTTTAAATAAAATTTTATAAATCTATCCAGTGATAGTTAGTTTGACCATAAAGTAAGATTTTCATAAACTTTTTAGAACCCTTTATAGTTTTCTGTTAAACAGCAGATTAATTTTCTAAACAAACCCTGCTATTCAGACACATGGCCCAAACTCTGGCCCTGTATTTTATTTTAATGTTCAACCTACAGAAAAAAATTAAATAATCCCCTTCAAATCCTAGCCAACTTGCTCATGCCTACAGAACTTTCTGCAAAAGATCAACCCATCACAAACCCTTTTCAACTTGCTTAAGCCTTCAGTTTTGTCCCGTTACTCTTATAGGTTAAGACAATCTTTAAAACCCTCTGAACTAGACAAAATTACATTCCCTTTAACAAAAACCATATTCCCATGTCTTCTTTTATCTTTTACCAAAAATACTTTCTACTTTCCTTACCTACCTTTACATCAAACTGTTTCTCCACTAATCTCAACTATGTTAACTCTTAGCAACTTTTATTTTTTATGAGAAACCTGATAAGTAAGCAGTTTTAATTATGTACTAAATGTGGAGCCTAGGATATCAGACAGAAGTGCAGATAAGGCTCGACTCTTCCCAGCATAGCTGGGGGCATGGCTAATTCCGCATGTCCCCAGGCCTTATCTAGAACCTCCAATGGCTCCAAAGTATATATGTTGAACAATTTTCAAAAGTCAAAGAAGCAGTTTATGAATTTAAAGTATTTAGCAAACCTGATATCTGACCTAATTTAGACCAAGTGTTTAAATTTTGAAGACATTTTAATTTTACCAAAAATATTTAAAACTGTCTTTATTTCTGAAAGATTACCAAAGTCATGTGAAGAAGAAGGCATTAAAAAGGTTCTATTTTTCTGACAAAATATTTGATTTAAGTGCTTATTTTTCTAAACCAATTAGTCAGAGCTCTTTTATCTAAACATCACACACCCTACACATACAAATTCACAGATAAACAGACAGAAGATCCAGTAGTTGTAAGATTTTTCATTTGCCAGTTTCTTAGTTGGATTACAGGCTTCCTTGGAGGAACAGGCCAGGAAAGCATACAGCTTTTAGGGCCTAATAAGTAGGCACAAATGGAAGGCAAAAATATATCCCCCAAATTAAGGGTGTCATTTTTATGCTACATCCTGGATCCCCCCAAAAGAGGGAAATACTACAGGAGAAGATAGTGCAATGCTTCTACTGTGCATTTCATTGCAAAGCAACCCAAAGCCCACTTTGTAATCAGCCCATCCCCCATGGGAATCTCATCTCTTAGTGGAGGGTGGAGATATTTTCATACCTTCCAGGTGGCCAAGAGCATGCTTCTCTAATCCAAACATCAAAGAAGCAAGCATCCCTTCTAACTGCTATTAGCCATCCCTTTAAGTACATTTCCTACCTGGTTATTACACGCCAAGGCTAAAAGCTCTCCCATAATGCAGTGCACTTTTTGATACCCCACCCCCAAAATAGAAAATGTTAGGCAGTGTAGTGTAAAACAGAACAGAGCCTTAGATTTTGAGAGGGATTTATTCTCTTTCAATTCCTGGGATTCCATGAGGAAAACAAGTTTTTCCCAGAATGGAGTCTGTGGCATCTCCTCTGTTTTTCCTCAACAGTTCTAGGCTGTTAGAATTTATCTTAGGTTCTCTCATGTGGGCATCAAGAGTGGTAAGAAGACAAAATGGAGAAAAACAATTCAGTCAGCTGTGAAGAAAAATAAGATCCAAGAAGAGAAAAAAATCATAAACGTCTTTTAAATATATTTTTAGATTGGATATCCACTTTTAATGAGCTGATTTTACCCACAGAGCTCTGTATTAGTCCATTTTCACACTGCTGATAAGGGCATACCAGAGATTGGGCAATTTACAAAAGAAACAGGTTTAATGGACTTACAGTTCTTCGTGGTTGGGGAGGCCTCACAATCATGGTGGAAGGCAAGGAGGAGCAAGTCACGTCTTACATGGATGGTAGCAGGCAGAGAAAGAATGAGAGAGAAGTGAAAATGGAAACCTCTTTTTTTAATTAATTAATTTATTTATTATACTTTAGTTCTAGGGTACATGTGCATAACATGCAGGTTTGTTACATATGTATACTTGTGCCATGTTGGTGTGCTGCACCCATCAACTCGTCAGCACCCATCAATTCATCATTTATATCAGGTATAACTCCCCAATGCAATCCCTCCTCCTCCCCCCTCCCCATGATAGGCCCCAGTGTGTGATGTTCCCCTTCCCCAGTCCAAGTGAACTCATTGTTCAGTTCCCACCTATGAGTGAGAATATGCGGTGTTTGGTTTTCTCTTCTTGTGATAGTTTGCTAAGAATGATGGTTTCCAGCTGCATCCATGTCCCTACAAAGGATGCAAACTCATCCTTTTTCATGGCTGCATAGTATTCCATGGTGTGTATGTGCCACATTTTCTTAATCCAGTCTGTCACAGATGGACATTTGGGTTGATTCCAAGTCTTTGCTATTGTGAATAGTGCCGCAATAAACATACGTGTGCATGTGTCTTTATAGCAGCATGATTTATAATCCTTTGGGTATATAGCCAGTAGTGGGATGGCTGGGTCATATGGTACATCTAGTTCTAGATCCTTGAGGAATTGCCATACTGTTTTCCATAATGGTTGAGCTAGTTTACAATCCCATCGAAAATGGAAACCTCTTATAAAACCATCAGATCTCGTGAGATTTATTCACTACCACAAGAACAGTATGGGGGAAACTGCCCCCATGATTCAATTATCTCCCACCAGATCCCTCCCACAACCTGTGGGAATTCAAGATGAGATTTGGGTGGGGACACAGCCAAACTATATAAAGTTCTTTAAAAAAAATTTTTTTAAAAATCTCTTATGGAACCACAGGCAAAATCTTCAAATCTTCTTACTTTTGTAAAATGCTGCCCAATGGGCTGCATGAGAAACTGAATTAACATTTCCCATCCCAGCTGAAGCAAAATACACAGAGTAAAACAGACGCTAATCACCTTATTCAGCACTCAATATCCACCTGACGAGGCTGAAACTTTCTCCCATTGGTCGCTGTTGTCTTTGATCCATTCCAGGTGGAGAGGGCCTCTGACCATAATTCAATGGGTGGTCTCTGGGCAAGACAAAGAGTGGACAGTCTCCCCAAGTCAGGCCTGTTGAACTTTCTTCGGGACTCACTAAATGTGACCAGACTTTCCAAGTTAGGCCTGCTGAACTTTCATCAGCAATTCCTTCAGAGATCCCATCTATATATATAAACAAACACACAACAAAGAAAATACAGAGAGGTCTTCCAAACCAAGATCCCTAACCAAGAATTCCAGGAGTATCCCTTCCAAACTATCCTCCTCTTCACCATCTGAGAACTCTCCCCAAAATCTTCCTGATTGAGAAGAAGTCTCCTGAACCAAGACTCTTCCTAATAATTAGGGAGAGCTAACTAAGACTCCTCAGCAGCTGAACAAAGACAGACACCCTACAATGGGGCTACAGACAAACCAGGAACCCTGAAGGAGCTGAACCGAGACAGACACCCCACAAGGGACCTAGAGACAGACACCCCACTATGGGGTTACAGAAAAACTGAAACCCCTGAAGGAGCCAAACCAACTGGGAGAAGGAAAGAGGTGTTGGCAGCACCTAGGATATCTACCAATTCAGACACCCTGTAATGGGGCTATAGCTATAGATACTCCATATCCAAGCTACAGACGGACATCCTATAATAGGGCTACAGTTACACCCCACCGTGGAGCTACAGGCAGACACCCTGTGATAGAGCTACAGTTACAGGATATTTCCCCAGGACTCTTTCTCTATTGCAATTAAATCCACGCACATTTGGGTCAGCAGCACACCTCCAGTAGAGACAGTACCAGAGTCAATCCCCAGTCCAAGAGAACTAGGAGGACTCTCGATCCATTGCAGGAGGCAGACTACTGAACCATGGGCAGGTTGCCACAAGGGCAATGCCAGACTAGCCCCCAAATTTGTAACTGCCCAATGGGTTCACCTTGCCTGCTGCCTAGACAGAGCTGATTTATCAAGACAGGGTAATTGCAATAGAGAAAGAGTAATTCACACAGAGCCCTCTGTGCAGGAGACCGGAGTTTTATTTATCAAATCAGTCTCCCCTTTTAGCATTTTAAATTGTATTTACGAATTAAGTATTCTAACATTCTTCTTAAGTACTTCAATTAACTCATGAATCCTCCCAAGTTCTTATGTTATTCTTAGAAATGTAATTTATTAAACTTAAAAGTTAATTTATTAAACTTATAAACAAGTGTGATGAAACTTAAGTTTTCTTAAATATTCAAATACTGTGTAAAAACTTAATGAGATTTTATAAAATCACAGGCCTAAGTTTGTTGCTGAATTGCACATTGATAAATTGGGTTTATAAAACTAATCTGAATAGAAAAAAATCATTTTGAAAATTACAAATACCTAAAATGCTAGACATACACAATTCCTTAATAGAAAATATCAACATTGTGGTCTTGATTCTCTTAAGTATATCTGTATTTAATTCTGAGTCTTTCTCTGTTAAAACAGCCTTGCTTTAAGAAAGTGATTGGTTTATGGCAGGTAATGTTGGGGAATACCTAGGCAGCTGGTGAGATATTAGACCCAGGGGTACTGAATGGGATAGGATTCTTGACAGTGACCATCATGGCACATTTGAATCTCATTACGGTCACATATCAAACCCTTTGCATAGGTTGTGTTCTAGCCTTCTATATACAGGGTGTGCAGCTTTCTGAGTGGGAGTTATAATTACCTGTCTTTGCTGCCTACTCCGGAAAATCTGCAACTCCCACCCAGGATGTCATGTCACTTGATGAGATATTTTGCAATTCTTTAGCTTTTAAGAAATTTAAACAGATTTTATTCTAAGTCTAAAGCCTTCTGAATGTGATGCAATCCTGCACTTTTTCCAAATACGCTATCTCATAGGACTACTTAATTTTTATAGCTATTAAGGACAATAACCTAACGAATTCTGGGTTGCCCTCTTTTATTTTAATTATTTATTCTAGAAGTTTTATATTTTTTACTTTTATTTGTGTTTGATTTATAAAATGTGTAAAATAATACATTATTTTATTTTTATGACTCTAGAAATCTATAAGAATTTCATAACTATTATGTTTACATGTTTAAGTATTATTATCATAATACTAATTTAATCCTATGCTAAGAATTTAAAAACTTTTAAAATTTTTAATTATTATGAGTGCAGAATAGTTGCACATACTTATGGGGTGCATGTGATGTTTTGATTCTGTCATATAGTATATAATGATCAAATCTGGGTAACTGGGGTATCCATTACCTCAAACTTTTATCATTTCTTTGTTTTGGGAATATTCCAATTCCACTCTTTTAGATATCTTAAAATATACTATAAATTATTGTTAACTATAGTTGCCCTATTGTGCTACCAAACACTAGATCTTACTCCTTCTATCTACTTGTATTTTGTACTCATTAATCATCCCCACTTCATCCTACCCCGCAACCTTACTACCCTTCCCAGCCTCTGGTAACCATCATTCTGCTCTGTGTCTCGATTCGTTCTCTTTCAAAAGTAATTTAACCAACAGCTATGAGATTGGACATCAGTATTTCTTAATGCCTTTAACCTTTAATTCCTTAAAGCTGGGATGACATATTTTCTTGACTGCTTGTATGAGTTGTTGGAAGAATTATGATGGTTAAGGAAATGTTCAAATGGAGGTGAAAAAGTGCTCCTTATCTGAGTCCTCTCATGATCTTGGGCTGTTCTGCCTATTTTCACATCTTCTAAAGGGAGGATTAAAGATTTCAAGTAAAAAGCTGAAAGTGTAGCCCAAATAACACCTGATTTGTTGATCTGTGCCTGAAGCCCAAATACATACTGCCTCTAAAACAAACAGGAATAAGCTCACCATGTAATCAGGGGGCTTAGCAATTTAGAATGGAAGAACCCTCTTTCATCTGCTCAGAAATTAACGCAGCTTCCTTTTGCCTCTGATACCAAGTCTAAATTAATTAACATTATTCTCAAAGCTTAGACTATTTGGGTATCAAAACAAATCAAATAATGTCAATTGCATGTGATTCAATGTATAGTTATGTGCTCATCTTCTGTTCTCAATGTAAGGCTTTTACCAATCAGGCTGACTTGTTTTCTGTTCTCCCAAACATTTTATTTCAATTCCCATATCTATGTTGAATTAAACGCCCTCTCTTCCTTCAAGCTATCAGTTTAATTCTGAAGATTCTTTATGGCCAAATTCCAAACCTTTCCCTCCTACTACTTCATACTGCTCTCTTCTGTCTATAAATTCCTATAGCAGAGAGCCTGGGGAATTATTGGATCATATGCTGTTTAGTCCCTAATTATCCCTATCCATAAATTCTTCTCACTGCATTATAATTCCCTAAAGAGAACCATATTTCTTTGGTCTCTATTATAGCACCTAAGGAATCTTTCTTAACATGTAGTATTGAATAGGGAGCTCTAGATGCAGAAAGAAGAGAGAAAGTCTAAGGAAGATATTATCAATATGTCCTAAGATTTGTCTGTAGATGAAGACCCTGAGACTGGAGAGCTCGTGACTTGTCCAAGAGTATGCAGTTAGTGGCCAAGCCCATCATCAGAGGTAAGTCTCCAGGCACCAGAAGTGAGGGCTCTTTCCACTTTAGCGGTTAGACTGTTGCATAGAGAATGGCTCAGTTCCTTCTCAGATGGACCTGCCTTATTCTAAGGACTATCTGTCTTCATACCGCCTCCCCTCTTCCTGTGTCCCATTCAGAGAAGAGATGCCAGTTTCTGTTCAAAGATCTCTGGTGTTTGATTCTGGTCAGAGATTCAGGAAAGGGAGGATCACCACCAGGACAGTGATGGCCAGGGCACACGAGTCTCCCCAGGATAAGATGCCTTCCCCACTTCCCACTCCTCAAGATGTGTGTCTGAAATATATTCCGTATCTATTGTGTATGTAGTATGCAGGATGATTGAGGACTGAAGATATTGCAGAATAGGCCGAACAGTGGAAAAGGCAAGAGCGATGATGCTGCCCTCTAGTGGCAGAGTGTAGAAACACAACTCATAAGAAACACCAAGTTCACATCCTCAAAGAAGCGTCCTTAACCCAAACAAGTCAGACCACAAAAATAGTTAGAGGTAGAATTTGAGTTATTTTAAAAAATCTTAGGTTTTAATTTATTAGTACTTTAATCCGTTGTTATGGGTGAAATTGTGTCTGTCCCCCACAAAATTCATATGTTGAAGTCCTAACCCCCAGTACCTTTGAAGGTGATCTTCTATGGAAATATGATCATTCCAGATGAAATTAGTTAAGAAGAGGCCATACTGAAGTAGGGTAGGTTCCAATTTAATATGTCTTATGCCTTTATAAAAAATAGAAATTTGGACACACACACACGGAAAACACCATATGAACATACAGGCGGAGATTGGAGTGATGTGTCTACAAGTCAAGGAATGCCAAAGTTTGGCAGCAAACTACCAGAAGCTAACTAAGAGGGAGGCATGGAACAAATTCCTCTCTAACACCTTCAAAGGGAGCATGGCCCTGACAATACCTTGATCTGGAATTTCTAGCCTCCAGAACTGTGAGACAAATTTCTGTTGTTTAAGCTACTCCGTTTGTGATACTTTCTTATAGCAGCCTTAGCAAACTCATACAACTCTATTATTTTACATTAGTTTTAAGCTTAATGTTTTTAGACTTCAGAATAAAGCATGGGAAATGGTACACTGAGGGCAATACGGTGAATGCCAGGGATGAAGATATTACCTACCCCAAGTTTTATTACCAGCCATAAAATGCATTATCTTTCTTGAGAAGGTTACTGACAAGTTGGCTTAGTTATACATTTATACTATTTTATGGGCTCACCAGGCTGGCAAGTTCCCTTAACCAGTATTTTTGTCATTCCAACATTTCTCTGGGAGGCAGTGTTTACACTTGTAAATCATTTATCAACTAGTGACTTCTGCATTGTTGTCTTTGGTGTCTTCTAATGTTTTATATGCTTGCTAACTAGATCACAAACTCCTTGAATATCCTTGAAAATCATACATTATTATTAAGCTTTCTGGGGATTATGGGCCTTCATATCCTGTAAAATGCATGGTGCTTATTGCAAAATGGCCCCTGTATTAGTTCTCCAGAGAAACAGAACCAACATACAAATGTAGGGTTGGGGGGAGGATTTTAAGGAATCGGCGTAAGTGGCTGTGGAGGCTGACAAGTCCCAGACCTGTGCTACTTTCTTACAGCAGCCTTAGCAAACTAATACAAGCTTATTACTTTAACATTAGTTTTAAGCTTTGTGTTTTAGAATTCAAAATAAGGCATGTATTTGAGACAGCAGGCTGGGAAGAGTTAACATTACATTTCAATTCCAAAGGAATTCCTTCTTCTTTATGAAAGGTTAGTCTTTTTTATTTAGGCCTTCAACTGGGCTGGGCATGGTGGCTCATGCCTGTAATCCCAGCACTTTGGGAGGTAAAAAGGAAGGATTGCTTGAGCTCAGGAATTCGAGACCAGCCCGGCAATATAGACAGCCTGTATCTAAATAAATAAATAAAAATAAATAAACAAATAAAATTAGCCAGTGCCTGTAGTCTCAGCTATAAGGCAGGAGGGTTGCTTGAGCCTGGGCGATTGAAGCTGTAACGAGATATGATTGTGTCACTGCACTCCAGCCTGGTGACTGAGTGATAACCTGTTTGGGAAAAAAAAGAAAAAAAAAAAAGGCGTTCAACTGATTGTATGATGATATGGTTTAGATATGTGACCCCTTCACATCTCATGTTGAAATGTGATCCCAGAGTTGGAAGTGGGCCTACAGGGAGGTGTCGGATCATGCAGCAGATCCCTCATGAATGGCTTAGCACCATCCCCTTGGTGAGAGTGAGTTCACTGAGTGCGTGAGATCTTATTTCGGAGGGTATCACATCTCCTGCTGTCTCTCTAGCTCCTGCTATCGCCATGTGCCATGCTGGCTCCCTGTCATCCTCTGTCATGATCGTGAGCTTCCTGAGCCCTCACCGGAAGCTGAGCTGATGTTGGCACCATGCTTCTTGTACAGCCTGCAGAACCACGAGCCAATTAAACCTCTTTTCTTTATCGATTACCCAGCCTCAGATATTCCTTTATAGCAACATAAAAATGGCCCAATACAGATGAGGCCCACCCACATTACGGAGGGGAATTCACTTTACTCAAAGTCTACTGGCTTAAGGCTGGGCACGGATAGCTCACACCTGTAATCCCAGCACTTTGAGAGGCTGAGGTGGGTGGATCACATGAGGCCAGGAGTTCGAAGCCAGCCTGGCCAACATGGCGAAACGTTTTCTTTACTAAAAAATACAAAAGTTGCTGGGCATGGTGATGCATGCCTGTAGTCCCAGCTACTCAGATGACTGAGGCATTAGAATCGCTTGAACTGGGGGGCGGAGCTTGCAGTGAGCTGAGATCATGCCACTGCACTCCAGCCTGGGCAATACAGTGTGACTCTGTCAAAAAAAAAAAAAAAATCAAAATCCAAAAAGTCTACTGACTTAAATGTTAAGTGTTTATTTTCATCTATAAAATACCTTCATCTTCATCTCTGATCTATGAGGACAATCAAGAACGAGGCTCCTTTTGTTTGACGGTTCTACCATTTTTTGAGATGTCCATGTTGGCATTCAAGACTATAGAAGAGGAAAATAGAGTGGTTGGAATTTCTAATGTGATACGTAATTTCTAACGTGATCTGGAAATCTGGAGGGTGCAATCATTGTTTCTGCCTGTTTTCCAATAGCCTAAACTTAGTCATATAACCACACTTTGCTTCAAGGGAGGTTGGGAAATATCGTGACTTGGTTGCAGGCCATTAGCTCCCCTGAAATTAAAGAAGTTCTTTTTTTTTAAAGAAGGAAAGAATAGATACTAGGCTATTTGGTAGTCTCTTCCAAAACACTCAGGCAAATTAATAACATCCAAAAATTGAAAACCTTGAACAATTGAGATGTATAAACTAATAATCAGGGGAAAATAAGGAGTTTTATAAATAAGATGCAGCTTCAGCTCAGCATTAGGATTTTAATTCAGTTTATCAGAACTTCTGTTGCCAGGCTATTCGTAAATTAGAGAAAATGTAAGAGACAATGTTAACAAAATTAAATAAAAAATACCTTCACAAAAAATCTGAATAATTTTTGACCAAATAGCTGAATACTATGGCCTAGCCAAGTTGACAGACAAAATTAATCATCACAGCCTCCAGTGAATCCTGCCGTCTTAAATTCATGCTTTTTGTAGCATGAATCTGGACTGGTCTTGTGATGATTGGTTTTTAAAATTTTTTATGGATACATAATGGTTGTATTATGGAGTACATATGATATTTTGACACAAGCATATAATGTGCAATGATCAAATCTAGGTAGTTGAAATATCCATTATCTCAAACATTTATCATTTGTTTGTGTTGGAAACATTCTAAAACGATTCTTCCAGTTATTTTAAAGTACACGATAATTTATTGCTAACTATAGTTGCCCTATTGTGCTACTGAGCGTTAGATTTTATTCATTCTATCTAACCATATTTTTGTACTCATTAACCAACTCCTCTTTATCTCCCCCTCCTCACTACCCTTCCCACCCTCTGGTAACCACCATTCTACTCTGTATGTCCGTGAGATCATTTTTTTTAGTTTGCACATGAGTGAGAACATGTGACATTTGTCTTTCTGTGCCTGATTTATTTTACTTAACATAATGTCTGCCAGTCTCATCCATGTTGCTGCAAAGGACAGGATTTTATTTGTTTTTTTATCTTAAGGATGCTGAATGGCTTAATTAAGAGTCACTGTTATTTTCTTCTATTGATTTATTCATATCAATTGTGATATAGATCATTCATTTTCTATTAGTTTTTTTATTATTGTCATATGGCTTTATAAAGCAATGCTATTCAACTAATGTTCTACAACATAAAGGGGAATTGGTTTATTGTGGCTTTTGATGTTTCTAGAAATATTAATTTTGGTAAAATGATTCTTTCACTTCTTTTTTAAATAATTTTTCCATAGGTTATTGGGGGTCCAGGTGGTATTTTGTTACATGAGTAGGTTCTTTAGTGGTGATTTGTTAGATTTTGGTGCACCCATCACCCGAGTAGTGGACACTGCACCCTATTTGTAGTCTTTTATCCCTCACCCCCGCTTCCACCCTTCCAAGTCCCCAAAGTGCATTGTATTATTCTTATGCTTTTGTGTCCTCATAGCTTAGCTCCCACATATCAGTGAGAACATACGATGTTTAGTTTTTCATTCCTGAGTTATTTCACTTAGAATAACAGTCTCCAATCTCATCCAGATTGCTGCAAATGCTGTTAATTTATTCCTTTTTATGGCTGAGTAGTAGTCCATCATATATATCTACATCACAGTTTCTTTATCCACTAGTTGATTGATGGGCATTTGGTTTGGTTCCATTATGTTGCAATTGCAAATTGTGCTGCTATAAACATGCATGTGCTGTAAATTGTGCTGCCATAAACATCTGTGTGCGAGTATCTTTTTCATACAATGACTTCTTTCCTTCTGGGTAGATACCCAGTAGTGGGATTGCTGGATCAAATGGTAGTACTACTTTTAGTTCTTTAAGGAATCTCCATACTGTTTTCCATAGTGATTGTACTAGTTTACATTCCCACCAGCAGTGTAGAAGTGTTCCAGTTTCATTCTCCTACATGTGGCTAGCCAATTATCACAGCACCATTTTGTTAAAAAGGGTATCCTTTTCCCAGTTAATATTTTTGTTTGCTTTGTCAAAGATCAATTGGCTGTAAGTATTTGGGTTTATTTCTGAGTTCTCTATTCTGTTTCATTGGTCCATGTGCCTATTTTTACACCAGTACCATACTGTTTTGGTGACTATGGCCTTATAATATAGTTTGAAATCAGGTAGTGTGATGTCTCCAGATTTGTCCTATTTGTTTAGTCTTGCTGTGGCTATACAGGCTCTTTTTCGTTCCATATGGATTTTAGAATTGCTTTTTCTAATTCTGTGAAACATGATGGTGGTATTTTGATGGGGATTGTGTTGAATTTGTGGATTGCTTTTGGCAGTATGGTCATTTTTACAATATTGATTCTACCCATCCATAAGCATGGGATGTGTTTCCATTTGTTTGTATCATCTATAATTTCTTTCAGCAGTGTTTTGTAGTTTTCTTTGCAGATGTCTTTTGCCTCCTTGGTTAGGTATATTCCTAAGTATTTCATTTTATTTTTTTGCAGCTATCGTAAAAGGGGTTGAGTTTTTGATTTGATTCTCTGCTCGGGTGCTGCACATGTAGAGAAGAGCTATTGATTTGTGTACGTTAATCTTGTATTTGGAAACATTGCTGAATCATTCTATCAAGTCTAGGAGCTTTCTGGAGGAGTCCTTAGGGTTTTCAAGGTAAACGATCATATCGTCAGCAAACAGGGACAGTTTGACTTCCTCTTTACTGATTTGGGTGCCCTTTCTTTCTTTCTCTTGTCTGATTGCCCTGGCTAGGACTTCCAGTACTATGTTGAAGAGGAGTGGTGGGAGTGGGCATCCTTGTGTCGTTCCAGTTTTCAGAGGGAATGCTTTCAACTTTTTCCCATTAAGTATTACGTTGGCTGTGGGTTTGTCATAGATGGCTTTTATAATATTGAGATATGTTTTTTGTATGCCGATTTTGCTGAGAGTTTTAATCATAAAGGAATGCCAGATTTTGTCAAATACTTTTTCTGCATCTATCGAGATGATCATGTGATTTTTGTTTTTAATTCTATTTTTGTAGTGTATCACATTTATTGACTTGTGTATGTTAAACAACCCCTGCATCCCTGGTATGAAATCCAGCTGATCATGGTGGATTATCTTTTTAATATGCTGTTGGATTTGGTTAGCCAGTATTTTGTTAAGGATTTTAGCATCTATGTTAATCATGGATATTGGTCTGTAGTTTTATTTTTTCGTTATGTCCTTTCCTGGTTTTGGTACTAGGGTGATACTGGCTTAATAGAATGAATTAGGGAAGATTCCCTCTTTCTCTATTTTGTAGAATAGTGTCAAAAGTATTGGTACCAGTTCTTCTTTGAATGTCTGGTAGAATTCTGCTGTGAATCCGTGACTTTTTTTGTTGGTAATTTTAAAATTACCATTTCAATCTCACCACTTGTTATTGGTCTTTCAGGGTATCTAATTCTTCCAAATTCAAGCTAGGAGGGTTGTCTTTTTCCAGGAATTTATCCATCTCTTTTAGGTTTTCTAGTTTATGTGTGTAAAGGTATTCATCATAGTCTTGAATGATCTTTTGTATTTCAGTGGTGTCAGTTGTAATATCTTCCATTTCATTTCTTAATGAGGTTATTTGGATTTTCTCTCTTCCTTTCTTGGTTAATGTTGCTAATGGTCTATCAATTTTATTTATCTTTTCAAAGAACCAGCTTTTTCTTTCATTTATCTTTTGCATGTTTTTTGTTTTTAATTTCATTTAGTTCTGCTCTGGTCTTGGTTATTTCCTTTCTTCTGCTGGGTTTGGGTTTTGTTTGTTCTTGTTTCTCTACTTCCTAGAGGTGTAACCTTAGAATGTCAGTTTGTGCTCTTTCAGTCTTTTTGATGTAGGTGTTTAGGGCTATGAACTTTCCTCTCAGCACCATCTTTGCTATATCCCAGAGGTTTTGATAGGTTGTGTCATTATTGTCGTTCAGTTGGAATAATTTTTAATTTTCATCTTGATTTTGTTTATGTCCCAATGATCATCAGGAGCAGGTTATTTAATTTCCATGTATTTGTGCAGGGGTTTGAAGGTTCCTTTTGGAGTTGATTTCCAGTTTTACTGCACTAGGATCTGACAGAGTACTTGATATAATTTCAATTATCTTAAATTTATTGAGACTCATTTTGTGGCCTATCATATGGTCTATCATATGGAGAAAGTTCCATGCACTGTTGCATAGAATGTGTATTCTGCAGCTGTTGGATTAAATGTTCTGTGTATATCTGTGAAGTCCATTTGTTCCAAGGTATAGTTTAAATCCGTTGTTTCTTTGTTGACTTTCTGTCTTGATGACCTGTCTGGTGCTGTCAGTGGAGTTTTGAAGTCCCCTACTATTATTGTGTTGCTGTCTATCTCATTTCTTAGGTCTATTAGTAGTTGTTTTATGAATTTGGGAGCTCCAGTGTTAGGTGAAAATATGTTTAGGATTGTGATATTTTCCTTTTGGACAAGGCCTTTCACCATTATATAATGTCCCTCTTTGTCTCTTTTAACTGCTGTGCTTTAAAGTTTGTTTTACCTGATGTAAGAATAGCTAACCCTGCTCACTTTTGGTGTCCATTTGCATGAAATGCCCTTTTCCACCCCTTTACTTTAAGTTTATGTGATTCCTTATGTGTTAGGTGAGTTTTCTGAAGGCAGCAGATAGTTGGTTGGTGAGTTCTTATCCATTCTGCAGTTCTGTATCTTTTAAGTGGAGCATTTAGGCCATTTGCCTTCAGTGTTAATATTGAGATGTGAGGTACCATTGCATTAATCATGCCATTGTTGCCTGTGTAACTTGGCCTTTTGTTTTTGCTTTTTAAATTGTGTTTTTGTTTTATAGGTCCTGTATGATTTATGCTTTAAAGAGGTTCTGTTTTGATGTGCTTCCAGGATTTGTTTCAAGATTTAGAGCTCCTTTTAGTAGTTCTTGTAGTGGTGGTTTGGTAGTGGCAAATTCTCTCAGCATTTGTTTTTCTGAAAAAGGCTGTTTTTTCTTCATATATGATGCTTAGTTTTGTTGAATACAAAATTCTTGGCTGATAATTGTTTTGTTTGAGGAGGGTGAAGATAGGGCTCCAGTCCCTTCTAGACTGTAGGGTTTCTGCTGAGAAATCTGCTGTTAATATGATAGGTTTTCCTTTATAGGTTACCTGGTGTTTCTGTCCCACAGCTCTTAAGATTCTTTCCTTCGTCTTAACTTTAGATAACCTGATGACAATATGCCTAGAAGATGATCTTTTTGCAATGAATTTCCCATGTGTTCTTTGTACTTCTTGTATTTGGATGTCTAGGTCTCCAGCAAGGCCAGGGAAGTTTTCCTTGATTATTCCCCCAAATATATTATCCAAACTTTTAGATTTCTCTTCTTCCTCAGGAACACTGATTTTTCTTAGGTTTGGTTATTTAACATAATCCCAGACTTCTTGGAGGCTTTTTTCATATTTTCTTATTCTTTTTTCTTTGTCTTTGTTAGACTAGGTAATTTGAAGAACCAACTTTCTTTCTTCTACTTGTTCAGTTGCATTGCTGAGACTTTCCAGAGCATTTTGCATTTCTTTTTTTTTTTTTTTTTTTGAGGCGGAGTCTTGCTCTGTCGCCCGAACTGAAGTGCAGTGGCCGGATCTCAGCTCACTGCAAGCTCCGCCTCCTGGGTTCACGCCATTCTCCTGCCTCAGCCTCCCGAATAGCTGGGACTACAGGCGCCCGCCACCTCGCCCGGCTAGTTTTTTTTGTATTTTTAGTAGAGGCGAGGTTTCACCGTGTTAGCCAGGATGGTCTCGATCTCCTGACCTCGTGATCCACCCGTCTCGGCCTCCCAAAGTGCTGGGATTACAGGCTTGAGCCACCGCACCCGGCCGCATTTTGCATTTCTATAAGTGTGACCAATGTTTCCTGAGGTTTGTCTTTATGCTATCTATTTCCTTGAATATTTCTCCCTTTACTTCTTGTACCTTGTTTTTGGATTTCCTCGCATTGGGCTTTTCCTTTCTCTGGTGCCTCCCTAATTAGCTTAATAACTAACCTCCTGAATTCTTTTTCAGGTAAATCAGGGATTTCTTCTTGGTTTGGACCCACTTCTGGTGAGCTAGTGTGATTTTTGGGGGGCGTTAAAGAGCCTTATTTTGTCATATTACCAGAGTTGGTTTTCTGGTTCCTTCTCATTTGGGTAGGCTCTGTCAGAGGGAAGGTCTAGGGCTGAAGGCTGTTGTTCAGATTCTTTTGTCCCATGGGGTGTACCCTTGATGTAGTGCTCTCCCCCTTTTCCTACGGATGTGGCTTCCTGAGAGCAGAGCTGTAGTGATTGTTATCTCTCCTCTGAATCTGGCCACCCAGCAAGTCTACCCAGCTGCAGGCTGGTACTGGGGGTTGTCTGCACAGAGTCCTGTGATGTGAACCATCTATGAGTCTCTCAGCCATGGATACCAGCCCCTGTTCTGATGGAAGTGGCAGGGGAATGATATGGGCTCTGTGAGGGTTCTTGGCTTTGGTGGTTTAATGCTCTATTTTGTGGTGGTTGGCCTCCTGCTGGGACGTGGTGCTTTCCAGAGAGCATCGGCTATGGTAGTATGGAGAGGAACCGGTGGTGGGTGGGGCCTTAGGACTCTCCAGAGTATACGCCCTTTGTCTTCAGCTACCAGGGTGTGTAGGGAAGTCCCATCAGGTTGGGGCAGGGCCAGGCATGTCTGAGCTCAGACTCTCCTTGGGCAGATCTTGCTTCAGCTGCTGTGGGGAATGAGGGTGAGGTTCCCAGGTCACTGGGGTTGTGTACCTACGAGGATTATCACTACCTCTGTTGAGTCATGCAGGTTGTCAGGCAAGTGGGGAAAGCTGGCAGTCACAGGCCTCACCCAGCTCCCACGCAATCTGAAGGGCAGGTCTGTCTTCCACCATGTCCCCCACCATGCCCCCCTGCAAACGGCCTCGAGTCTGTGTCCAGGCAGTGGGCAAGCAGGGCTTGAGAACTTGCCCCAGGCTACCTGCCTCCCAGCTTGGAAAGAAAAGGACTTTGGTTCCTCCCCTGCCTGTGGAGTCTGCATGCAAGATTCGTGTCCTCCCCCGAGTTCTGGCCAGGAGGCTTCTTGCCTGGTTCAAATTCAAAGTTTTGCTAGAGATTTCGTTGTGTTTGTGGCATTTCCCCCCACACCTCTGGCCGCCCTCTTGAAGGATCCCTGTGGTGCCAGGCAGGAATGGCCGACTCGGGGACCCAGGAAGCTCCCAGGGCCTTTCCCGCTGCTTCCTCTACCCCTGTATTTTGCCCGGCTCTCTAAATGGACTCAGCTTCAGGTAGGGTCAGAAACTTCTCCTGCAAACTGGACCTTTAGTTTCCCCAGTGGAGGTGTGTTCGAGAGCGGAGACTCTTCTTTTCCCACTTACGCAGTTGGGGCACTCACAGTATTTGGGGTGTCTCCTGGGTCCTGCAGGAGCAGTCTGCTTCCTTCAAAGGGTGTGTGGGTCCTCTTGGGATTCCTGGTTTGTTCTTGCAGTCATTCTCGAGCTAAAATTCACAATGCAAGCCTCTGCACACTGCTCTGTCTGTGCAAGTCAGAGCTGTAAGCTAGTCCTGTCTCCTGTTCGCCATGATGATCAGACACTCCCACCCTTTTACTTCCATACTATGGCCTGTAAGATGCAGTGGAGGCGAGGTCTGCAGTTGCTTCTTAGCTACTGGATTATGTTCCTTTCTTGGGGAAGTGCATGGGGAGCCTGACTTCCTCAGCTGCCCCAGCTACAGCTGTTAATTGATTTCATTCTTTTTTATGGCCCAATAGTATTCCATTGTGTATATCCACCACATTTTCTTCATCCATTCATCTGTTGATGGACACTTAGGTTGATTCTGTATCTTGGCTATCATGAATAGTGCTGCAATAATCATGGGTGATTTATCTGACCAATAGAATATGGTAGAAGTGACACTGAACAAGTTCTGGTTGTAGACTGAGGTCTTATTTTCCACTGTTGCTGTCTTAGAACTCAACTGCTATGTGAAGAAGCAAGGTTATTCTGTCGAGGAGGCTTCAGGAAGAAAGAGGCCCTAGAGGAGAAAAGACTATGAGGTAAAGACAGGTCCAGCCAACTTAGACTTTCTAATCAACTAGCTAAGACCCAGACATGTGAGAATGGCCAGCTTGGATTCTCCTGCCCCAGCTGAGCTTCCAGAAGACTCAGCTAAATAAACATGAGGAACAAAGCCATCTCTGCAGTGTCCTGTCCAAATTGCATGGTCATGAGCAAATGAATGGTGGTTGTATCTTAAATCCTTAAGTTTTGAGGTGACCTGTTGTGTAGCAATAAATAACTTACACTGATGATTTCATTAAATAATGACACTTTACTGAATGGAAAGAATTAGGATTCAGAATATTATCTTGTCAACATAGAAAGGATAGTGTTATTTCACATAGGACATTGCAAATTTCAACCCATATTGCCTCAGATCAGCTTATGACTTCCTACTACTATTTTTAGAAGGACTTGTGTTTATACGGGACTATTTCTCAACTGATCCTCTTGCTTAGTTACTACAAATTTGGGGTTTGCCTTTCACTTGAATTGGGCTTTCTAGAAAGAAAAGAAGAAAATCAAACTATTTCCTACACTGTGCCTCTCAGCCTAACCATGGCTGTTTCTCTGCTCTTTTAATCTTTACTATACACCTCTGCCAACCAGCTCAGACTTTGGAGATGGAAAATGGAAGAAACAAAAGATGAGAAAGGGAAAAAGAAAGATAAAGGAAACAAATCCGCAGAGATAAACAGAAGGACTGAGGTTCTCTAGAGCAAAATGAAGAAGTAAATTTAAAACTAAAAAAGACTTTCGGGAGTTCCTGTTCTTCCACCTTCTGGAGCACAGAGAGCTTCATTCAGGGTTACATGAATCAGAGTTCAGCATCTCCCATGGGCACATATTTTAGTTTCATGGACAATAAACTTCCACTAGTGTTAAATGAATGACTTTGCACAAAATGATGCCTCCACGAAGCAATCAGCCCCGGTGATCCTATCTGGAACACCTGGCTCTGGAGAGAGTAGGAAGTTCCTAAGAACAAAGGGCTATAGAAAAAAGTGAGAAGATGCAAAGAGAGGTACCTGACCAGGTGACTTCCTTTTGGCCTGGAAAAGCTTTTTGGATCCATTTCTCCCTGCCCTCCCTTAACTACTAGGTGGAAACGGAGGGTGCTGTGTTGTATAGATGTACTAAAGGATGAGTTTAAAGTTTCTCTGTTTTCAGTAGCTCAGAGCTTTCACCAGTGAAGGGGCAGCAAAGGGCACTGGAGGTTTCCCAAGTGGAGACACTCAGAGGCTCTGTTCTGAGATGGGGAAGTTGAGATTAGCCTTCATCAGTGCTGCAGGAGGTATGATAAGCAGGTTTCTATGTTCTTAACTTTCCAGTGGGGTCACAGTGCAGGTTGCGGGGACATAAAGGGGATTTCCGAGCCTCTTGACACTTCCAGGTACAAGCTCATTAAAAACCTGCTACAAAGAATAAGTGAATAAAATGAAACAAAAAAGAATGGTTGTACAGACAACAGAAACACAGGCTCTTGATGAATTTTTGCAGGATTTTCTGAAAATCTGGCTATCTTTAAGGCCGTGAGTATTCCCATAAACTAACAAACAAATTAGAAAATGCCAAGAAAATGCCATTTAATCTCTTGCCATTTGCTACTTTGCTATAAATTTGATTTACTTCTTTTGGGAGAATTACCCCAGAGTAGTGGTCACCAAACTTCAGCAGACATCAACTCACCTGGAGGACTTGTTAAAATGCAGATTGCTGGGTGCCACCCTGGGATTTCAGATTCATTAGGTTTTTTATTTTGTTTAATGGATTATAATCTATTATATGTATTATTTATTATTTTTAGGACTTATGTATAAAGTAATAAAATAATGTTATTTATTATAAACACCTATTATTTATAATAATGTTTATTTATAAGCATTATTTATTTTGATGCTGAAATTGTCCACCATTTGATAATGGGGAATCTTTTTAAGCTGGATTCTGTGTCCATTTGCTATACACTTACTGTATCTTGCTTTCTGCACAAGATATTCCTGGCTCGCCTAAGACTTTCTCTGCTGCAGTCCTGGAATTAGCCATTTTCCAAGGAGCCATGTTCCTCTTAGTGGAAAATTGTATTTATAAATCAAGTACTGGGCTTTGGGTGTGCTCATTGTTAACGGGGTGTCACTGCTTCCAGCCCTATGAGTGGCCAGAGCTAGAGAACATGTGTATGTAAATATGTGATATATATTAAAAAATGTACAAATAAACATGTGTCTGTATATAAACACACTTTTGTGTCTATACTTATTTATATATTGTTTATATATAAGTATATATTATTAGATATATTTAAAATATATACAATATTCTCTTTCTCTTTGTGTATGTGTGTGTATATATATATACTATGATTCATGTGATACATTCGGTTCCAATGCAACACTATAGGTTTTTATGCTAAAGGCACAATAAAATTTATTTACTTCAAGTATTGGAAATAAGAAATAATATCACATCCCTTCCTTTGAAATACTTGACTTTGTTGTACTCGTCATAACAGTTTTCCTCCTTTGCATGAGAAGTTCCTGACTTCATTCATGCATTTGTCTGACAGCCATCTTTCCTGGAGATATTGCTTCCTTCAGAATTAACAGCATGTAACTTTTCTTTATTTCTGATGACCTGTTTTGAAATTCTCATGAAACTTACATTTTCTCCCCTTCCATGTTTGTAACGTCCTTCCCCTTCTCATCTATACAGGTGGGCAATGGCAGCATGAGAAGTCAGAGCCAGAGCTCTGAAGCAGAAACTTGGCTCCTGGCCTCCTCCTGTGCTTGCCTGTTTGATCCGTCATCCTCTTTGTAGCCAATCTGTGAGCTCCACCACCACTGCCCATCCATGCGGGGGCCCCCTTCGCTCTGTGTTTGGGCTCTGACTCCCTGTTCCAGGCGGTCACTCCACGTGGACACCCTCCTCACTGAGCTTGGGCTCGGG
This sequence comes from Piliocolobus tephrosceles, assembly GCF_002776525.5. Classification (NCBI taxonomy): domain Eukaryota; kingdom Metazoa; phylum Chordata; class Mammalia; order Primates; family Cercopithecidae; genus Piliocolobus; species Piliocolobus tephrosceles. The sequence goes on along the minus strand of NC_045435.1, from coordinate 7,108,995 downwards.
CTTCCTACATTGCATTGCTGGCCTGTCTAGATGCCCTCCTGACGGCTCTTGGTCCCTGAAGGCCACCTTCCTCTCCCTGCTCTGGCTTTGATTTTCCACCCTGGATATCTCTCATTGGGGTGCTCTCCTGCCCTGCCTGGTTGGGCTCTGTCTTTCCATGACAGGTCACCCGCCCCTCCCCACCCCCCATCCTATTGATGCCTTCTTCATCCTGCCTGGGCTCTGGCATCTCATGCTAGGTCTCCCTCTTATCAATCCTTTCCTTCCTCTCGTCTCCTCTCCTCTCTTCTCCTCTCCTTTCCTTTCCTTTTTTCCTTTCTTGACAGAGTCTTGCTCTGTCGCCAGGCTACAGTGTAATGGTATGATCTCAGCTCACTGCAACCTCCGCCTCCCAGGTTTAAGTGATTCTCCTGCCTCAGCCTCCTGAGTAGCTGGATTACAGGCATGCACCACCACGCCCAGCTAATTTTTGTATTTTTAGTAGAGATGGGGTTTCACCATGTTGGTCAAGGTGGTCTTGAACTCCTGACCTCAGGTGATTCACCCACCTTGGCCTCCTAAAGTCCTGGGATTACAGGTGTGAGCGCCCGCACCTGGCCTATGAATGCTTTCTTTACCGCACTGGGGCTCCAACATCTACTCTGGGCCATTGCCCCTCTCTACCCCCTACCACAGATACCTGCCTTGCTCTTCCTCAGCTAATGACTTTAGAATGAAATGTTCAGGAAGGGAAGACCTCAACTGGATTGTTTAAAATGTAAAGAAATGGAAGCCCCGCGGTTTGCCCAGAGTCACACAGCAAACTAGTGGCAGCATCGGTACAAATCCAGTTCTCCCTGAGTGTAAGGTGGGTAAAGACAGGGATCTTGTCTTTTGTTCACTACTTTATCCCCAGTGCCTAGCACAATGTCTGCATTGAGCAGAATGAAAGAATAAATGTATTATTTCCTGTTTAACTCTTTTCTTTTTCTTCTTTGTCATCTTGATATGTGTGTGTTGTATGTATGTGTAAATACTGGTGACTCTTTACACATTTGCCTATTATCCAGTAGTAATTAATGCCCTTACATAAATGTCAACATCTTAATTTCTGTGCCTAGGAGTTTCATCAATTCCATGCATTTCTGGAGTTTCTAGCTGGATAGATGGCAAACCTTACAAACTTTGTCATGTGGTTAAGGACATGGAAGCCCTAAAAAGCAGCAGTCATTACAACATCCCAGGACTCCAGGACTTCCACCGACTGTGGAAGAGAGGACGTGTGATCACTATCAAAGTTAGTTTTCTAGTCACTAGACTATAATCCCTTCAAAAGATTCGGAACCCTACAAGAGAAAAATACCATCACCAGATGGCAAACTTGAGACCCAGGATGCATTCCTTCAGTCACACTGTTCAACTAAGACCATTCTGCAGATGATCTCACAGCGCAGTGTTTCTAAACACATGCTGAGGAACCCTGCCTCTGAGAGATCCTTCTTGAGAGGAGGATTCTGAGTTCCAATAACATTGAGAACATACTTGCATACATGTCTTCTCTAGCAGTTCACAATGGGCATGAGCATTGTGAAGGCTCTAAGAAATGCTGGAGTGGAGAAAACTGTTTAACTTTGTGTAACCTGGCATCATCCAAATTTACTTAACCATAAAGCTCCGGTGTAGAATAATACCAGTTTCAGTCTCATTTCCTCATTCATGCAAAGGGCAAACACATTATGTTACCTGGGGCTTTTGCACAGAGTGAATGAGATAAACATATGTAAAGTATACAACACCATCCTTGGTGTACGCTACACAAATGATAGGTGTTAATTCCTTTTCTCAGATTTATTATTTACTGAAAACCATTGTTTTATTATTGAAAAAGTTACATATATTTATTTATAATAATAGAATACACAAGGCTAAAACTTCAAACCATAAAAGGGATATAAAATTAAAAAACTATCTCCCACCTCAGATTCCTCAGATTCCCAAGAGGAATGTTTTCCTGTACCTTTCCAGACACTTTCTGTGCATGTATATGCAGACATATCAGAAACAGATTTTCAAAAACCTATTCCCAGTAAATGAGGTAATGGCTTTGCATTCATTTGCTTTGTACTTCTGCAGCAGTACTTCTACGTTCTTCCATTTTGTGCTACCTCAATTTGTTTTTCTAAAATTCTTGGGAGGGGTAAAGTTAGGGCCTTATGTTTATAGTGAAACATTTATAAAGTGAATGTCACAGAGAACTGGAAAACCCCATAGTGTCTGGGGGTTAACTAAAGGTCTAGTTTAAGTGTAAAGCCTTTTTTGGTAAAGACTTGCTTAATACTTCCTGAAGGAATTGATGGGCTGGTATGTAGGTATTGAGGGGCTAGTATGTAGGTTTCCAATTTATGATGGTTTGTTTGACTTCTGATTTTTCAACTTCACCATGGTGCAAAAGCAATATGCATTCAGTAGAAACCGTATTTGGGGTACTCGTGCAACCATTCTGTTTTTCACTTTCACTACAGTATTCAATATATCACAGGCGATATTCGACACTTTATTATACAATAGACTTTGTGATAGATGATTTTGCCCAATTTTATGCTATTGTAAGTGTTTTGGGCACATTTAAGGTAGGCTAGTCTAAGCCAGGATGTTCAGCAGGTTAGGTGTATATTTAATGCATTTTGACTCATGATATTTTTAACTTAAGGTGGATTTATTGGGATGTAATCTTATTCTAAGTCAAAGAGCACCCACGCTCCATAATAATTAAATTTGATATCTTTTATTTTAACAGTTATGACTTGCCTTATAGGTGGCTATATCTAGTTATCTCACCCCTGAGAAAATACGAGTTCTTTGAGGACCCTGTTCATGTCTTATACCAATTCGAACACATTAAAGGGACTTAATATGGATTTGATGAAGCGAGGAAGTGTCCAGAGAAGACCAGAGCATCTGTTCTCTCTACCAGAACAAAACTGTGATTGAGGAGGTGAATGTTCATTTATCTGTTCTTTCAGGTAAGGGTGGAGGATAGGGAAGGAGAACGTGGGAGCCTGGGCAGGAGAGGGTCAGAGCTGCATCTATAGAGAGACACCGGTTTGTAGTTACTCTGATGATGTAGTAGCTTCCCAGGGCTGCTCTAATAAAGTACCACAAACTGGATGGCTTAAACAACAGAAATTTATTGTCTTACAGTTTTGGCTAGAAGTCTAAAGTCAAGGTGTCAGCAGAGCCAGCTCTTGCTGAGGACTCACTCTTTGGCTTGTAGATGGCCATCTTCTCTCCCTGTCTCTTCTGATCATCTTTCTCTATTCATGTCTGTGTTCAGATTTCCTCTTCTTATAAGAACACCAGCCATATTGATTAGTGACCACCCTAACAAACTCATTTTAACTTGATAGGCTCTGTAATAACCATATCTCCATATAAGGCCCCATTCTGAGGTACTGAAGGTTAGGATTCCAACATCTGAATTTTGGAGGGGATACAATTCAGCCCGTAGCAGATGGGTTATCATGCTGGGCTTTAGTGCTTTTCAAGACCCACCTTGTGCCAGTATGCCCACTCACCAACTGCATCTGTCAAAATGTAGGCTCCTTAAAGAAATGAAAGCACTAAAATCACATGTGGTGATTGCCATGTATCCTCTTGTTGACAAAGTAGTTCATTTCCCTGACAGAGTGTTTTGTGTGGTCTGAAGCACCTGCCAGTCTATCCGTGCTGTACCCTCCCAAGACAAAAACACAGGAAGCCGAGCCGTAGGTGACAACTGGCATCCACTGCCTTCATGATTTCCTCTTTGGTTTCTTCTGTTTTGTTCCCTTGCTTCACTCTGTGACTTATCTGGACATTCACTCTTCGACCCTTGTGGCTAGTCCCTCCCCTTCTTCTTTATTGCCTGGAGTTATCTCCCTATTCCCATAACTCTAATCACTTCTTTCACATTCTCCTTCAGTGAAGGGTGAGGAAATTGAAAGCAGAGTATGCACGTTTTATTAGGAGATTCAAATGTCATCCTACTGCATTAGCCTCAAAAGTCCTAAAATATAAAGACATCCATCTGACAGATCACTGAGGGGAGGACGTATTTTTCTGTTTTAGAATAGTTTCTGATTAAACTTATTAGCTCAAGAAGAAAAGAAGCTAGTTGTTTCTCACCCAGGAGTGGATTTGTGGTTTGGCTTCACCATGGCTTCCTGTCGTGCCTGGAACCTTAGGGTGCTGGTGGCTGTCGTGTGTGGGCTACTGACTGCCATCATTTTGGGACTGGGCATCTGGAGAGTTGTGATCAGGATCCAAAGAGGTAATGTTGTCCTGCTATGTTTAACTCAGAGTAAGAGAAGGCATGGGACCTCTGTCCCTGCCACCTGAGGCACAAGTACTGGGAGGTGCCTTGTCCAGTCTGAGGCATCCCAGCAAGATGCCATTTATGGGATATAAAAGACCAAGTCAGTTAAGCCTAGCAGATGGTTGAACAGAAATGAATAGGTGTGGGTGTGAATGGGCAGGGGGAAGAGTGACATAATTGAATTGGCCTCTTTATGCTCTTTTAACTCCAGACTGAATTGGTAGAAGAGTAATAATTAAAACAATTAGTAACACATGTTTAGGTCTGTTGGGTTAAATTAAGGAAAGGGTAAATCGTTATGAACAATGACACACACATGCAGTAAACACGTACACACGTGCATAACACACACACAAACAAGCGCAGAATAGAATTTCATTTTAAGAGAGAAGTTAAAGAAACTCATCACTAAGGTTTAAGTGAAATGATCTCACGGTGTGCATACAAATCTCCCACTTTCCGGATGTAGGAAATTAATCAACAATTTAAAAACCATTTTAAAATGACTTTCCTGATTATTCAACAAATATTTGTTAGTTCCCCACTGTGTGCCAGAGCTGGCCTCGAAAAGGAGGACGTGGGAGGGGAAGTATTGAGTAAAACAATGATGTTAAAGAAAAGCCGGCTGTAATTCAGAACAGAAAATTTCAATGATCCTAATGCTGGATCCCTTGGGCTGTAGAGCTTCTCCATAAAGGAATTCAATATTGGATGGGCTGCATACTCCCTCTTGTAAACATCAGAGAAAGCTTCTAATGAAACAATAAATAAGGGTAAGTGTCATGCGCGTCCGTGTGAAGAGACCACCAAACAGGCTTTGTGTGAGCAACATGGCTGTTTATTTCACCTGGGTGCAGGCTGGCTGAGTCCGAAAAGAGAGTCAGTGAAGGGAGATAAGGGTGGGGCCATTTTATAGGATTTGGGTAGGTAAAGGAAAATTACAGTCAAAAGGGGGTTGTTCTCTGGCGGGCAGGAGTGGGGGTCACAAGGTGCTCAGTGGGGGAGCTTTTTGAGCCAGGATGAGCCAGGAAAAGGAATTTCACAAGCTAATATCATCGCTTAAGGCAAGGACCGGCCATTTTCACTTCTTTTGTGGTGGAATGTCATCAGTTAAGGCGAGGCAGGGCATTTGCACTTCTTTTGTGATTCTTCAGTTACTTCAGGCCATCTAGGCTTATATACGTGCAAGTCACAGGGGATGCGATGGCTTGGCTTAGGCTCAGAGCCTGACAGTAAGTAATGCCAATCGGGAAAGGCAGCAAGAGAGGCAGTATGCCCTCCGAGCAGGTAACTGGGGAGGACAGAAGGTTGGGGAGCTAGCAGGAGCATGGAGCATGGCTGCAAAGATCCACTGTTGAAGACCAACAGAGGGGTCTGACATACTGGCTGCTGATGGAGTGGTGGCTGGGGATGGATCTGTCCTCCACCATCCCACTGCCCTAACCAGTATTTAGAGAATACTGTATAAATAGTATTTAGAGAACTAGAATGATAAAATTTACCAGAACAAAAATAGTAAAATTTAAACTTGGAGCAAATGTGTTTTGGTTGTTTGTTTAAGGTTGTAAAATAGTTTCATTCAGGTTAAAAAATTATGAACTATGGATTTTACCCCATTAAGACTGCCAAATTTATAAGACCTCAATTAAAGGGCATACTTCACGAAGTTTTTTTTTTTTCCTTCCTACTCCCTTCCCTTCCCCTTCCCTTTCCTTCCCTTCCCTTCCCTTCCCTTCCCTTCCCTCCCTTCCCTCCCTTCCCTCCCTTCCTTTTATCCTTTATGTAAGTGACATCTACTCTTAAAGGAAATATATGGTGACTTACAAAGGACACATTATAGCAAAAGCATTAAAAACAAGGACCAAAGTACAAAAACAACATAAGAAAGAGTGCAGGGTGGGGGACAGAAAATATGAAAGTTCAAGGCTTAGCGGGAGTTGCTTAAAATAAATACAAAATATATTCCTGAAGTCTCTGAGTGCTAAGATCCAAAAGGAGGCACAATAAGTGATAAAAATCCCATGTCTAACAGCAGAGGCATACCAGCTCCTCAAAAAGACAAGCTTTTCTATGGTTCTGAGCAGCATTTTTCAATTGGCTGTTTATAAAAGGGATATCTCTTAGCTTTGGGGTAAACCCAGTGGAAAAGGAGAAGGTTCTCACTATCATTTAAAGAACAAGAGTGAAAGACTGGCACTGTTTGCTGTTACTATTTTGCCTTGTACATTTTATTGAGAGTGCATTTGAGGTGGTAAATTCTGTTTCTTTTCACTTCACTCCACTCCACTCTACTCCATTTCTTTTTATCCTATCCCATCCCATCCTGTGTAATTGTTGAATATTCTTGCTTGGTTTCCTTTATTCAGGTATCGACATAAATTGTTTTTACATTTTTTTTAAGGGGGAGAGAGGTCACACATATCTCTGAGAAACTGATGAAAGCTATAAATGTCTTAGTAGGGAAAATATACATAAAAACACAAAATTTTGCATAAATTAATTTTATTGCATTCAAAATTTATTTTGAATAATTACTCCAGGCTGGAGTAACATATATATAAATTAAGATAATGTATAAATTAATTCTCTCTCACTTTTATTTTTCTTGAAAAAGTAATGACCTCATTGTGAAAAATAAAAAAAAAACTTCAAATTCTGCTCTGAGTAAATTTCAATAAGAAGTTACTCTGATTTGGCAGTAAACATTGATGTACAACAATATTTATGCTATTTATGCATTTAATTATTATAATACCTATAGTTTAAAAAATTCTTACTATGTTCTAGGTCCTATGCTAAAAACTTAGAACAAATCTCAGTTTTGCCAGAATTCCAGCCGTTTCACATTGAGCATTCTTCTAAGAAAAACACAAGAAGCAGTATAGCTTTTGGGCACCTTCACTCTTGATGAAAGTAAAATGAAAACATAATTAAGCTTTATTATATTTCTTCCCATTGACATTTTCCAACTTGTGCTAAGCCTGATATAATCATAGACAGATGTCCACAGTCATACTGGTAGAAAGTATTTTCTTTAACTCCTCTCAAAGGGAGAGAATCTTAACCTCAAAACTCATGAGTAGTGCCTTACTTGACCATGTTCTACATCTCTCCTGGTTCATAGAATTTCCTGCTCTTTACCACCAGGACTGTTTTTTTCTTTATCCTCACTTATCTCCAGATATTCTAACCTTCATTCTCTACCACAGGATACACCTGTTCCTCAGTCCTGCAAGAGGTTTCAGGACGTTGAAATAGTCCCAATCCCCAAGGTCTGACTTCATAGCATTGATCATTTTTGTTGTTGTTGTTTTGTTTTTGTTTTGAGATGGAGTCTCGTTCTAGAGTGTGGTGGCACGATCTCGGCTCACTCCAACCTCCACCTCCCAGGTTCAAGCAATTCTCCTGCCTCAGCCTTACGAGTAGCTGGGACTACAGGCGCGTGCCCCCACGCCTGGCTAATTTTTGTATTTTTAGTAGAGATGGGGTTTCACCATCTGACCACATTGGTCTCGAACTCCTGACTGGTCTCGAACTCCTGACCTCAAGTGATCTGCCCACCTTGGCCTCCCAAAGTGCTGGGATTACCGGCGTGAGCCACCGCACCTGGCTTGATAATTCTTACACTGTGGAAAATACAGGTTGTTGTGAAAGGTCAGTGAGAGTTTATTGTTTGTCAGAAAAGAATCTGACCACAGATACTTGGCTTTAATTTCACTCAATTATAGTACTTCTTTCAGAGGCAAACTCAGTAAGTCTAACTCATGTGACTGTTCCTGGAGGATGTTTTCATTTGTGGGTTAAAAAACAAAAGAGTCCAGAGAAGTGTTTTCTGGAGTCAGAAAGTTGGTTTTAGGCAGCCATAGTGTTCTTTTGTCTTAATCCTGGTGTTGTAAATCTTTCTTCTGCTCCTTAAGCAGTCTCCCTTCTTGCTTCCTCACATAACCACCCCCTAAATTAAAAAAAGAGGTCTGTGGAAGGGAAGGGATTTTTAAAGTAAATTTATTCCAGTTTGGCTATGTATTTGGCTGAGGGGCATGGATTATTTTAACATAGAATCAGTGATGCTTAAAGTGTTGATTCCATTTGAAAAGTTACTTTCTTAAACAAACGGGCTAGAATCTTGGCTTAGTGGATTATTCCTGGATTTCCAGGTATTAGATCCTTTTACTTGAAATTCTGGATATGTCCACCACTTGTTGTTCTTTGATGACACAAATGTTGACGATCTAACATGGAATATAGTGGTTAAAATGGATACTTGAGAGTATAGGGGGAAAATGTACAAGAGTAGGGGAAAGGAAACTCTGGGGCCAAACTGCCTGAGTTTAGATCCCAATGATGCCCCTCACTAACTTTGAGCAAGTTATTAACTTTGAGCAAAGTATTCAACATTTTTGAGTCTCAGTTTTCCCACCTATTACGTGCATGCTAGTAAACCCTATCTTATAGGGCTGTTATGAGGCTTGAATGAGTTAATACATTAAAAAGTTTAAGATGATGTCTAGTACATCGTAAGTACTGAATAAACTGGCTGCTATCCTCTAGGAATTTTTAGGTAATTCAGTGTAGAGCATAGTTTTCTCCACTCCCTGGCTTATGCCTTGGATAGATACCATTGACCTAGACTGGACCTTTGGATTGAGACTCCAATTACCAATCCAAAAGTTTACAATAGGTTTAATCATTAAGCTCAATTGACTAGCTCAAAACAGAAACAGAAACAGTTCTAAGAACTGGCACATCTTCCTGCATTATGCTGCACTGCACCGTCAGGAAAAATGTTTATTAAAATACTTAGCCGTGCATACCAAAGTATACAAAGAATTAAAAAAGGAAAAAACATTTAACCAGTTTGTTGAAATACTGAACCAGGTAGTTAATACCAGACAAACTTTACCTTAAATAAAGACTATACTTTATGTATTTTATTTGTATAAATCTTTCGGGTTTTTTTTTTCTTTACAACCAGAATAAAGTTTCCTAAACATTGTCCTCTCATTTAAGAGTTAACTTTATTGTCACCAAACTATTTCAAATTAGGACAAATGAGAGATGCCTGGATTTTAAACCCCAAAAGACTAAGCCAGGCACCAGAAAGGATCTGCAGATGAAATTTCTTAGACTAAGGAAATATATTTTTATTTCCCTGCTTATTAAAATCAAACTTTTCAAAACAGACTCTAATTTTGTCTAGGAGAAGAAATTAATATTTTTTATTTGGAATCTTTAATATCATTTTATGCTGCTTTCTCAACCAGCATGTGTGTGTTGTATATGTTCTGTTTTTAAACTTCCAAGATGTGTAGCAAAAGCATTGAAAATGTGTAGTAAAAGCATTGAAAATAGGGCTAATAATTCTGGATATGCTACTTTGTATGATTTAAAAGAATATAGGAAAATTCTTATTATTATCACACTGGTGTTATAAAAGAAAAATGTTGCTATTAAATATGTTCCAAAATATGGAGCCTCAAATAAAAGGAAGTTGATGCCGCCTGTTGCAATCAACGATAAAGGCAGGCACTGTGAGGAGGCAGCAGAAGCACTTGATCAGTTACAAGGAGATCTGAGTCTAGCACCTGCTCCGCTACCACTTAATTACTGATCTGGAACTAATCACTCAGCCTTTATGTAGAAGGAGGGGGTTGGGTTGATGAATAACTAATGTCACTTTTTTTCAAGATCATAATTCTAAAACTAGTTATATGATATGAACAAGCCACTTAATCTTTCTGAGTCTGACTTTCTTTATGTAAAAATACAGTCTTAAAGATACCAGTACTACTTTTGCTGTATTTTGTGGGTAATTTAGGTATTTCAGAGGCTAGAGTCTTGAATTGCGTAGCACAAGTTGTTAAACAGGTGATTGTGACAGAGGAATTGTTAGTTCAGCTTAGACTAGATATCCTCAACCAAGATGCAAATGGCAAAGAAGCCAGTCAGCAAACGTTTGCTGGGTACCTTCTATTTGACAGCATTGTGTTAAGATTTGAAGATATGGACCAAGACCCTTGTTCTAAAAATTGACAAATTATTTCTTAACTTTAAGAAATGACTCTTGACTTACAGCAAAAAGACAGAAGGAGTAGACATGGATGGATCTCCTTCTTGTTTACAGACATAGAAGTTAGAAATAAAACATGACAATAATTCAAATATGCAAGCAGGCTTTCTTTCTTGAAGAAAAATCACAAGTGGCAGAAATAAAGAGTGAAGTCACTACTATGAGGGGGAGCAAGCACTGGTGCAATTTCCATGCATTCAGGGGGACAGGAGGCATGATTTCTATGCTGTGTGAAGCAAGGGAGCTGGACCTGAGCCACCAGCTTAATTCCTAAGCCTTAAGGAGTAGGATCAACCAAGAAAAGAAGATTAGAAAAATTCTACCGACTAGCCCAAAGAAGCATTAAATAGCATTAAATAACACTATCATCTGTTCAAGGCCATAAGTAAGGAAAAAAAAAAGTCACTACCAGTCATTGAAACTCCAGGCTTTACAATCTAAATCTGTCCTACCTGTACAGTATTGAAATCTCAAAAAATAATCCTAATACTAGTTCAAGACTACTACTGATGGTGCCCCAGGATCATAAAAGAAGTAATCATGAAATTTTCCTGTAGAAGTATTTCCACAAATAAGACCCATAAAAGTCTCATGGAAGAATAATAAATAAGATAAAGATGGGTTTACAATACAAATTTACATGCGAACTATGATGCTGGAGAGACATCAGATGTCATCAAAAGGATTAACCCTTCCAGAATTGGATATAACAAAACAATCTGAAAGAGAATGTAAAATATGTTTAACAAGATTAAACCTTTAAAATATAGGAGAAAAATAAACCAAAGCCGGGCGCGGTGGCTCAAGCCTGTAATCCCAGCACTTTGGGAGGCCGAGATGGGCAGATCACAGGGTCAGGAGATCGAGACCATCCTGGCTAACACAGTGAAACCCTGTCTCTATTAAAAAAAAATACAAAAAACTAGCCAGGCGAGGTGGCGGGTGCCTGTCGTCCCAGCTACTTGGGAGGCTGAGGTAGGAGAATGGCGTAAACCCAGGAGGCGGAGCTTGCAGTGAGCTGAGATCCGGCCACTGCACTCCAGCCTGGGCGACAGAGCGAGACTCCGTCTCAACAACAACAACAACAACAACAACAACAACAACAACAAAAAAAAAAAAAAAAGAAAAAGAAAAATAAACAAAAGAAAAATATAATATTTTAAAAAAGAATAGGAGGATTTGAAAAAGAACCAAATAATACTTTTAAAATGGAAAAATAGAGTAAGATTTAAAAAAAAATTAATGAGTGATTTAAAAGGAAGTTAGAAATCATTAAGGGGATGAGCATAGTAATTCAGGCTTATATTCCCAGCATTTGGGGGCTCAGGTTGGGTGTCACTTGAAGCCAAGAGTTTGAGAGCAACCTTGGCAATGTAGCAAGACCTCATCTCTTCAACACACAAAATATTATTTAAAAAATAGCCAGGCATGGTGGCGCCTGCCTGTAGTCTGAGTTACTCGGGATAATGTGGCAGAAGGATCCCTTGAGCCCAGGAGATGGAGGCTACAGTGAGCTATGATTACACCTCTGCACTCCAACCTGGGTGACAGAGGGAGACCCTGTCTCTACAAAACAAACAAGTAAAGTCCCTCCTCCACATCCCAATAATTAAAGAGAAGACTAGGGAATGGAAAAGAAAGCTAGGAAACTGTAATTCAGCATAGTAATATAAAGAGATGCTAACAATAATGAGATTAAAAAATATGATGTGTAGAAGGCTAAAGCCCAACAGGGTCTACCAGACATTTCAGAAGAGAATAGAAAATATGGGAGAAGCAACTCTTAGAGAAGTAATAACTAAAAAGTTTTCGCGATTGAAGAATGACTTTTCAAGTAGGAAAAGAAAAACAAACCACATCATGGTAAAATTGCAGAACATCAGATAAAGAAAATTTAGAAGATGTTTATAGAAAAAAAGACTCCCCCAAAATAAATAAAAATTGGAAAATAATATTTTCAAAGTGTTGTCAACCCAGAATTCCTACCTTATCAAACTGACAATCAACAGTGAGAGAAAAATAAAAGCGTTTTCAGATAAACACTGAAGAATCTGTCACTCACAGACTCTGGCTGAAAGAATTATTAAATCATATACATCAAAAATCAAGACGTTGAACCCAAAAGGAAGAAAATGCAATATGAACACACCTTGTTTTATTGCACTTCACTTTATTGCACATCATAGATACTGTGTTCTTTTTTACAACTGGAAATTTTGTGACAATTCTGTGTCAAGCAGGTCTGTTGGTCCCATTTTTCCAATAACGTGTGCTCACTTCATGTCTCTGTGTCAGTCACATTTTGGTAATTCTCACAATATGTCAAACTTTTTCATTATTATTTCTGTTATGGTGATCTGTGATCACGATCTTTGATGTTACTATTGCAGTTATCTTTGGGTGCCATGAACCACGTCCATGTAAGATGGTAAACATAATCAATAAATGTTGTATGTGTTCTGGCTGCTCTACAGACTGGCAAATCCCCTGACTCTCATACTCTTCTCAGACTTCTCTATTCCTCGAGACACAACATCATTGAAATTAGGCCAATTAATAATCCTACAATGGCCTCTAAGTGTTCAAGTGAAAGGAAGAATTGCATGTCTCTCACTCAGGATCAAAAGCTAGAAATGATTAAGCTTAGTGAGAAAGGCATGTGAAAGCTGAGAAAAGCAGAAAGCTAGTATGATGTGTCAAACAGTTAGCCAAATTGTCATTGCAAAGGAAAAGTTATTCAAGGAAATTAAAAATACTACTCCAGTGAACACACAAATGGTAAGAAAATAGAATAGTCTTCTTGCTGACATGGAGAAAATTTGAGTGGCTGGATGGAAGATCAAACCAGCTACAACATTCCCTTAAGCTAAAGCCTAATCCAGAACAAGGCTCTGATTTGTTTCAATTCTATGGAGGCTGACAGAGTTGAGACAGCTACAAAGGAAAAGTTGGAATCTAGCAGAGATTGGTTTACGAAGTTTAATGAAAGAAGCCATCTCCATAACATAAAAATGCAAAGGAAAGCAGCAAGTGCTGATGTAGAAGCTGCAGCAAGTTATTCAGAAGATATAGATAAGATAATTGATGAAGATGACTATACTAAACAACAGATTTTCAGTGTATAAAACAGTCTTCTATTGAAAGAAGATGCCGTCTAGGACTTTCACAGCTAGAGAGAAGTCAACATGTGGCTCCAAACTTCAAAGGACGGGTTCTGTTGTTAGCAGCTAATACTGCTGGTGACCTAAAGTTGAAGCCAATGTTCATTCGCCAGTGGTTTCGAGATGAAACTGTTTCACTTCAGATCATTGGGTATTAGATTCTCATAAGGACTGTGCAACCTACATCTCTTGCATGCATAGTTTGTGTTACGGTTCATGCTCCTATGATAATCTAATGCTGCTGATCTCACAGGAGGCTAAGCTCAGGAGATAACACTCACTCGCCCATGGCTAACCTCCTGCTGTGTGACCTGGTTCCTAACAGGCCATGGACTGGTACCCAGGGCTAGGGACCCCTGTTCTAGAGTTTTATAGTTTTGCATTTTACTTAGATCTATGATTCATTTGAGACAGCTTTTGTGAAAGATGTAAGTCTATCTCTATGTTCTTTTTTTTTTTTTTTTTTTTTGTTGTTCAGTTGTTTCAGCAACATTTGTTGAAAAGACTATCCTCTCTCCATTGAATTTCCCTTGCTTCTTTGTTGAGGAGCAGTTGACTATATTTGTGTGGGTCTATTTATGGAGTCTCTATTCTATTTTATTAATCTATTTGTCTATTCTACTGGGGTGTGAAATGGTATTTAACTGTGGCTTTAATTTGTATTTCTCTGATGACTAAGATGCTGAGTCTTTTCACGTGTTTATTGCCCATCCACATATCTTCTTTTATTAAGTGTTCAAGTCTTTTGCCCACTTAAAAAAAGTGGGCTGCTTGGGTTCTTATTATTAATGTGTATTCTTCACAATTTACAAATTGCAATTCTAATCTATGGTTAGATTTACAAATCTAATTTACACTTTTGGATACAATTCCTTCTTCAGATATATGTACCGCAAATATTTTCTCCTAGTTTGTGGCTTCCATTTTTATCTTTTTCTTTTTCTTTTCTTTTTTTTGAGATGGAGTCTTGCCCTGTTGCCCAGGCTGGAGTGCAGTGGCATGATCTTGGCTCACTGCAACCTCTCTGCCTCTCAGGTTCAAGCGGTTCTTCTGCCTCAGCTGGGACTATAGGCATGCATCATGATGCCCGGCAAAGTTTTGTATTTTTTTTGTGTGTGTATGTGTATGTGTGTGTGTGTGTGTGTGTGTGTATATATATATATATATATATATATATATATATATTTTTTTTTTTAGTAGAGACAGGGTTTTACCAGGTTGGCCAGGCTGGTCTGAAACTCCTGACCTCAGATAATCCACCATCTTGGTCTCCCAAAATGCTGGGATTACAAGCAGGAGCCACCATGTCTGACCTATTTTTAATCTTCTTAACAGTGCCTTTGATGACAGGAGTTTTTAATTCGACTAAAGCTAATTATCAATTTTTTTCTTTTATGCTTAGTGCTTTTGGGTCCTTTAAAAAAATCTTTATCCCAAAGTTGCAAATGTATTCTCCTATGTTTTCTTTGAGAAACATTTTAGTTTAAGCTTTCTGATTTTAGGACTACAGTCCACCTCAGATTGAGTTTTCAAGGTGATTTGTTTATTCAGTTAGTCTAGCACCATTTGTTGAAAAAACTTTCCCTTCTCAATTAAATTACCTTGGTATGTCTTTAAAAAGACAATGGACCATATATGTTTTATCTATTTCTAACCATTTGTTCTACTTCATTGATGTATTTGACTACCTTTATGCTGATTTCATCTTGTCTTGATTGCTATGGCTTTACTGAAAGTCATACCTTTAGTAATGTGAGCCATCTAAGTCAGTTTTTTTTCCAATCTTTAAAAAAAATTTTGTTTTACTTTAAGTTGCAGGATACAAGTGCAGAACGTGTAGGTTTGTTACATAGGTATACGTGTGCCATGGTGGTTTACTGTACCTGTCAACTTATCATCTAGGTTTTAAGCCCCGCATGCATTAGCCATTTGTCTTAATGCTCTCCCTCCCCTTGCCCCCTACTCCCCAACAGGCCCCAGTGTGTATTGTTTCTCTTCCTGTGTTCATGTGTTCTCATGGTTCAACTACCACTTATGAGTGAGAGCATGCGGCGTTTGGTTTTCTGTTCCTGTGTTAGTTTGCTGAGGATGATGGCTTCCACCTTCATCCATGTCCCTGCAATGGACATTATCTCATTCCTTTTTATGGCTGTATAGTATTCCATGGTGTATATATAGCAAATTTTCTTTATCCAGTCTATCATTGATGGACATTTGGGTTGGTTCCATGTCTTTGCTATTGTAAATAGTGCTGCAATAGACATATGGGTGCATGTGTCTTTATAGTAGAATGATGAGTATATACCCAGTAATGGTATTAGTGGGTCAAATGGTATTTCTGGTACTAGATCCTTTAGGAATGGCCACACTGTCGTCCAGAATGGTTGAACTAATTTACCCTCCCACCAACAGTGTAAAAGTGTTCCTATTTCTCCACAGCCTTTCCAGCATATATTGTTTCTTAACTTTTTAATATCACCATTCTGACTGGTGTGAGATGATATCTCTTTGTGGTTTTGATTTGCATTTCTCTAATGATCGGTGTGATGTTGAGCTTGTTTTCATATGTTTGATGGATACATAAATGTCTTCTTTTGAGAAGTGTCTGTTCATATCCTCTGCCCACTTTTTGATAGGATCATTTGTCTTTTTTCTTGTAAATTTGTTTAAGTTCCTTGTAGATTCTGTATATTAGACCTTTGCAATGAAGCGAATGCAAACAATTTCTCCCATTCTGTAGGTTGCCTGTTCATTCTGATAATAGTTTACTTTGCTGTGCAGAAGCTCTTTAGTTTAATTTGATCCCATTTGCCAATTTTGGCTTTTGTTGCAATTGCTTTTGGTGTTTTCATCATGAAGTCTTTGCCCATGCCTATGTCCTGAAGGGTATTGCCTAGGTTTTCTTCTAGGGTTTTTATGGTTTTGAGTTTTACACTAAAGTCTTTAATCAATCTTGAGTTAATTTTTGTATAAGGTGTCAGGAAGGGATCCGGTTTCAGTTTTCTGCATATGGCTAGCCAGCTTTCCCAGCGCTATTTATTAAATAGGGAATCCTTTCCCTATTGTTTGTTTTTGTCTGAGTTGTTGAAGATCAAATGGTTGTAGATGTGTGGTGTTATTTCTGAGGCCTCTGTTCTGTTCCATTGGTCTATATATCTGTTTTGGTACCAGTACCATGCTGTTTTGGTTATTGTAGCCTTGTAGTATAGTTTGAAGTCAGGTAGCATGATGCCTCCAGCTTTGTTCTTTTTGCTTAGATTGTCTTGGCTATACAAGCTCTTTTTTGGTTCCATATAAAATTTAAAGTAGTTTTTTCTAATTCTGTGAAGAATGTCAATGGTAGTTTGATGGGAATAGCATTGAATCTATGAATTGCTCTCAGCAGTGTGGCCATTTTCAAGATATTGATTCTTCCTATCTTTGAAGATGGAATGTTTATCCATTTGTTTGTTTCCTCTCTTATTTCCTTGAGCAGTGGTTTGTAGTTCTCCTGGAAGAGGTTCTTCACATCCCTTGTTAGCTGTATTCCTAGGTATTTTATTCTCTTTGTAGAAATTGCAATGGGAGTTCACTCATGATTTGGGTCCCTGCTTGTCTATTGTGGGTGTATAGGAATGCTTGTGATTTTGCACGTTGATTTTGTATCCTGAGACTTTGCTGAAGTTGCTTATCAGTTTAAGGAGTTTTGGGGCTGAGACGATGGGATTTTCTAAATATAGAATCATGTTGTTTGCAAACAGAGACAATTTGATTTCCTATTTGAATACCCTTTATTTCTTTCTCTTGCCTGATTGCCCTGGCCAGAACTTCCAATACTATGTTGAATAGCGTTGGTGAGAGGCGGCATCTTTGTCTCGTGCCAGTTTTCAAAGGAAATGCTGCCAGCTTTTGTCCATTCAGTATGATATTGGCTGTGGGTTTGTCATAAACAGCTCTTATTATTTTGAGATACGTTCCGTCAATACCTAGTTTACTGGTAGTTTTTAACATGAAGTGATGTTGAATTTTATCAGAGGTCTTTTCTGCATCTATTGAGGTGATCATGTGGTTTTTGTCATTGGTTCTGTTTAAGTGACGGATTACGTTTATTGATTTGCATATGTTGAACCAGCCTTGCATCCTAGGGATGAAGCCGACTTGACAGTGGTGGATTAGCTTTTTGATGTGCTGCTGGATTCAGTTTTTGCATCGATGTTCATCAGGGATATCAGCCTGAAGTTTTCTTTTGCGCTTGTTTGTCTCTGCCAGGTTTTGTTATCAGGATGATGCTGGCTTCATAAAATGAGTCAGTCAATTAAAAAAATGACTCATTTTTTAATTGTTTGGAATAGTTTCAGAAAGAATGCTACCATCTCCTCTTGGTATCTCAGGTAGAAGGGATTTGACTTCTTGTTTTAGTATTGTGAGGATTTATGTGTCCAGGAATTTATCCTTTTCTTCTAGTTTTTCTAGTTTATTTGCATAGAGGTGTTCTTCTTTTTGGCTTTTCTGTCTTTTGCATTTCCACAAATATTTTAAATCTGCTTGTTAATTTCTATTAAAAAAGTTTCATTTATGGATTTTTGACTGTATCAATTTGGGGAGAATAGACACCTTAGCAACTTTGAATCTTCCGTCCATACTAGGCATATATCTCCATTTATTTAGATCTTTTAAAATGTATTTGAACAGGGTCAGATGTGGTGGCTCACACCTGTAATCCCAGCACTTTGGGAGGCCAAGGTGGGTAGATCACACAGTCAGGAGTTCGAGATCAGCCTAGCTAATAAGGTGAAAACGCATCTCTACTACAAATACAAAAATTAGCTGGGCATGATGGCATGTGCCTGTAGTCCCAGCTACTCGGGAGGCTGAGGTAGAAGAATCGCTTGAACCTGGGAGGTGCAGGTTGCAGTGAGCCAAGATTGTGCCACTGCACTCCAGCCTAGACAACAGAGCAAGACTCTGTCAAAAAAAAATTATCTGAAAAATGAAATCTTGTTAAGTAAATTTTGTAAGATTTATTTCCAAGAATTTTATAATTTTTGATGCTATTTTAAATGAAAATGATTTTATACTTTTAGATTTCAATTGTTTGTTGCTAATATATTAAAATGTCTTTATTTTATATCATGCAGTCTTGCTAAATTAACTTATTAATTATAGTAACTTTTTGGAGATATCTTAGCATTTTTAATATATTTGATGATATCATCTGCAATTCCTTCTTAATTTTACTCTTCCGTTTCTTTTTCCTGCATCTTACACTGGCTAGCATCTTCAGCACAATGTTGAATAGAAGTGATTATAGCAATTATATTGAACTCTGTTTTTGTCAGTCTTAGGAGAGAAAGCATTCAATATTACACTGTTAAGTATGATATTTGTGGTAGGTTCTTCACAGGTGATTTTATCAGTTTGAAGAAGTTCACTTTTATTTCTTATTTGCTGAGAGTTTTAAAAAAGTCAGATTCTTTTTATCTCCTACATTTATTGAGATGATCATGAAGTTTTTCTCATTTATGCTGTCACATAATTAATTAATTTAATTGATTTTCTATTGATTGCCAACCTAACCTTGCATCCCTGGGATAAATCTCACTTGGTCATGATGTATTATTAGTTTTATATGTTGAGAGATTTGACTTCCTGCTATTTTTAAAGGATTTTTTTGGCATCTGTATAAATGTGATTCGTTGGCCTGTAATTTTATTTTCTTGTAATGTCTTTGTCAGATTTTGGTATAAGGGTTATCCTGGCATTATGAAATGATTTGGGAAGTTTCTTCCTTTCTTTATTTTCTAAAAGAGTTTGTATGGATTGGAATTACTTTTTCTCTAATTTACAAGTAAAACTATCTGGGCTGACAGTTGGATGCTTTCAGGATTTTCTCCTTATCTTTGAGTTACAGCAGTTTGACTGACTATGATGTGTTTATTAGTGGTTTTTCTTGTATTTGTTTTTCTTGTGATTTTTCTGAGCCTATTGGATCTATAAGCTGAAGTTCTTAATAAAATTTGGGAAATTTTGACCATGATTTCTTCTGATATTTTGTCTTCCCTATTCCTTCTCTTTTCCCCTTCTAGGACTCCAATTGCATATATGTTAGACAATATGTTGATATTGTCCCATAGATTCTTGAAGCTCAGTTTATTTTTTAAAATCTGTTTTCTCCCCGGATTTGAGAGTAATTTCTACCCAGACTTTGAGCTTCTTTTCTATGTGGCTCCTTCTATTCTGGGATAGCTACCTTCAATTTCCAGTTGTTCTTGTAGCCCCAAAGAGTTTCCTGTTATACCTTAACTCATTAAGACTGTGGCTTTCTGATCGAATTTCAGCCACTTCTGCCATAGAGACTGGGTAGTGCCCTTAGTGGAAATACCAAAGAAACTTGGAATACCTTTCAGTTTCTGCCTGTTTTTCATTGCCGTCCAATGCCTTCGAGTAGTTTTTTTTAAACGTTTGTGCATACATTAAAATTGTTATCTCTGAGGGGTTAATATGGTACAATCTATTCCATCATTATTGAAACCAGAACTCTACCTCCTGTATTTATTTTTATTTTTTATTTTTTTTTTTGAGATAGAGTCTCACTCTGTTACCCAGGCTGGTATGCAGTGGTGTGAACTCAGCTCACTGCAATCTCTGCCTCCCAGGTTCAAGTGATTCTTGTGCCTCAGCCTCCATAGTAACTGGGATTACAAGCAGGCAGCACCACACCAGGCTAATTTTTGTATTTTTAGTAGAGATGGGGTTTCACCATATTGCTCAGGCTGGTCTCGAACTCCTGACGTCAAGTGATCTGCCCACCTCGGCCTCCCAAAGTGTTGGGATTAGAGGTGTGAGCCACTGCACACAACCCTGTATTCTTAAAGTTAATTTGTTCACCTTTTACTCTGTTTTACAATTTAGAAATCCTGCTATCCCCAACTCAAAATAACTAGTCATTAGAACCTAACAATTCTTTATCAGGTATGCTTCCTGAATCTAGTGACACCCTAACTTGCTTAGAGTCACTGCTTGAGTTCTAGTTCTCATTTAACTGGTTTTCCTTGCCCCTTAGCCTCAGTCATTTCCCACACTCCTGCACTTATCCTCCTAAAAATAATTCCTTATTATGTTACTCCTTTGTTTTATGACCCCTGTAAGGTTCCTTCAAGATTAAATCTTCTTGGTTTGGTTTATAAAGTCCCTTCCAATTGAATCTATGTCCTGATGTTGTTCCACATAGAACCAATGCTAGATGTTAAACTCTTCTCTATTCCTTAGACACATCAGAACTTTCCATGTTTTTGTGATTTTTGCACTTTGTATCCTGCCTACTTGGGTCACCCATTTTCATCTGGCTTTTCAAGATGTAATTTTAAAATCCAGTCCACATACTATCTCTTCCCGGATCTTCTTGGCTAGGTTACCTCTGTCCTCAACCTCTCTCCTATGTGTTTTTACTGTACTTATAAGTCTCCAAGTTGACTCTATCTATCTATCTATCTATCTATCTATCTATCTATCTATCTACTTACCATCTATATACTTTCTGATTTCTCAGGGGATTCTAATCTCTTTGGTCAAAGCATTATGTGTTTCAACTATGTCTTTTTGGTATCCTTAGCATCTAGTGAGCATTGTACATCGTGCAGATTCTCAGTTTTTATTTTATTAATGATGATATTACGAAGAATATTTCTCAGCAATGATACTCAAAGCAGTGGTTTTACATATAGAAATTAAGTGGCCACAGGCATGAAAAGAGAAATGATTCAGCCAGGTCATGACTGCTCTGTTATTTATTGTTTTTTTTAGGAAAATCTACTTCCTCATCAAGCACCACTACAGAGTTCTGCAGGAATGGTGGAACCTGGGAAAATGGCAGATGTATTTGTACAGAAGAGTGGAAAGGATTGAGATGTACAATTGGTAAATTACTTGGGATAATGTTAAGGTGTAAGGTTTACGTCACTCTTGTATTAATAAGAATAGCAATAAAGCTTCTAGAAGCTTCAGTTAATGGTTACAGAAACAATGGGCATAATGATGATGGCTTTAGGATGTGTTTATCAGCTCAATAGTAAAAGTTGAGTTTTCTTCTTGGGCAATTTATCAGTATATTCAATGCACCTTACCTGTTTCCTGACTACTAAGTTTTTCTGCAAACTCACAGTTGTGTTACCTGCTGGCTGCAGTGACTAATCCAGGGCAATGAATGACATGATTCTCTCAGGTTCTTTCAATTGGTAATATGCCATAATACCCCATTTCAAATATCACCACTCTAATATATTTAACTTTTCTGAAATCAAGATGCATCTTCCTAAGAATATACTTATATTAAATTTTTATCTTTTCTTCCTTTACCTTGAAGAGTTATTATTAAGTTAGTGGTGTGATTTCAATCAATTGTGTCTCAGAATCAAAGTTCAAGGCTATGTTTAAATTTGAGGTGTGCTTCTCAACACCGTTCAATTCATGCTGTCTGCTTAGGGTTCAGAGCCCTAGATATCCACTGCTGTCATTTCTTATACTCCTACCGGTCAACATATCCCACAGACCCCATGAATTTGCCTTTTTGCTTTGCCCACATCCTCATGATACCGTTGACCACTACAGGCTCTATATTTTTAGTTCTCAAGATTCCAACTAATATGTTACAGTAGCCTAGCTCACATTCCCTCTCTACCCAGGTTTATATTGTGCACATTTTAACTGGAACCTGTTATCTAACATACTAGTTATTCTAATGGCAATAACTTAACCAGATAGGAAAGTATGAAAGTTCCTCACAGGTCAGTGGGTTCTATAAGCCTTCTACTGCCTTTCAAATTTCACTGCATACGTTCTGAACTTTGACTTTTATCTGGTTTCAATTTTTTTAAAGTATGATTTATAATAAAGAATTTTTTCTCTTTTTTACAGCTAATTTTTGTGAAAATAGTACCTATATGGGTTTTACTTTTGCCAGAATCCCAGTGGGCAGATATGGACCATCCTTGCAAACATGTGGCAAGAATACTCCAAATGGTATGTGTTTTCCCAAACATTTACTCTATTTACGCATAAGAATTACTATGCTGAGTCATACCTCTCATACCTCCAACTAGTGTTAGGTCCCTGAAGGGCATCAGGAAAGGTTTTGTGGAAGGACTTGACTCCCTTTCATGATGCTAATATTCAAAACTTAAGGTAGTATCTCACAAAATCTTAAATTTCCCAGAAGTTTAATATGAATCAGTTGTTTGTGAATTCCTCTGAATCTTTCCTCAATTGGTTTATTTTTCCAGCTTTGCTTTCTCCTGGAGTTTAATTAAATTGACATTTGCTCCTTTAGTTATATAATTTAAACAAAAATTTCTAATCAGTCAAAATTATGGACTAATATCATATCTATTTTCAGATTTCATTTTTCCAGGTAGAGATGCATGGTTAAGTCTGTTTATAGTTGGAAGTCCTTCACCTTCTTGTTCATTTTAGTTATCCATCTTGGAACATTCTCTAACTTCATTCTACTTTTCTTGACGTGACTACATTACTTGTATACAGGCATTCAGAGAGTGAAAGGGTAAATAGAATTTTCTGTTTCTAATATGGTCCCTGATAATATCCAAGATTTTGATGATTCACTTCAGTGCTACATTGGGTAATATCTTCTGAGTGTAGGCTTTAGAAATTCCTAGATTCTATCCTGATAACAAGAGCCTATTATGCTGTTTAATTTTCCCTAATGTTTTACCTATCCCTTGTTTGCCTTGACTTGCATCTGAGCAATCCTACTTCTCACATTGTCCTGTAGTTAATTCAGTACTTCCTATGGGACTAGATATCTCAGGAATACAGCCAATTACAAATCAACGACAAAAATGTTTGATAAAACTACTGCTGGCAATGGCCCTGAAGGGAATGTGACATTTTACTTAGATATTTATTTTTGTATGTGTTAGGGGAACTCTGAAACACTAAATAAATTAAATGAATTGCTCTTTTTAAATTGCTTTTTATCTTATTATTGTGAGAAATTATGCAGATCTGTATTTGATTTGTGGAATTCAAATTGCTTCCGCCATATACATCATTGTTAGTCCATTCTTGCATTGCTATAAAGAAATACCTGAAATGCCATATCAGTCATGCTTACTCAAGTATTCATGATCCTACTCTCTCCATAAGTCCTCCTGAATTTTTTACTTGGAGCGTAAAAGGGGCTTCTACCATGTTGATACTTACTATACATACTATATATACCATACTTTACTATATGGTATGCTATTGATACCTATTGTCTTGATTTTACATGTTTTGTGTGTTCTAAGTATTTCATAATGGCTTATAAAACAGATACAACTTACAAAACATAACTGCTACTGAATTAGGAAGAGCAAAGGTGTCAGTCACATACCCTTGAAGAGTCATCACACTTATTTAATGTACATTAATTCTTTGGGACAAGAGACTCAACATTTTTTATTTGGTTATAATTTTTCTTTTCTGAGCACCTATTAGGAAAACATGTTTATAATATTTACCATCAAATTTCAGATCGAGCCTATAATTTTACATATTTAGATTCTAACTGTTGGCAATTTTGCTTTTAGTTTTATATTAATAATTACTTCTAATGACTCAATATTATATACCAAATGATCAAAATACTTTTCAATGGTTTTTGAGTGGGGATATTTACACTTTTAGGTAACATTGAAGAAAAGATGCATCTGACATGTGTCCACTTAAAAGTTATTTATAGCCCATAAATACGTTAGAAATTTTCATTATGTCATGGTGTAGAGGTGAAGCCATCATATAAATTAAGAGTGACTCCAACTTTGTGCTTTACATGTTATTGAAGCAATCTCTAATTTCAGTGTTTCTAGTTGTTGTCCCAAGAAGGAGTTGCCCAAAACTAGTCCTGAGGAAAAATCTACCTTTTGGTCAGCTGTCCCTCTAATTATGATTTTTTTCTGTATCAGCTACTTAAGTATTAACTATAGGAAGGCAGTGAGGTAGGGAGGCTTACGTGATAATCCTAGGAAATAAACCAAATGACCCAGCAAACATTTATTGAGAGGCAAGCAAACATGTAATAAATACAATAGAATATAACAGAACTCTTTGCCTTTCAGCTGTTATCCAGATTTGCATAAAACAGTCAAGATCAACATATAATTCAATATCTATTAGGAATTTTTCCTATTGTTTCTAGTCTCTCAGCCTAGTATTCTGTCATCATATCCACTTGAAAGCCATTATGTGCCTTATTGTTGAAAGGTAAATCTTACTTGAATACATCAAAGGAAGGAAATAGTCAACTGGTCTTTTGAAGTCCAGATTCAAAAATCAAGACAAAAAAGTGGTATCTACCTAAAAATATATGCAATAATTTTTAATAAATAACTTTTAATAAAAATTAATTATTGCCTAAAAATACTATGCAATAATTTTAATAAATAATTATTTTTAATAAAAAATTTCTTTTTATTAAAGCAGGCAATCCAATGGCAGTCCGGCTGTGCAATCTCTCTCCATATGGAGAGATAGAATTACAAAATGTGACAATAGGAAATTGCAATGAAAATCTGGAAACCCTGGAGGAGCAGGTATGCCATATGACTCACTGATGGACAACTGGAAGAAGTTCTGATTCCGTGCAGTTTCTGTTCTTCAGATACCTGAGAGTCAAATCAATGCTTTTAAAACTCTCAAATTAGAAATAACAAAAACTAGTGACTGAAGCCACTCTTATTTATTTATTTATTTATTTATTTATTTATTTATTTATTTATTTATTTTGAGACCTAGTTTTGTTTGTGTCACCCAGGCTGGAGTTCAATGGCACCATCTCAGCTCACTGCAACCTCTGCCTCCCAGGTTGAAGCAATCCTTCTGTGTCAGCCTCCTCAGTCAGCTAGGATTACACATGCCACCATGCCTAATTTTTGTATTTTTAGTCGAGACGGGAGATGGGGTTTCACTGTGTTGGTGAGGCTGGTCTCGAACTCCTGACCACGGGTGATCCGCTTGCCTCGGCCTCCCAAAGTGCTAGGATTACAGGCATAGTAAGCCACCGCACCTGGCCGCCGCTCTTATTTTTAAAAGTTGACGTCTGTTTGTGAGAAAGGACAGTTGGTTCATCAAATTTCAGCAAACGGTAATCATTAGCACATTGAAACTGGCTTCATCTTTGTAGATCAGTGAAGTTTTGACTGGATATAGATTCCTGACATTTGAGACCAAAGGAAAGCCTCTTGATGGTGTAATTGGACCAGAATGAAGAGAAAGAAACTATAATCAAAGACTCTTTGAAACAGGAAACTCCAAACCTGATACAGGTCTCAGGGCAGTATCTATGAGCAGGTGAAACAGAAAGTACATCTAACTAGATGTTTTTTTTCATGCAGATTAAATTATTTTGACTGAAGTTGTACCCAAATGCACATGCATGGAAGAGCTAACACTAGGGGACAAGCAAGGGGAGGAAGAGGGAACCAACCTTTATGTACAGCCTTTCATGTGCCTGGCATGTTGCATATGTTATCACATTTAATCCTTATAAAACTTCTGTGAGTTGAATGCTATTCCCATATTATAAATAATTATAGCCAATAACACTAATTGTTGAGCACCTACTGTATGCCAAATAGTGTGCCAAATATTTAATGTATTTATTAATCATATTTAATTTTTATAACACCATAGATAGGTATTAATGTACGCATTTTATACATGAGGAAAATGCGGTTCTGAGAGGTGAAGCATTTTGTCTAGTGACCACAGACAGAAAGTGATAGAGCTGTTCTTTATTGAAAAGTTCACATTGTACTACCCTGGCTCCCTAATCACAGATGGGCAGGGTAGCATTTGGGTGGGGACAGGAGATGGAGAGTGGAGGTAGCTGCCAATCCCACAAGTGGTGCCAACCCACAGACTGAGGAAAGATGCTAAATTTGGAATCTGACAAACCAGAGTTTGGTTCTTAGCTCTGCCACGTCTAAGCTGTGAGAAACTTGGTTGAGCTCCTTAACTTCTCTTGAAGGTGCAAAACTCACAAAGTTGTTTTGCTTATTAAATGTGATAACACCTGTAAACATCTAACAGAGTGCCTAGCACATAGCAGGATCTAGCAATTGAATTGGAGTTATTTGTTTCTGTCTACTGATTGGATATTGTTTCTGACACTTACCCAAGTGTGAGTAACCTGTAACATTGCTATAATCTGTGAAATGATGCTGCCATCTAGTGAAAACCAAGACACACACACACACACACACACACACACACACACACGCGTGTGCGCGCACGGACACCCAGCTTCATCGATGACAATATGGATTGGCATGTTTTAGCCCCACAATACAGAGTCCTGGGGCTAACTGGCACCTAGAGAGGTCATCTTGGCCAGTGCCTCCCAAATTACCAGTGCTGAAAAGCCAGTTTAAAAAACTTTGAACCCATTGCACAACAATAATTTTGTGAAATACAATAAAAATAAATCACTGGAAAAATGAAATGAAAAATATGCATAAAACGCAAACCAAAATTTTAGAACTATGAGATTCAACAGCAAAAAATTGCTATATACATTTCTGACCAATTACTTTCAGTTTCTGTGCTTATCTCTCTATGACCTTCGTAACACACAGTGAACCAGTGCTGGCCCATGGATACACTCTAGCAGCTCCAATCTAGCTAAGGCAGCCCCTTATAGTTAATCAATCCTGTCAAACAGGAAAGGCTGGGAAAACTGGCCTGCATGTACTTTGTCCTTTAAACAAGGAAAGATGCAAACGTGGAAAACTGAGTGAACATGATGTTCAGGAGATTGAGGCTCAGCTAAATTCCAACTTATTTACCTGCAGTTGCTTACAAAGTATTTGGACATAATTGTGTAAAGCTAGGGGTTTTTTTCCTGTTTTTTTAAACAGGTAAAGGATGTCACAGCACCACTTAATAACATTTCTTCTGGAGTCCAGATTTTAACATCTGATGCCAATAAATTAACTGCTGAGAACATCAGTAGTGCTACGCGAGTGGTTGGACAGATCTTCAACACTTCCAGAAATGCTTCACCTGAGGTAAAACTCACAAAGCTTTTTTTTTTTTTTTTTTTTTTTAATTTAGAGGGGGTGTTGGGAAAGAAAGAGAGATGTCCTGAACTCCACTCCTTATTCCACAATACGGATTTGAGCATGGTTTAGGTTGCTTAAAGGTATTTTGCATTGCACTCCTGAGAGGTGCTCAAAGATATTAAAAAAAAGGGCCTCTTGTCCAAATATTTTCTTTTAGGATATTCATAATGATCATTATCGTGTTGTCTTTTTTTTTGAGACAGAGTCTCATTCTGTCACCCAGGTTGGAGTGCAGTGGCACGATCTCAGGTCACTGCAACCTCTGCTTCCCAGGTTCAAGGGTTCAAGTGATTCTCAGGTTTCAGCCTCCCAAGCAGCTGGGACTACAGGCACACACCACCACACCTGGCTATCATGTTAAGTCTTTTAGGAAGTCCTAGAATGCATACGTCTACTTCACCTTATGAATATGTTTACCGACTACATTTGACCTTACCATCCCTAGTGCATTCCAACCAAATAATGTTTCAAGAACTTACTTTGGAACATGTGATTTTAAACTGTGATGTGTTTCTATTAAGAATATTTACATTTTAGTCTTGGCTTTCTGAAAACTTTAAGCCTAGTTTACATTCCTGATATTTTAACCTGCTAAACCCTGGTACTTGAAAACAAGTATACTCAACATTTACTAATTGGTATTAACATTTACTAGCTGGATAGTGGTCAAACAGGGCTACAAACCACCAGTATGGACTCACCCTGTGTACAACTTGAATATCAACATGCCCTGAAAATAGTTACTCCTTTCTTCCATTCCCTTGAAATATTTTATTTCAGAAAAAAATATTTTTGAAATATTTTTCCTACTGAAAAGTAAGTGGGATTCGAGTTAATAAAAATGGAATTGAAAGAGAAAATATTGACCTCCAAATGTAGAATTAATGGAAGGATTAACCAGTAGGCAGGAAGGCTTCAACACTCCCAAAGAGGGAAGTTAAACAGTAATCAAACACCAAAAGATCGTCTCTCTGACACACTCCTGAGTTATTGATTGAAAGAAGACTACAAATTATTTTACTAAGTCTAATAGTTACTAAGACTAATAGTTACACTAAGTCTAATAGGCATACTAAGTATAACTTAGTTATGCTAAGTATTATGAGCTATAATTTTTAACAACCAGAATACTGCAGTCTTCTTATTTTGTTTCTGCTTTTGTATCCAAGTATTTAATTTTGTGTTCTTGGAGTTTGGTGGGGATTCTGTGAAAGATCTTGCTATGAGGTCAAATTCAGAGACTTAAACCTCCTAATTCACTACCTTAATTTATATTTTCACTTTGCCCTATCTTGATTCTCTCGGTCATCTTATGTGGATCAAATAATAAACCTTTAATTTTGTAAAATGCTTGCCACTACATTATCATATCAGTGATGCCACTTGCTACTGTAATGATTCACAATGATAATGATGGTGATGATAACGTATGATATGTGCTTCTCTGATGATCAGTATCTTCTCCTTGGCAGGCAAAGAAAATTGCCGTAGTAACAGTGAGTCAACTCCTAGATGCCAGTGTGGATGCTTTTCAAGGAGCTGCTGCTACTGCTAATAATGATGCCCTTACAACGTAAGCACAAATTCAATTTGGAGAGAAAACTTGACTAAGTGCTGTTTACTTTCCTAGGCTAAAGTATTTCTCTCATGGATGCAGTAACTGATTCCTCTGGAATGTAGACAAGAGCTGTGACTTTCCACTTGACCTTCAGTTACTAGATGGAGTGGTATATGTTACCTCCTGCATCCAGGGGTGCTGGCCATGGCCTGGGAGATAGGGAGTAACTGGGCTGATTTAGATTAGAACTTGTTTTCCTCACCTTAGTTTAGTATGACCAAGGGGCAACTTCCATGCACGGCAAGACCTCTTCCATCTTCTTTGGCAACACTTAGAGCTACAGAGAACAGCTCACTTTGCAGGACATACTGCCATCCTCCAAGCTGCACCTCACTTCTCTCTTTCCAACGCCCTGGTGTGTTTTGATTATTTTCCTTAGCTTTTCTGATGATGTTTTCTTGACCCCTTTGTGGGACTTGTGAGAGGGGTGTCCCGTTGACTCAGCCCACTCTACTCAACCCCTTGTGGGAGGGAACGTTTAGATGAGCAAGTGTGGGAATCAGCCAGTCACTTCTCCGCTGGCAGGAGCAAACTCTCTGCAGGTCCCATGGCAGCATCCAGGTGGGGTGCCTGCAACCCCAAAGCCCCAGAGGGCATGTTACAATGCTCTGTTAGCTCCACCATCCATGGACAGCATTGCATTACCAGCCCAGTGGGCCCTTTGCCTTGTCACATGGGGCGGCTGCTCTCTGCCAGTGAGGGCGAAGGGCCAGTGTAACAGACTTTTTGGGTACCTGCACTTGGCGGGTCCCAAATTCTTGTCCAGTGCCCAAGAAGAATTAGGTCACATGGACAAATTGAAGGATGGTGAATGCAGAGAATTTTATTAAGTGATGAGGACAGCTCTCAGTGGAGAGGGGAGCTGGAAAGCATGAGAGAAGGACAGGATGCGCTCCCCGGAAGTCAAGTCACCTCTCAGCCTCTGTCTTCTGAAGTCAGGTTGCCTCTCACTGTCTCTGAAGTCAAGTCACCTCTTCCTGACGTCCAGCCACTTCTCTTCTCTACCAGCTGAGTCTGGGGTCTTTATAGGCACGGGATAGGGGAGTAGGGCAGGCTGTAGTTTTGGAAAAGGCAATATTTGATTGGTAAAAATACATTATTCAGAATGAACCAACCAGTGGGAGAGAGTGGGTAAACAGGGATTGAAGTCTCACTTAGGGTTTCAGACTACTTTTGGCTTGAAGGTTTCCCCCTGGGATCCACCCCTTTCTGCTTAGAGTTTCTCTGCCTCCTCCTTTTCTGACCAACACTACATTGAAAAAAAAAAGAACTCCACCTGCTTTCTCTCCTTTCTCCTCCTCTTTTATGGATTACTGTTGATTGAACATTTGTATTACAACTCATATACTTTATTCATAGAGACCCCTTATTGGTATTCACTCTATTTTTACCTTATGTACAGTTGTCAAAACCCTTTTAAAACTTACATCAGCATGCATGCTTTTGTAGAAAAATAAGAAAATATGTAGCTTAGCAAAATTGAAAAAATTATCTTACCTTTATTAACCTGTTGGTGTATATTCCAGGTTTTTTCCCTCTGTTTCTCTGAGTGTGTGTGTGTGTGTGTGTGTATGTATGTATATGTATATTACATACTATATTGATTCATAACTTGCTTTTGTCACTTAATACCTTACAAACTTTTTTCTATAAACAACTTTTATGAAAATATCTATACATCTACGTCATAATTTTAGATTACTGCATTATATGAGCAAACTATCATCGAACCAGTTATCTGCTCAGCAGCTGGACATTTACATTGCTGGGAGTCTTTTAATGTTCTAAGTAATTAGCATTCTGGTACATAACCTTTATTTACACGACCCATTATTTCCTCAGGAGAAATTCCTAGAAGTAGTTCTTAGTTTTCTGATGATTACGACCAGTACCTACTTAGTGTTGAATTTTCAAAGTAGAAAAAGCACAAAGGCACAAAATAGAGCATTCAAAGATTATAATTCTGAGAGGTGGTGGTAGAGGTTGAGTGAACAGTTTTACTAGCATACTTTGTGACTTCAGATTTCAGTAGGAGTCTGGGCCCTTCTCATGGAGAATGTGGATGTCCCTCACTTTTCTTGACATATGAGAAGGAAGTGGCCATGGGGTCCAGAGTCTATGTTCAGTGAACAGAGAGGCCAAGAGCCAGAGTGGGCTCCCTTCACAGCTGAAAGCTTTGTGTTTGCAGAGTCTTGCTAGAGGGGAGGAATGAATGTTTTTGGTGAGAAAGCTGAGAAAAGAGAAGTTGTGGGATTTGAACATCACAGGTCACAAAGCAGATAGGAACATTTTCCTAAAAATAAACAATTGTACTGGCTTAATATATAAAGGAAAATACAATTTTGTGTGATTTATATGCAATCTCCAAATAGTTTTAAAGGAAGTGGTTAGAGGATAAATAAAATTTTAAAGTATAGGATACATTGAACTATAAAATAGTGTAAGCATGCTCAATTCCTCCTTTTATCACTCTGAATTTCTAGTCCAATTATTTTCTAATAATGTTCTATCAGTTTATCCTCTACCAGCATGATCTTTTGCATAAGCTCTTGTGGACTCAGATCCTTCCTTCATTCACTTAGATAAGGCTTATTCCTCTGCCTCTAGCCCCAAGGTCAGGTCACCAGCCCTTTAGCTCTCTTTAGGAGAATACTCTTGATGAGCTGCCAACAGAGGTCATCTCTCCCCAGAAGGAAATTAAGTGGTGTTCAGGACGACACTTGATTTCCCAACTCTATCTTCTGAACCTAGGCCAGATGCTGGGTTCCCTGACAGACATCAGACCTTAGACATCCATTTCACTTTGACTTCTTCCTTCTTTCATTCCAGCTTTCTCTTGGTGTCTCTCAGTAGCTCCCTTTCTATAGCATAGGGAGAAGTGGAGAGGGTGAGACTAAAAGGGAGGAGAGTGACAGGGAAGAAAGACTCTACACCAGCTTCAGCCATCTCAAGTTGTCAAAGAGAAGGCCTCTAGTGCCCATTCTCTTTTTCTAAATTGAGTAGAGGCAGAATGTCAATGTGGGCAGAGCTCTGGGGGAGTAGGGTTCTGCTGGTGAGGGCATCATAGTACAATCAAGTTTAGGACTTCATCTCACAATTTTTTTTCCTTTTTTTGAGATGGAGTCTTGCTCTGTCACCCAGGCTGGAGTACAGTGGCACGATCTCAGCTCACCGCAACCTCCGCCTCCCAGGTCCAAGTGATTCTCCTGTCTCAGCCTCCCTAGTAGCTGGGATTACAGGCATGCGCCACGAAGTCCAGCTAATTTTGTAGTTTTAGTAGTTTAGTAGAGACAGGGTTTCACCAGGTTGATCAGACTAATCTCGAACTCCTGGCCTTAAGTGATCCACATGCCTTGGCCTCCCAGACTGTTGGGGTTACAGGCATAAGCCACTGCGACTGGCTGACCTCACCATTGTAGACACTGGTTGCAAAGTCTGATCTGTAACCTTAGACCTTTGATCTCATATTGAAAGTCATAATTACCCTGGTTTATCTGACTTTGGGAATGCAAAATGCCTCCCTAGCACTGACCACCTGTATATTTACATTTCACTTTTCTTTTTGTATTTCTCTTCCAGCTAGCCTGGCACCCACTCAGATTATCTTGACCAAATAGAGATTTATTATAAATGGGCATATGGGGTCTCATGGAGGTCCAAGAACTGGATCATAATATAGTGGGTCTTGTCAACCCAAAACAATCAAAAAGATCAGAATCTAGTTTAAAGAGAGTTCATTCAATTGCAAAGTTTAAGGACAGCTGCCTGGGAAGCACAAATTCCAGAAAATGAAAGTCAATGTTTTGAAGTATATAAGTTTGGGATCATTTATATAAACAAAGTTTAGGGAAGCTTAACAGAGTTTTAATGTCTTTCTGTATAAGGCTTGATGCATGGTTATAGCGATCTGATTAGCTGAGGTGGTCTTTTTCTTTTGGGAAAGGTGTATTTAACATTCCACACTGAAGATGTAACAATTACGCTGAAGACCTAACAATCATGAGCCAACTGGTCTGAGTTAGGTACACGACAAAAAAGGAGGCAATTAATCTGTAACATGGATCAGTCATTAGAAAGGGGAAAGGTCTGGCCTCTCTGAGTCACTTACAGAACAAGAACAGTGAGGAAGAGAGTTAATCTATAATCTAATAAGCAGAAGTTGCAAACATACTACACGTGATTCAGTCTCCAGGGCTTAACTTCCTTTTTGACTTAATAAATTTAGAGGGTCTTGAAATTTTATCTTCTTTTATTGCCGTATGGACCCTGGAGCAGGAAGATGACTGAGGATCCAAGGCAGCTTTGGAAGCCTTAGTAGAGAAGTTTACAGGTCTTTTCTTATTTTCAACAGGAAGAATTAGCCTCTTATTTTTAATTTGTGTTTTTTTCTTATGATATAATGACCTCTCTGGCTCCCTCTAAATTATGACTTTCCTGATATAACTACAGCACTAATAAAAAAAATCCTGTGTCCAAGAATTTGATGACTTATTTTTGTCAATTGTGCCAGGTGGATGACCACTTTCTGGATTGGCTTCTCTGGGGCAGGTGCCCATCTGTAATCTTATGAGTTATGATAAGAGGAGGAAAGAATTACAGGAAACAAAAAAATGACCTTAGAAGTAGCTGTGGTTAGAGCAACTCTATAAAAGTGGGAACGTGAAAAACACCTCCTGTATATCTACCACGTCTTCCTTTTAGCTTGCAGTGCCTGAGGGAGCAGCTGCTAGTACTCCCACTGTTTCACAGAGTGCTGACCTCTAAGTAGATACTCAACAGATACTGTTTGGGAGAATGATATACTTAGCAGGTTGGAGTTTTGTTAGGTATTCCTCCCATTGAAAGCAGCCCTGGGGTATGTGTGAATTGCTGAAAATGGTTTTATAAAAGGAAAACATTTCAATCAGAGGATCTAACCTGAATGTTTCCATGCGAATGATGATTACATTATCTTTATCAAGCAATCCTCAATTATTGTAAACTTTCTCTTTATCTCATTTGGAGGTAGAGAAAAGATATTTTAGTGTCAGAAATAAAGATTTGGCATATAGAACAACTACATTTTGATGAAATCCTTTCATTTCTGGAAAAACCAGACTGATTATTTTACATACAGAGGTTTTGTTTGGTCAAGTACAGAAACAGTTCAAATATATGGGAAAGAACTTCTGCTTATTAGATTCAAATAAAAGGAAAGGTCTTATGACTTTTCTTTGGAGAACGCCAAATCGACAGGTTGCTGCTACTGCCTCCCACCTTCCATCTAATCTATCTTTGAACTTAGCCAAAGTAGAAAAGAACATTGTAAAAACCTTCAGGGTCTAGTTCAGAGCTGAGGCAATGAGCTCCGAGCTCTGCTCTTTGTTGGTTCCATCTAAACTGTCACCTCAGGAACGAACAACTTATAAAACATGCTTTGGATCCTAAGGGATTTGGGTGAGAGGAAGAAGATGAATAAATGGAAATGGATTCTCACCACTGGAGAAAAAATTAGAATTGCATTCCTTGCCAATGGTGGGTGGCAACACCATCCTTCTGTGTGAGGAGCATCATAATGAAGACTATTTCTTTAGGGAATTCTATAATTCTTGAGTTCTACCTTTTTGCCATCTATGCTCAAAGGGTAGCTTTCCGTGAGGACGGTCCACCCGAACTGTCTTATTTAAGTACATGTAATGCAACACAACTCTAGAAAAGAAAACCAATTATTCTTAGGCAATTGTTAATGCTGTCATGACCACACGATTCTGTGCTCATGTTTTTCTGCTGTTGTATAAGACAGAACACATACCTTTCGTTTTATGACAAAATCTTGAGCACTAAGTTGTGTTTTATTATATGCAGGCTTATTGAGCAAATGGAGACTTATTCCTTGTCTTTGGGTAATCAATCCGTGGTGGAACCTAACATAGCAATACAGTCAGCAAATTTCTCTTCAGAAGGTGCTGTGGGGCCTTTAAATGTTCGCTTCTCTGTGCAGAAAGGTGAGCTGTTAATCTTATTTGCTTGTAACAGTAAAGAGCATTCTGCTACCAATGATGAATAATAATGCTCTACTCACGATAATGTAGACTTTTACAATTCTACTCTTTCCCTTCTCATATAGGAACTAGCAGTTCTCTAATTTCTGGTTCAACAGTTTTACATACAGACGTGGATGGCCTTAACCCAGATGGACAGACTGAACTTCAGATCTTGCTTAATATAACAAAAAGTAGGTCTCAAACTTTGTGACATTTTAAAAATTGGACTCGAATTCATGGAACTAATAACTTCTAATTTACTGAAGGAGAAATAATGTCTGCTTAGTTTCATACTGAGTAATTTGCATTTGAGTATGTTTGAGCTCTGACATATTATGGTAATCTCAGCTCTACTATTCTAAGTCAAAAACATAATTTCTTTGTTTTTTCTTCTTTCAAAAGCCTTTTGGAAGGTAGCAGAATTGAAATGTTCAGGCCGTGTACACAAATATGTTTTCCTACAAAAATCTTGCTAAGGTGGTTCTGTTTTACACTTACACATTTAAGACATGTTCAATCACAAGCTCTGACCATGTTTACTAGCGGCATGACACTCTCAGGCTCAGATGCACCCCGCAGACCTAACCCTGGAGAAGTCCATGTAAT
Source organism: Piliocolobus tephrosceles (assembly GCF_002776525.5). Lineage (NCBI taxonomy): Eukaryota > Metazoa > Chordata > Mammalia > Primates > Cercopithecidae > Piliocolobus > Piliocolobus tephrosceles. The sequence continues at coordinate 7,073,091 of NC_045435.1, read as the reverse complement.
TGGCACAGTCATCATTTAGTAGTATCAATTTTAGGTTATCTCCTTTCTATGGTGTCTACCACGTGCTCACTATTATCCTGCATATAACCTTTCAGAAATTCTTACAAGTAACTTGAAGTGGTTGTATTTTTCAAAGCCTAAAAAAAAGATAAGTAAATCAAACACACACATTTACTTTTCATTTCTCCCCAAACAAAAAAGCCCGATGCCAGAAAGTATATGTGTTAGACAGAATAAATGTATAATAGCAGTAAAAAGAAGAGAGTATTATTCGTGAACCTGGCACTCTGGAATTTACTCTCATTTGCTTTGGCCACATGCTTTGCGATGGTAAAGACTAAATCTAAGTCTTCTATGTTCTTGTGCATTTTTTCTTTTAATTTAAAAATACTTCATGCATACAGAAAAGTACAGAAAGTAATGTGAGGAGTACCTATGTAACTACCAGCCAGGTAAACAAATGTCAATTTTTCCTATATTTGCCTCAGATCTCTTTAAAAAAGAGAGAGACGATATTACAGTTGCACCTGAAGCCTTCTACCTCACAAATCACTGCAGCCTCAACTTCCCAGGAGGCAGCAATCCTCCAGCCTCAGTCTCCCAAGTAGGTGGGACTATATAGGTATGCCCTGCTAATTTAAAAAAAATTAAATTAAATTTTTTTGTAGAGACAGAATCTCGCTATGTTGCTCAGCCTGGTCTCAAACTCTTGGCTCAAGTGATCCTCCTGCCTCAACCTCTTAAAGTGTTGGGATTATAGCCATAAGCCACTGTGCCTAGTCTCATTCTTTTATTTTTAAAGAAAACAAAAAAACCTTGCTCTACTTTTAGGGTTAACTTTTCATTTAGTGTCCAGGAGAAACAATTTGGTGATGTCAATGTACTGTGAACAAAAGCCAGCAACCCATCCCTTTCTCTCCAGGTGGAGGCTCCAACAACTGTCACAGAGGAGGACAATTTGGGGGCTGTCGGGGCCTTGCCTGTCTCCCTCTCAAATCAGATGACTGAATACTCTGGTCTCACACCACAACATTTTCCTTTTATCACTTGTGAAAGACAACAGAGTTTAGGAAATTAATTCAGTTAAAATGTATACTGTTGATGCTTCTGCTGTTTTAAATATGCCAACAGTTGTATAAATAGTTAGGAGGCAGTCCTGGTTCTTTGACTGCTGCTGCCAATGGGCTGGGTGCAAAACCCTCCACAGCAGCGATGGTCTTTCAGGATCTTTGATGAACAGCTGATTCCTTTTTCCAATGTCCAGAAGATGTTTCACAGTAGCCTGCTAGCCTTGGGAGAAGCCCATGATTGTCATGACACAGCAGGGGACAATAGTTGAAGAGATGGTGAAGAGTGCCTGCCTCAAAAACTCCACAGAAAAAGTGACTTGAGCTCCTTGCTCCGTGACTTAACACCACTCGTCCCCTTTGAACAGGAGACTGACCTCATCTGGGCTCAGCCATCCTGGTGTCCCAGCTTTGCTATTTCCTGTCTCATGTTTTGTCATTGCAGGAGGCAACATGGGCTGGGGCTGCCCAAATGTCGTGTTCACTCTCTCCATCTCTCATGTATAAAGCAAGACGTTTACTTTATACATGAGATCCTTGCAATACCTTTTTGAGGTGGATTAGGCAGAAATTCTCATTCCTATGTAGAAGGTAAGGAAACTGAAGCTCAGAAAGAAAAATTAATATGGTGGAATGGCCTACCATGGGTTATATGTATTACTTACATATTGCAATTAGGTAAAGGTTCAACCAGTAAACCATTTTTACTGTACTTTATTAAAATATTAAGCAGCTATGCACTTCTACAACAATGTGAGATATTGTTTTTTGTTTACCCTACAGTTCGCTTATTGATCTTAATGTCTTTTTCTCCCTATAGGTAACAGCAAGGCATGTGGCTTTGTAGTTTATCAAAATGACAAGCTTTTCCAATCAAAAACTTTTACAGCTAAATCAAATTTTAGTCAAAAAATTATCTCAAGCAAAACTGATGAAAATGAGGAAGATCAGAGTGCTTCTGTTGACATGGTCTTTAGTCCAAGGGTGAGTTTTTCATTGCAGATACAAGAAAAAAGTGTCCTCATGCTTTCTGTCTTTCTGATCGTGGCAGCTGAGACTGAGTAGAGTAATACAGGGGAAGAAGTAGGAGGAAAGGGCGGGGGTTTCCGTGAACAGAAATAATAAAAATTCAGACCAATCTTGAATACCAAAAGCAGGGATATTTTGAATAAAATAAATCTGCAGCAAAACTCTTCAAAAGATTCTTTGATGTATCCATTTAAATGTTCCTCCCAATCATATCTTTTGTCAAACTAACTAAATGCAAAGTTAGCTAATTTAAATTTTATCTCCTTTTTTTCCCTCTCCTTAATCATAATGAATGTGCTAATGCTTAGTATATATTTAATTCATTTCTCAGATGACTGTCTTATACTACTTGATTTTTTTAGCCCAATTAAGCATTTAGAAATAGTAATTGTAATTGTCTTGTCAATGCACAGTACAACCAACAAGAATTTCAACTCTATTCCTATGCCTGCGTCTATTGGAATTTGTCAACAAGGGACTGGGACACGTATGGCTGTCAAAAAGACAAGGGCACTGATGGATTTCTGCGCTGCCGCTGCAACCATACTACTAATTTTGCTGTATTAATGGTAAGGATGTACATAGCAATCTCTTTCCAGATGAGAATTTTCCTTACACACAATTCTAGTATGTGCTCCTTGGAGATAACTTTGGGATTTAATTTACATAGATTCTCAACTCATATTAAATAGAAAAACAGGAAATAAAATAATAGGACTAAAGGCTGGGTGCGGTGGCTCACCCCTGTAACCCCAGCACTTTGTGAGGTCGAGGTGGGCAGATCACGAGGTCAGGAGTTCAAGACCAGCCTGACCAACATGGTGAAACTCCATCTCTAGTAAAAATACAAAAATCAGCCAGGCGTGGTGGTGCATGCCTGTAATCCCAGCTACTGGGGAGGCTGAGGCAGGAGACTTGCTTGAACCTGGGAGACAGAGGTTGCAGTGAGCCAAGATCGCACCATTGCACTCCAGCCTGGGCGACAGAGTGAGCCTCCGTCTCGAAAACAAAACAAAACAAACAAAAAAATAGGACTAAGGTAAAGGCAAGTAGAATAGAACTTTTTGCTATGTGGTCTTAGGATAGAGAGGTCAGCACTATGTATTTGATCATGGGAAGGGAGCCCACGTGCGGAAGAAAAGCTGGTGGACTCCATTCAACTAACTCACACGTTCTGAAGCGTAAACTTGTTATAGCCAGAGGTAAAGCTGTATAGCTGTGTGTCGGAGACAGGTTCAATATTTCCTTAGCTATATGTGGACAGTTTAAATCATTACCCAAAGCTTTTCCCATTGAAATTGCTCAAGTTACTAAGTTTTTGCTAGAAGATACAAAAGAAAAACTCTTTAATTCCTTCAATTTGTCCCCTGGTTTCTCCGTGTATTCTTTAATTCTTTTACTTTAATTCTTTTACTCTAAAGCTATACTGTGCAAGCAACTGATAATACTTAGCTCTGGTGTGCAGCTGTGCTTGCATCTCTCAAGGTTCTTGTGCTGACCCTTGTAAGAAGGGTACGTTCTATTTCCAGAAATCTGTTATTCTGGTGAAACAAAGAAAATGTTAGTTATATACTTGATGGAATGTTTTTTATACATGATGGAATGGGGAGTTATGGAGAGTGTTCTCCTTAGTAAGGGACTATTAATGTTATGAATCTCCCAAGGAGAAGCAGATGTTTTCATTTCCCAGTAGCTATAATATAGCCATATTTGGGAAGCCAGTGGAGACTGGTGGAACATACTTGTATAGCTTACATTATCAAAGCATAGAACCTTGCTTTTTAAAACTTTTTGAGATAACAGTAGTTTTCTCATTTTAATTATAAAAACTCTCTTATTTTAATTCGTTTGGATTATTTCTATTCTAACTTGTATTACAGAGAGGTCTGCTTTCTCAATCAGGAGATACAGGAGAAAAATTTAACTTTTTGATATCTTAAAGTCATAGGATCATTGATTAGCTATGTAAAGCTCAGGTTGCTATACATGTTAAATGATACAGTTTACTTTACTACAGTTATCTATTCCCTTTCTTGAGGTTAGGCTTTCAGCTATGTCTTCTCACTAGTATCTGACTGCCTCAATGCCTATGTACCTACATTTGTAATTAGTTTTGGTTTACAATATTTTTTTTAAAATGGCTGATTAAAATTGCATGTGAAGTAAGAGCAAATAGGCTCTGAGTGAAAAGATTATTTTTAAAATCTGAAGACCTATGAATCTTATGATTCTTTTTGCATCTACTTAGTATACTACACACAAGAAATAACATACAATTTTTGTTTTGTTATTTTTAAATGTGTATTTTGTTTTTATTTCTATAAAAGCAATATACAGGCATTGCATAAAGTATGAAAGTATATACTAAACAAAAATATACTGATATGGAAAAATGTTTATGAAAAAGTAAAATGGTGGCCGAGCACGGTGGCTCAAGCCTGTAATCCCAGCACTTCGGGAGGCTGAGACGGGTGGATCATGAGGTCAGGAGATCGAGACCATCCTGGCTAATACGGTGAAACTCCGTCTCTACTAAAAAAAATACAAAAAACTAGCCGGGCGAGGTGGCGGGTGCCTGTAGTCCCAGCTACTCGGGAGGCTGAGGCAGGAGAATGGCGTAAACCCGGGGGGGGCGGAGCTTGCAGTGAGCTGAGATCCGGCCACTGCACTCCAGCCTGGGCGACAAAGCGAGACTCCGTCTCAAAAAAAAAAAAAAGAAAAAAGAAAAAAGAAAAAAAAAAAGAAAAAGTAAAATGGCAATTCGAGCATAATGTTATTAGGTTAACAAACCCCTGTGTGTTTGTGTAATAGACATAGATAGTATTTTTAAGCATGTAAGAAAAAAAGATAGGCTCTCAAGAGGTAGGTATGGTGTGGGGTAGCTGGCAGTATAAAGGAACATATGCTTTTTTATTAGGCCTCTATATTCCTTTCATATTTTACAAGTAAGTATACAGTGCTTTTCTAATTTCAACAACTTAAAAAATCAGAAAGTACAGATAAGCAAAATGAACTATACATATCCAACCCACCCTGTGACCATCACCACTACCTCACCAGATTTCTAAGATTACATACTCATATGGTATATATTTTCATATATATACACACACACACCCACACAAACATGTTGAGAGATATATAAATATATTACACAAAAATAAGACTTCCTTTAAAAAATTAACAGGGTATGAGCATCTTTCCATATTTATGAAAATATTTCTGCAACTTTATTTTTAGTGCATCAAGTTAGATATACTTAGAGTCCAGTTACACATAAAAATAATGTCATGAATAAGTGAGGCAACCATTGACAATTTAGATCTAATTCAAACAATTTTGATTTTAGACATCAAGGAAGAGTATAAATAGTTGACTTGTGAACAACATGAGACTGTATGGGTCCACTTAATATGTGGATTTTTTTCAATAAAAAAGTCTGCCCTCCACATGGGCCCTCCACATTCTGCATCCACAAGGAAACATAGATGGAAAATAACACGGTATTTTCAGAGTGTAAAACTGGTATATGGAGGCCAGCTTTTCACATCAGCAGGTTCCACAGGACCAACTGCAGGACTTGAATATGCACAGCTTTTGGCATCTGCAAGTTGTTTTGAAACACTCCCCCCGCAAATACCAAGGCATGACTGTATATTTTTCCCTAACTGAATGAGTTAGATAATTATTCTCAAGCCTGTACTTCAGGTAAACTGCTCAGCAATAAGGGGTTGATGTATTTCACTTTTAAATATATCAAGAGCTTTTCAAAAGGAAGATATTCTGGCAACTGTCTGGTTATTTTGACCCATGTAACTCTGTGATGTTGATTTTCATTAACATTTCAGGGATGATTATTTAAAAATATGAGTCTTAACTTGTTTTTCAGACTTTCAAAAAGGATTATCAGTATCCCAAATCACTCGACATATTATCCAACGTTGGATGTGCACTGTCTATTACTGGTCTGGCTCTCACAATTATATTTCAGATTGTCACCAGGTAAGAGCAGAAGCAGGCTCTTTTCAGAAAAGAAATTGCTATCTTGATATAATTTACTCTGAGAATTCTCATAAGAATGTAGTGTCTTTGAACTAGACGAGAACTCAGAGATGTACTTACTTTATAGAGAAGGACATTCAGGCCTGGAAAGGCTAAGAAATACACACTAATAAATATATAATTATAAATTGTGGCAAGTGCCTTGAAAGAAAATTATGTGCCACTTATTTACAAGTTTGTCATGTAAAATTAATGTGGTCCTGCAGCTCATGAATGCTATAATTCCTTAGTGTTGAATAGACCATGCCTATCAATTTGTATTTGTAAAGGAAAGGGACATTGCAAACAGCATTTTTTTAAAAAAGTAATTTAAAAAATATATCGAGCTTTCAAACGGTGAAACGTTTTTCAAAAATATATGGTTTTCAAATGATGAAAGTTTTTGAATTCCATACCTTAAAGTCTAATTTTAAATAATGACCTATAAACAAATACTTCTCTCCACCTTGACCCCTTCATTTGAGGTCCAATTTTGTATCCCATTCATTATGTTTTGTCACATGCTACATTTTTTAACTGCCTGTGGTCTTTTAGAAGCTTGTTCATTTATTAATTTACTCTGTTTACTGTGTGTTTCCTCTGTCAACTTCACATTTCATGTTTGTTTGGTCTTTCATGACACTGAAATTTTTTAAGCATCCAGGCCAGTTACTTTGAAAAATGTTCCACAATGAAAATTTGTCTGAAATTTTCTTCATGAAGAGATGCAGGTTAATTATTTTTGGTGGGAACACTGCAATCATGGATTTTTTTTAGTGTGACACAACAAGCAATGCATATCAGTGTGTCTCATTATTGTAGGCTGTAAGTTTGATTCCTCGTTTAAAGTGATGTCTGCCAGATTTCCACATTTTTTCCCCGTGTAAATAATAGATGACTCATGGGGTGCCACTTTGAGGCTGCATGGTATCCTGTTTCCCAAAAATCTTTTACTTAATGATCTTGTTACTCATCCTTACTGGAACAAATTATTACATTAGTAGCTGAAAAATGGTGATCTTCTAGTCTATCATTCTTTCTATATTTGTTTGCTATACTCTTTTGCAAAAAGCATACTTCCCAGTGTAGCCAGAGGGAGCCACTTCATGTTGTTTTGTCATGTCTCAGTCTTTAGTCACTTCCTTATTTCAATCACAGCAAAATGATCATCTTTCACTTTCTGTGCCTCATACCTGAACCAGCCATTTCTCCAAAGAGCCAGAATTGTTTTCGATTCCTTTTCTTCCCCTTTTCACATTAAATGAGTCTCTTGCCATTCATTTAAAAGTTTTACAGTGAGTGCTTATGTTGCAAGGAGCTGAATACAAACCTATGAACAGAGAGATAATCTCCTATCTCTCATGAAATATACACTTTTGGAGGGCAGAAGGAAGACATTATAAAAATATATACACAACTGAATATATAGTTACAAATTGTGGTAAGTGCCTTGAAGAAAAATTACATACCATGTAATTACATGTTTGTCATGTAAAATTAAATGCCTCTTAAATTTGTCTCATTATTTGTATTTCTACCATCACCACAGTTGTACTGACGATTATTTGGCCCCATAAGGATGAGTCATAGTTGCTGCATAACCAGTTTCTTTGCCCAAACCTTACTCTTTTCATTTCTCATCAGATTTCTTTACTCCTTCATCAATACGTTTTCTAGCACAATTGTGCACCCATAGATGGCACTAAAATTCATCAGGAAACAAAAATAAAAATAAACGCCAGGCACGGAGGTTCACACCTGTAATTCTAGCACTTTGGGAGGCCAAGGCAGGAGGGATTGCTTGAGCCCAGGAGTTTGAGACCAGCCTGGGCAATACAGCAAGATCACATTTCAAACAGATTTTTTCAAAAAAGACAGAAAAAACAAAAGAAAAACAAAGACAAAATTTTATTGACTTTAAAATCCTGAATTATAAAATTTTCTTTGTTCTTGGACAGGTTCCCATATAATAATAACACACAGAATACAGATAGTCCCCTACTGACCATGGTTCAACTTACGATTTTTCAGCTTTAAGATGGTGCAAAAGTGATAGCATTCAGGGTGTTTCTTGATTTACGATAGGGTTATGTCCCAATAAACCCATTGTAAATTGAAAATACGGTCAGTTGAAATGATGTTTTTAGTTTTCAATGGGTTTATTGGGATGCCATCTCATTGTAAGTTGAGGAGCATCTATATAGTAATAATGTATAAGAAGGGCCAGGCTATTTGAAAATCACCTCTTCTTCCTGTGGATTATAATTGATAAAATTAGATAAAAACTAGAATCTAATCTTGCTTTTATATAAAAAGATTCTTTCGAGTACTTTTTGCAGTTCTGGTCATTAAACCTCTCAATAGATTTAATGAAATTTTGAATTGTCCCGAAATCTCAACTAAAATGTCAAGCAGACAGACTAAGTGCTGTTTGAATGAAAGCTTTTTTATTCAGTGTGGGAATCCAAAGATCAAGAGAGGTCATGATGAAACATCATAAAAACATAAAGAATATATAATGGGCAAATAGACTTCATCAAATTATGAGTTATTAAGAATAGAGAGGTACTTGAAGGTTAGAACTTTAGGCATAATAATAAACCTGGGAAATGGTATTCCAAGAGGTCTTGCAGTCTGAAAAATCCAGAAGGCTTTAAATGGTAGTGAGTAGAGATTTTATAACTTTTATTGGTGTAGCACTATCTGCCATAGTAGACATGAAACTGTAACATGCCTTTAAGGGGATATAAGGGGATTGCTTTTAAGCAATAAGGAAAATAACACATGTACAAAAAAGAGTATCATGTCTTACTTTTTAGATCAACTTTACTAAGAGAAATCTTGCATTCTCTGCCAATCTGAAAATACACATTTGGGCTAGCACAGAACATATACATGAACTACACACAGCACACCATACATATACACACACCACACCATACACACACATACACACACACACACTCATACACACTCAAACACTCATACTGCCTTCTGAAGATTACTGGTAAACAAGGCTGGCCTGCAGACAAAATCAGAGAAACCGCTGCTCTTTTAGAGCAAAGACATTAGGTAAGCATGAGAAGGAAAAAAAGCCAATTTTAAAGAGCACTTGGTTATACACCCAGAAATTATATCTTCCAATAAAGGAACAGTTCTTGAGAATGATTTACATTCAAAGTGCGGTTCAGGACATCTTGACCCATCTGACTATCAGCAAGCATTTCCCAAAATGTGGTCCCTGAAACATTAGTCCTGGGGAGATTCTTGATGAAAATAAGGTTCTGAAAATTCTTGCAGAAAAGATATGTGAAATTTTGTTGTGTATAAGCCATTTAAAAAGACAGTAATCATTAGTCTACTTAAATTATAAAGAATACCATCAATAACAATAGGCCATGAAACAAATTAAAAATATTTTTACCTAATTTAAATCTTCATGGAAGCCTCACTCTTTAAACATAAAGTAAGCTGAATATTACCTAATTTTGTTGTAAAGCTATTACACTGTTACGGGAAATTATTTAAAAATTGTCTTTGGCCTTATTTTAAAAGTGAGTTTTAAAGATAAATTACATTTTAAAACTCAAGACTTTTTTTCTCTACATTTAAACATGAGTTCATCTACTAATGTGCAATTTTCTGTTATAAAAAATTTTAAAACTCCATATAGGGCCTCTTCCACAGATGCTTGCAAATTTAGAGTAGAACTTATTATCTAGTGTTATATTAAAAAAAACTGCCCCAAAACTCAGTGGATAGGAACAGATATTATTTCTAATGATTCTGTGGCTTGTCTGGTTCGGCTGGGTAATTTTTCTACTGGTCTTGCTGGAGTCTTGCAGTCAGATGGCGGCTAGGCCAGAGTCATCTGGAGGCTTACCTAGGATGCTAGGACAGCTGGATCTTTCTCCCTCTCCATACAGTCTCAGAGGACTTCCACGCAGTTTTTTTTTTTTTTTTTTTTTTTTCAGAAAGTTGGCTGGGCTTTTTACGCAGTGGCTCAGAACTCCCAGCAGCACAAAAGGGAAAGCTGTCAGTGTTGTAGGACTTTCTCCTTTGTTCAGCTGAAAGCTGGGTTATTGTCACACGACCATGAAAGATTAGGCTCACAGACACTTTGAAGGGTAAAAAAACCAGGGTTAATTGGGTGAAAAGGGAAAAAAAGGGCAACAGGGACTCTCAGCAAACTGAAAGGCCTGCTGGTAGGCTTCCTGCCTGCGCAGATTGAATCCTGATACCTCTCCTCCTCGGAAGAGGAGGGGCCAGGCTCCTCCCCTCTGCAAAGGGCGGGAACTTCCCATAGCTCCACCCCGTTCTCCGAGCACGCTGGTCAGTTGGAGGTTCTCCTGGTACAGCTTTGTACTAGGTTGCCTCACCTGGAGGGCCATGTTATGACTTTTATATTCCCCAGGCACTTGTGCCTTTGTGAAGCCTTTCATTCATTAACGAAAGATTAAAAATTATATTTTATGATTGCATTGGTACAAAGATGAATATATTACTATTCTTTGAGCTAAGAGTTCTCTTTTTTCTTCTAAGTCTAAAAGAAGTTAAAACATTACTATGGGATACAAACACTGAGCACTGTTGTGTCTAATGGATAAGTCGGCCTTGGCTGCCAGGACTTCTGTTGCATCCCATCAGTTAAATCAAGGTACAGGCCAGACTACTGTGAAGGGACTATACAGGGCTACCTACCAGGAAGTAGGGTTCACCGGGGGCCCTCTTTGGAGATTAGCTATCACTTTTGATCAGAACACAGTTTCAAGAAAAGAGACGTCAACCTGTTTCCTTTAACTCATGACTTTGTGGAAACGATAAGAGGAGAGTATAGTTTTCTAATGTAATTGAGAAGGTAGATTTACCAACTGTCCCCACTGGGCTATGAACTGAATTTACATTGGGCAATAATATTCTTTGTTCCCAGAAATTTCACTGCAGTTTGTTTTGTGCAGTTGTTTTGTTTCATTTAATTTTTTATATGAATTTACTTATTTTCAGGAAAGGCAGAAAAACCTCAGCAACCTGGGTTTTGGTCAATCTGTGCATATCAATGTTGATTTTCAACCTCCTCTTTGTGTTTGGAATTGAAAACTCCAATAAGAACTTGCAGACAAGTGATGGTGACATCAATGATATTGACTTAGACAATAATGACGTACCCCAGACAGACACCATTAACATCCCGAATCCCATGTGCACTGCGATTGCCGCCTTACTGCACTATTTTCTGTTAGTGACATTTACCTGGAATGCACTCTATGCTGTACAGCTCTATTTCCGTCTAATAAGGACCATGAAGCCTCTTCCTCAGCATTTCATTCTTTTCATCTCATTAATTGGATGGGGTAAGTGTTTGCATCTCCCCTTTCTCAGGAATTTAATTTTGTGGAAATCATTTAAACAAACACTTATTGAAGGCCAAACAGTCCAAGGTCTTGATGTAATTAAGAGGACATAGAAAATACAATGATTGCTAAGAATACTTTCTCTCTAGAAGCTTATACTCCAGTGAAGGAGGCAGATATGATCAAGGCAAGAATACGAGATACATCACAAACTAACTTAACTAACTTAAAAATGTTAATTTCCTTTAACATCTCTTTTTATTAATTTGATTTGAGATTTAGGCCACAAATAATTAACTTCCAGCTACTTTAAAAGAAATGTTTCAAGAAAGACAGAGTGACTCTTTAAGCAAAAATATTTGAAAAATGTATTGGTTTCCAGCAAAAGAAGACTTGTTTCAGGGATATCTAAATTTAAATTTATTCAAGTCACAGAGGAACTATGCCGCTGAAACATGACAATTCTGGCAAGAGTTACAAAGAAACCGGAAATAGGATTGATATGTAGAGCCATCACTAAAAAGGAAGGGAAAACACTTGGAGAAAATTATGTCCACTGTCGACCTGCATCTGTAGGATCACTTTGTATATTGTCCATAGTGAAAACAACACACATCCTGAAGAGGGTCAGTTGTATAATTCATGTATTGTCTTTTATAATTAATCCAAGTCTGGATAAATCATTAATTCTGTGCCTCTCTTTATCACATAGGAGTCCCAGCTATAGTAGTGGCTATTACAGTAGGAGTTATTTATTCTCAGAATGGAAAGAATCCACAATGGGAGTTAGACTACAGGCAAGAGAAAATGTGAGTTTATATTTTTTTAAATGTCCAGTTGTTTGACCTAAGAGTGTAACTGTTTAGTGATATTGACTCCAAGTGTTGCTGTAATTTGCATTTCACTTTATAATTGTCATGTTTAGTGGTAGACATTTCAAATTCCCAAACAACATTATATTTTAAATGTGATGACATGGAAATTTCCCATAAGTCCTTTTGTAAAGCAACTAATCAACTTCTAAATTTATAAATGTGAACTTTATTATGTTAAATTTGTCTTCTTTCATTAAATCTGAAAATCATGATACAATAGGTATTATCCTTAGTAATCCTGTATCTTAGTTTTCTCATCCAGAAAATGGGAATAACAATAATAGTAATTCCTGTTCTGGGAAGGGATCACTGCAAGGGATCAATCAAGTGTGAAAACATTTAATAACTTGAACACTCTCTATATGTCTCACTCATGTAAACCAATTCTATGTTGATATGATTTTAATGAATATTTCATGATGATTTATCATACATAACAAATTCTTCCTGTGATTCCAGTATGAATAATTAACTGTTGTAACAGAAGCATCTGACTGTATGGCATTTGCTTTTTTTGTGTGGGGGAGAAAAGAAAGTGGAGCTGAACTGAGACTCAACTCTTTATATGCATTTCTGCTACCAAATGGCAACTGCTCTTCAATTTGTCTTCCCTTCTCATTTTATAAATCTAACTATTCTTTTCTCCAAATTCCACCTGAAGTTGCAAACCAACACAAATGAAAGCACAACTTTTGGAAACGGGCAAGTACACCAAGGGAAGGCTGTGGTGTCTGGGAACTCACCTCTTTCCCAGGGCTGATCACACCCAACTGTAGGTTGGGGAGCTGACTGCCTGGCCTTATTTCATGCCTCCAGACACTATGTTTGATTATGGTTAAATATCGTTTAAGATTTAAAAATTTTAACACCACAAGTAGAAACATCTAATTAGAGATACCCAAGTTGCAAATATCTCATAGGGGAGGTAATTCACTTCAAATTGCATTATTAATTGGTGTTAACCCAGGCACAGGGCTAGACTCGGCTAGACTCACTACTTTAAAAGTCTTCAGAAGAAAGAAGCCAACTGACTTAAATTTGTTCACACTGAGCTATCAATAATTAAGGGCAGCTTCTTTCCCGATTATGGTGTTAGTTGTTGGGGAAGATACGAGGTAACTGATAATAAGAGAAGCAGGGGAGAGAGGAAAGGATGTGTGACATCAGCATCCACCTCCTCCTGGACTCTCTCCCCCACCTTCCACCCTACACACATGCCATCAAGGGCCACATTTCTTTAGGATGTATTGAGACCCAGGAGGGATTATTTTTGGTTTTCCTGAGTTATTCTCCTAGCAGTTGCTCCTCAAGAGCCTCTGCGCTCCCCTGTTGCTGCCAGTTCTGCCAATCATCCTGAAATCCCTGACCCAGTTACCTGAAGTAGTGCTGTCTCTGCATAGACCCAGTGGCAGGGTGAATGTAGGGCAGGCCACATTCCTCTTTAATGCTCTACCCCCAGTTTTCTGTACCACTACCACATAGGCCGTTTCAGACATTCCCGAAGGGTTGAGGTTAACATGGGAAATTATAATTGGGGGAAAGTTTTCAAGAATTGCTTTTATGCTGTAGCTGTCTTTCCCTATGTTCCATGGCAAACTTGTCAAGGAGTTAAACACTTAATCTGCATCCAATTATAATGCTCTCCGGACCTCAAGTTCATAGCTATTTGTCGGATCGACCTCCACCATCCTGAAGATAAACTTGGCACTATTTTATTTATGGATGGACTTACTATTGTATCTGTTAGAGGGAAGCATGCCTTTGCATTTTTAGATTCATTATAGAAAATGGAACATCATCTCAGTTTCCTCCTAGGTCACTCAGATTAGAAATATGATTTCCAATAATTTAAATTAAAACTATTTCAATGCAAAAAAATTTAGAAATTCTTTGGAATGTATAATAATGGTGTTTTACAAAACTCCAGGGGAAAGAAGATAAAATTAATTGAATGCCAAATATGTGCCATAGCTTCTCACATCATTGTAACACCTAACGGCCTACCTGACACCTCCACTTGACTGTTTAGTAGACATCTCCTCATCTTCCCTCCCAAACCTGCTCATCTCATCATCTTCCCCAGTTAACAGTAATTCTATCCTTCTAGGTGCTCAGATTTTGGAGTCATTCTTAATTCCCCTACGTACCACATCCAGCACATCAATAAATTATTTTGCTTTACTTTTAAATATATCAGGAATCAGACTATTTCTTAACATCTCCTCTCCTGGTCCAAACTACCATATTATTGCAATAGACTCCTAGCTATTAGGTTGGTGCGAAAGTAATGGCAGTTTCCAACCTAATATTAGTACCAACCTAATATTTCCTACTTTTGCTCATGCTGTTCTCTCATCACTGCACCTGGAGTAATGCTTTTAAAACTCAAGGCAGATCATGTCATGTCTCTCCATGTTGTCTAGGGTACAAGCAATTGCCCACAAAGCTCCTACATAATTTGTATCTTTGCACTAATGTTATCCACTTTCTGTGGTTCAGCCACACTAGCCTTTTTTTCTTCTTAAGCTGTCACCTCAGGGCCTTTGCACTTGATGTGATTTCTGCCTGGAACACACTTCCCCATCATCTACTTCAGGTCTTTGCTCAAATACAGCTTTTTTCCATGAGGTTTTCCCTGATTACTCTATTTAAAATGAAACACCCCTACCCTCCACACACATATACACAGTAATTTCTACTCTCATTACCTGATTTACTTTTTCTTCATGGCATTTGTCACCATCTGCCATATTGTGTATTTTATTTACTTTGTTTTATCTATTTCTCTGCACTAGAATGTAACCTCATTAAAGAAGGGATTTTTGTTTTGTTCACTGCTAATACCTTGGTGTCTAAAACAGTATCTCTAGCACATAGTATGTACTCTGTAAATACTCTTATTAAATGAATTAATTAATTCTTTCAACAATGCCAGTAGGTGGTTACTATTATTCTCACCTCAGATGAGAAAAAAACACCACTACAACCACCACCACCAAAAACAAAACAAAACAAAACAAAACAAAAAACCCCACAAAACAAAAACAAAACAGGTACGATGAGGTTAAATAACTTTTTCAAACTCTTTTTAAGCATTTAATATTTAAAAAATGCCCATCAATAGGAGACAGTTTAAAGTTACAGTATATTATTTCACTTTTCTAGTGGGTGGAATTCTTGAAAGTCATCTCAAATGTATAAAATGCAGAGGGATGTTAACTTTTAGCAGATCTTTCAGTTGAGTGAATGTCAATAATGTTAATAGCACAAGGAACCAGTATGTGTACCTTTCTTAGTCTGCTGAAATAATATTTTTTTTCTCCACAGCTGCTGGCTGGCAATTCCAGAACCCAATGGTGTTACAAAAAGTCCACTGTTGTGGTCATTCATCGTACCTGTAACCATTATCCTCATCAGCAATGTTGCTATATTTATTATAATCTCGATCAACGTACTGTGGAAGAATAACCAGAAGCTGACAAGGTAAGATTCTCAATGAATGGGAAGCTGCCAGGCAAGGCTCATCCAGCACTTAACACAGCACCATAACACATCCACAGTTCCAGGAGCTTTCAAACTCAGACAATGGCAGGGCTATGTGGTTTGCAGGAGAGATTTTCTCTTACACTTTGACTCAAAAAGTAGATCTTCTCATCTTCTCACATCAGTATAGTCTGCTCTCAATATCCTGGGTTTCCACATCTGTGGATTCAACAAAACGAGGATCAACTAAAAACTAAACCTAGACTTCAAGAAAAAAAATTTTCTTCCCTTGTCCTAAATATTCAAGAAATCATATTTGAATAATTAAAGAAATGAGAGGGTTGTGAGGAAATGCTGGTCCCTGGATTTTCATTTTATTAATACAATCCAGTACCTGTTGGCTGTATTTTACATGTATTGCTTGAATTACACAATAGCACTAAAATTTCTTATTTATTTTATTTTATTATTATTTTTTGAGACAGGGTCTTGCTCTGCCATCCAGGCTGGAGTGCAGTGGCACAATCACAGCTCACTGCAGCCTTGACTTCCTGAACTCAAGCGATCCTCTCCCCTCAGCCTCCAGAGTAGCTGGGACTACAGGCACACACTACCATGCCCAGCTAATCTTTTTCTATTTTTTATAGCGATGTAGTCTCTGTCAAAAACAGGCTGGTCTGGAACTCCTGGGCTCAAGTGATCCTCCTCAATTGGTTTCCCAAAGTGTGAGATTACAGGCATAAGCCCAGCCTTAAATTAAATTTTCGGCAGGGCGCAATAGCTCATGCCTATAATCCCAGAACTTTGGGAAACCGAGGCGGGTGGATCACCTGAGCTTGGTAGTTTGAGACCAGCCTGACCAACATGGAGAAACCCTGTCTCTACTAAAAATACAAACTTAGACAGGTGTGGTGGCGCATGCCTGTAATCCCAACTACTCGGGAGGCTGAGGCAGGAGAATCGCTTTAACCTGGGAGGCGAAGGTTGTGGTGAGCTGAGATTGCACCATTGCACTCCAGCCTGGGCAACAAGAGTGAACTTCATCTCAAAAAAAAAAAAAAAAAAAGAATTGAATTTTCTCTTGAAAAAATTGGAATATCTGGTCACTCTAAGCTGACATTCCCTGCAGGGGTCATGTGCTTTCTGATTTGCCAGTTCACATCCATGCTGCTTCTCTCCTTTCTATAACCTTTCTGGCTCCAAAACGCATTTTCATTGTCATCCCTGCTATAAACAAGAGCATTCAGTTGGAGAGACAAAAACCAGAAACTATTAAACACTTATACTCCACCCCTCCTGACCCCATCTCCATAGCATAAATTGACGGGAATACAGTGCTAATGAGACTATGAGTTCAGATTTAATTCTGTAAGATTTTGTTCATATTTAAGTAGACTTAATAAATGCAGGCACATCTGTGAGCTTATAGCCAGCTTACAAATAGATCCACTTAGTGTGACCAGATGAGTAAAAGCCACCATCTTTAGTGGGACTATGTCTTTTGTTTCTTTTAATGCTAACATTTTATTTAAACCAGTACAAGCACCATGCTTAACAAAAGACTGTCCAAAATAAACATGCAATATGAATTAGCAGAGATTGAAACCACAGCTTAAGAAGTTGTGCCAGTTGTTGGTTTTTTCAAATGATGACAGAGAACTGTTAAAATTCACAAGACTAAATCATTAATGTTTCCAGCCTCCTGAATGAGATTATATTGGACCATTGAAATCAGCAGGAACTGCCCTGGCATGTTAGTGATCTCAAACAATATTCAAGTAATTATATTTATATGAATTATACTCCAAAAAGCAAGAAAATACAATTTCTATCACAAGTTTACTGTATATGAGCACTGATTTGAAATGTCAAATGGCATAATAAAAACAAATTTCTCAAGAATTTTCAGCTTGGGACCATTGATTTTAAGTGGCCTAGAAGATTATTACATTCTTTCAGAAACACAAAATAAGATTTGTCCAGAAATGTTTGAAACACATCCTCACAAAAGTTGTTAACGGCTCAAACTCTACGGATTCCAGTATTATCAGTTTATTGAACAAATAGGGAAAGCAACCATAGTAAGAATACTTGAATTTGTAGAATACAAGTTACCCTCTGCTTCCACCAAATAACAGCATTTAAACTCTTATGAAAATATCTATTCATCACTTGTCCACATATGGATTAATGACATTGCTCAGGTTTTAGAAGTAGTTCAAACATTTTTTAAGTACACCTTGTTTAATATCTGTATGGGTTGGGGGGAAACAGCCAAATTTAATTTGGCAATAAACTCCCCTAACTGGAAATTTTTAGCTAAAGTGTCAGACAAGGATACAGTTTATGGCTACATTTGACTCTGAAAATAAGAGATAAAAAGGGAGGGAAAATTACTGACACACATTTTGGCGCACAGATTATTTAGTAATGACAGTAAAAAAATTTAGCTACACGCTCTTAAACAACAGTATGTTTAACTGCACTAGGCATTTAGTAAACTTTTAGAACTAGACAATTTGCACATTTATTTTAGAAGTCAGTTAAACTAAAGCAGTCAACCAGCTTTTTTCCTAATATAATTGCATCAATACCAGAACAAAGTGATCACTATTCAAAACTCAGACATTTTGGAATTTCAGCATACTAACCTGAGAAGTTTTCTTCATATGTATTTTTGGTTGTCATGGAAGCCACACTAAATAATATTGTGATTACCAGTTGATTTTATTTTGACATTAGATGCTACGCAGAACTTACGCAGGGCCAACAATTTCAAAACTAACGCTGACTTAGGAGACCATGAAGGAGGGTCCCAAGAAAAAACTTGCTGCCAAAAAGGAAAGAAAGATTAAAACTGAATGGGAATGGTTGCACCAGAAAGATACGGAATGTAAAAACTGGAATTATGAAACCTGGAGTTATTATTTGGGGAATGGCAGAAAAAAGACACTAAATAGGAAATATACTTGAAAAGAACAATGCAAACTTTAGTAAAATGAAAGGGAAATCTATACAAATGTTTGAGAGCACTTTAGAGCATGAGATTTGTAAATCTCCCCATAGAACAGATGAAATAAAAATGTCCTACTGATCCTCTAACCTCAATCTGTTGTGTTGCAAAAAAGATGTTATTGACTAGGAGTCGGGTAAACTCAAAAAAGCATGGTTTATCACAGCTCTTTGCTCCTGTTGAAGAGAGTAGGGGAACTAAAAGTTCTAATGTACAGCAGGTCAATATTATCTGACATTATGGAGGACCTCCAAATTTAAAAATAAACAAAACTAAAACATGCAAGATAAAATAAGGAACTTCATTTAAAAATACATTCTTGTGGCACTAGTTTCTCTTATTGCTGCAAACCAAGTGAAACAAAACCCCATTTCCTTCATTCAGAAATATTAAAAACACTTTCCACTCACTTGGATTACATTTGCATTTCTATAGAATTATATGCATGTTATTCTCCAGTATCAAAATGTCTGTTTAAAGAATTGTTAAACTTCCTGGGTGAGTTTTCTCTCTCTCTGGAAATTGGAATAAAGAATCTTTTCCCGCCAAGAACCAAAGCAAACACCTACTCTAGGCCTTCCTCATCTCCAACTAACTTTCTGTTGCTTCCTGACTTCTAAATTAGTGAAGCCAAAGTTGGGAACAGAAGATGTTCTATTCAACATCATGAAAATTCCAACTATCTTTACTTCTCACAGAAACCTCAAAAATAAAATGCAAAGAGCACATGAATGGAAAATATGCCAAAATTTAAATTTTGCTAGTTTTGAGATGACTAAGATGTTCTTAATATAAGAATTAACTCACCAAATTTGGTTAGTCTTTAGATTCTCTGGACCTATTATCGAATTCATATTCAATGGTTACTTATATATTTGTTTCTACAAGTATGCCAAATAACAGAATCCTTGCTTTATGCCAAGAATACCATCATCTAACAAGACTGGTTTAGTTAACTCTTCGGGCATCCAGTTCAGAATATCTTCTGACATTTAGGATATAAGACGTGATATTATTGTTTTAACGTTATTAACTATGGACAAAGTTTAAAGATTTTTTTTCCTATGGCACACAACTAATCACAATATACCCAAAATTATAACTCTTGACTGCCATATACTCACCAATGCAAGCAGCTAGTTGGAATTTTTAAAAAATGAAGCTGATTTTATTATAAATCTCAGATATACACATTAGAAAATTATTTTATTTGGACTCTTTAAAAAAGTGTTAATTTCACCAAATCTGGAATACTGGCAGTGTAAAAGTCTTAAACTAACTTTAAAGTTAACAAATCAAAGGCACATTATTAACACATTTAAAATAATTAGTGTTCATTGGTGACATTAAGTGGCGCTTTATAAATGAAGTGTTATTAACCTAGATGCAAAACTGTTTAGAAATGACGTAAAAGGAATGAAGCCCTTGATTATTACAACCCACCAATTTCTAAGACTACGATGCTATTTTCCATAAGGAGAAAAGCTAACAGTCATAATTCTATCATAAAATCTAACTCCCCAACCTTAAAAATTAGTGATTGATGAACATAGTTTCTAGATTTGATTAAAAAGATACGGGAAACCAAACAAGATACAGAACTGATCAATGTACTTGTGATGCAGGTTACACTACAGTCAATTATTCGTGGCTCAATACTAGGTCACTCAAGTCTTTGACCCCAAATTAATTTCAATGATTTGACAAGTGATAATATGCTATTTTCATAAATAAACTGCTAATATCCAGTATTTGTCAAAAGGAGGCAACTGTTGTCTCTCACAATCTAATATATGCACATTCCAATTGTGTCTGTAAATAGTAACGAATTCTGAATCATAAGTTATAGAAATTAGTCACAAGAGTGCAAAAAGTCCCTGGAGAAGAGTAATCCACCTAACAATTACCAATACAAGGAAACACCACACAAAGGTTCATTACTATGAAGATGATTTCCTCTTGGTTCAAACTTTGCACAAATGAAGAATTTTTTTTTACTGCAGAAAACAGACTGTAAGTAACAGTGCATTTTTAGACACAAATAAGTATTGATGTCTGGTTCCAGTATGGTCAGGTTAATACATAAATACTTTAGGAACACAGAATTTCACATTAGTGGAAAAATCCAAGTTTATCACTTAACCATTCTTCAGTTAGGTCTTCCATATTTCTTATTTCAAATACCTTGGTTAGTTCAGCTCTCTGGACTAGCTTATTCTTACTCCCAGCATACATCATCTGTTGTTCAGGCTTACGTCCAACAGGACTGGAGAAAATAAAGCACAAAGGATATGGAACTCTCCCATCCATTATGTTGATATTTATAACTATACACCTTGAAGTGAGGTTGTCGTTCAGGCAATTCATCTTTAAGTTCATCTGGTGAAATACCCTCAAGCTCCTCATCCAGTACCACCCGGCGTTTATCCTTGTCAATCTTCATTATAATAGCAGCACTGTTCGTTTCTTTGTGAAAATGAAACTTTCTCAGCTTTTCCACTAAATCTTCAGCAACATTACAAACCACCAAAGACTCACTCATTTCCTTTCAGGCTGTCAGCAGCCTGTTGCCTTCACTTGGGCACCTTTTTCTAGTGGTACTATATCTGAAATATGTACTTCACAGATCAAGGGTAAGTATCATTCTTCTTGTATGAATGGTAGTTCATATTAAGGAGAAATATGGTAAAAAATATTATCACTGATAAACATTAAAAGTATGTTTACTGAACGTTAAGTGGTGAGAGTGAAAAGAAAAGAAAAAATAAGATGTGTTTAATAGCAATGCAGAAAAACCTTGGTAAAGGCTTCCGTACCTAATTGCACATTACGATATATTTCCTTCATACAAAAATTATCGTGTTTGGCCAGATACCAGTTAAATTTGTATTGCTAAATTTTGACTGATAGTCTGTGATTCATAAATTGGCCTAGTTATAATGACAAGCAGACTGTGTTTTAATTATTTAACAAATAACTTTCATGTGTTCAGTAGCTACATAACAAATTGCCCCAAAACTTAATGGTGAAGAATGACAAATGTTTATTATTTGCCATGAGTTGAGTGTTGGCTGGGTAGTTCTGTCTTGACTGGCTTGGATGCTTATTAATGATCTAGGATGATTCACTTTTTTTTTGAGATGGAGTCTCACTCTGTCACCCAGGCTGGAGTACAGTGGTGCGATCTTGGCTACTGTAACCTCCGCCTCCTGGGTTCAAGCAATTCTCTGCCACAGCCTCCAGAGTAGCTAGGATTACAGGCATATACCACCACACCTGGCTAATTTTTTTTTATTATAATATTTTAAGTTCTGGGTTACATGTGCAGAATGTGCGGTTTTGTTACATAGGTATACACGTGCCCTGGTGGTTTGCTGCATCCATTAACCCATCACCTACATTAGGTATCTCTCCTAATATTATCCCTCCCCTACCCCTCACCACCTGACAGGCTCCAGTGTGTGATGTTCCCCTCCCTGTGTCCATGTGTTCTCATTGTTCAACTCCCACTTATAAGTGAGAACGTGCAGTGTTTGATTTTCTGTTCTTGTGATAGCTTGCTGAGAATGATGATTTCCAGCTTCATCCATGTCCATGCAAAGGACGTGAACTCATCATTTTTTATGGCTGCATAGTATTCCATGGTGTATACATGCCACATTTTCTTAATCCAGTCTATCATTGATGGACATTTGGGCTGGTTCCAAGTCTTTGCTATTGTGAATAGTGCCGCAATAAACATACGTGTGCATGTGTCTTCATGTGTCTTTATTGTAGAATGATTTATAATCCTTTGGGCATATGCCCAGTAATGGGATTGCTGGGTCAAATGGTATTTCTGGTTCTAGATCCTTGAGGAAGCACCACACTATCTTCCACAATGGTTGAATTAATCTACACTCCCACCAACAGTGTAAAAGTGTTTCAGGTGCCACTGGGGTATGGGGGAAACAAAAAAGAGCTCCTGTAGCTAGTTCGATGTCTGCCCAATTGGCCGCCCAGTTTTGTGCTTGACACCCAGGGCCTTGGTGGGGCAGGAACTGGAGGGAATCTCCTGGTTTGTGGGTTTCGAAACCTGTGGGACAAGCGCAGTATCAGTGCAGGAGTTCCTCAGGCTCAGACCCTCAAGGCTTCCCCTGGGTAGTGGAGAAAATTCCCCAACCCCTTCCGCTTCCCAGGAGAGGCGACACCCCACCGTGCTCCAGCTGGCCCTCTGTGAGCTGCATCCATTGTCCAATCAGTCCCAGTGAGATGAACCGGGTACCTCCTTTGAAAATGCAGAAATCAGCCGCCTTCTGCGTCAGTCTCGCTGGGAGCTGCAGACCGGTGCTGTTTCTATTTGGCCATCTTGAATCCTTCATGACTCACTTTTATGTCTGGTGGTTGGTGTTTGGTTGGTTTTAGTAGCAACTGCTCAGTTGGGAAAGCTCATCTCTGCTCCATATAGTCTCTCATCTGCCATTAAACCAGTCCAGCCTTCTTAACATAGTGGTCTCAGGGTTCTAAAGAAGTGTGAGGGAAGGCAAATTAATAAACAGATGCTTTCAAGTCTCTGCTTGATAAATTTGCTAATGTTCCACTGGTCAAAGTAAGTCACATGGCCCAGCCCAGGATCCAGGGGCATAGACTTTCCATAAGAGGAAGAAGATCACCCTGCATCTAACTAACCTTTCTCTCCCACATCAACTTAAGGCTCAGGAAGGTCCAAGGTGCCAAAAAAGGGGATTCCTCCATTGGCTGATCTGTAGTAATACAACATTAAAATTCCATTTCAATGAAGAAGTTGGTTCTTGAAATTTGCCTGCTGTGGTATTAAGGAGCTGTGTTTGCCTGAAGTTTTAAACAAGTATCAATGTAGTCAAAATAAAGCTTGCTAAATCAGATTTTCTCCAGAGTGATGTAAGACTTAGCATCATTTTTCCACCTGGGGCATAATATAGTTAAGTGGACAATGTGTATGGGCAGCTGAATATGCATTCTAAATAGGAGAGTAATAATGACGTTGATGAGTAAAACCCTAATGAACTACATTATTTTTCTTGTTTTCTTTCACCTAGCACAAAAAAAGTTTCATCCATGAAGAAGATTGTTAACACGTTATCTGTTGCAGTTGTTTTTGGAATTACCTGGATTCTGGCATACCTCATGCTAGTTAATGATGATAGCATCAGGATCATCTTCAGCTACATTTTCTGCCTTTTCAACACTACACAGGTATGGTGTGGATTAGAGTGAAAGTAGCAGAACATGCAGTGGTGGAGATATCACCTTGACCCATTCCTTAGTTACCTTTAAGAGACTATTTTTAAAAAACTAGTGGGTACATAGTAGGTGTATATATTTATGGAGTACAAGAGATATTTTGATACTGGTATAAAATGTATAATAATTACTTCAGGATAAAAGGGGTACCTATATCCTCAAGCATTTACTGTTTCTTTGTGTTACAAACAATCAAATTACACCCTTAGTTATTTAAAAATATACAATTAAATTATTATTGACTGACTGGGCATGGTGGCCTACGGCCTATAATCCCAGCACTTTGAGAAGGCAAGATGGGTGGATTGCCTGAGGTCAGGAGTTCAAGACCAGTCTAGCCAACATGGTGAAACCCCATCTCTACTAAAAATACAAAAAAATTAGCTGGGTATGGTGGTATGCGCCTGTAATCCCATCTACTTGGGAGGCTGGGGCAGGGGAATTGCTTGAACCAGTGAGGTGTAGGTTGCAGTGAGCTAAGATCACCCACTGTACTTCAGCATGGGCGACAGAGGGAGATTCCATCTCAAAAAAAATTTTTTATTGACTATAATCACCCTGTTGTGCTGTCAAATACTAGATCTTATTCATTCTAACTATATTTTTGTACCCATACCCATTAACCATTCCCACTTTCCCTTCCCCTCACCGTAATTCCCAGCCTCTGGTAACACTCATTCTACTCTCTATCTCCAGGATTTCAACTTTTTAAACTCTTTGGTCCCAAATAAGTGACAATGTGCAAAGTTTGACTTTCTGTGCCTGGTTTATTTCACTTAACTTAATGACCTCCAGTTTCATCCATGTTGTTACAAATGACAGGATCTCATTCTTTTTAATGGCTGAATAGTACTCCATTGTGTATATGTACTGCATTATCTTTATCCATTCGTCTGTGATGGATACTTAGTTTGCTTCCAAGTCTTGGCTATTATGAATAGTGCTGTGAAAAACATGGGAGTGCAGATATTTCTTTGATATACTGATTTCTTTTCTTTTGAATATGTATCTAGCAGTGGGATTGCTGGATCATATGGTATTTCTATTTTTAGTTTTTATTATTATTATACTTTAAGTTCTGGGGTACACGTGCAGAATGTGCCAGTTTGTTACATAAGTATACATGTGCCATGGTGGTTTGTTGCACCCATCAACCCATCATCTACATTAGGTATTTCTCCTAATGCTATCCCTCCCCTAGCCTCCAACTCCCCGACAGGCCCCAGTGTGTGATGTTCCCCTCCCTGTGTCCACATGTTCTCATTGTTCAGCTACCACTTATGAGTGAGAACATGCAGTGTTTGGTTTTCTGTTCTTGTGTTAGTTTGCTGAGAATGATGGTTTCCAGTTTAATCCATGTCCATGCAAAGACATGAACTCATCCTTTTTCATGGCTGCATAGCATTCCATGGTGTATATGTGCCACATTTTCTTTATCCAGTCTATCATTGATGGGCATTTGGGTTGGTTCCAAGTCTTTGCTACTGTGAATAGTGCGGCAATAAACATACATGTGCATGTGTCTTTATAGTAGAATAATTTATAATTCTTTGAGTATATACCCAGTAATGGGATTGCTGGGTCAAATGGTATTTCTGATTCTAGATCCTGAGGAATCACCACACTGTCTTCAACAATGGATGAACTAATTTACACTTCCACTAACAGTGTAAAAGTATTCCTACTTCTCCACGTCGTCTCCAGCTTCTGTTGTTTCCTGACTTTCTGATGATTGCCATTCTAACTGGTGTGAGATGGTGTCTCATTGTGGCTTTGATTTGCATTTCTCTAATGACCAGTGCTGATGAACTTTTTTTTTCATATATTTGTTGCCTTCATAAATGTCTTCCTTTGAGAAGTGTCTGTTCATATCCTTTGCACACTTTTTGATGGGGCTGTTTGTTTTATTCTTGTAAATTTGTTTAAGTTCTTTGTAGATTCTGGGTATTAGCCCTTTGTCAGATGGATAGATTACAAAAATTTTCTCCCATTCTATAGGTTGCTGCTTGTTCACTCTGATGATAGTTTCTTTTGCTGTGCAGAAGCTCTTTAGTTTAATTAGATCCCATTTGTCAATTTTGGCTTTTGTTGCCATTGCTTTTGGTGTTTTAGTCATGAAGTCTTTGCCCATGCCTATGTCCTGAATGGTATTGCCTAGGTTTTCTTCTAGGATTTTATGGTTTTAGGTCTTACATTTAAGTCTTTAATCATCTTGAGCTAATTTTTTGTATAAGATATAAAGAAGAGGTCCAGTTTCAGTTTTCTGCATATGGCTGGCCAGTTTTCCCAACACCATTTTTATTTTATTTTATTATTTATTTATTTATTTATTTATTTATTTATTTATTTATTTATTGTGTTTTTTCTTTATTATTATACTTCAAGTTCTAGGGTACACGTGCATAATGTGCAGGTTTGTTACATATGTATACTTGTGCCATGTTGGTGTGCTGCACCCATCAACTCGTCAGCACCCATCAACTCGTCATTTACATCAGGTATAACTCCCAATGCAATCCCTCCCCCCTCCCCCCTCCCCATAATAGGCCCTGGTGTGTGATATTCCCCTTCCCGAGTCCAAGTGATCTTATTGTTCAGTTCCCACCTATGAGTGAGAACATGTGGTGTTTGGTTTTCTGTTCTTGTGATAGTTTGCTGAGAATGATGGTTTCCAGCTGCATCTATGTCCCTATAAAGGACACAAACTCATCCTTTTTTATGGCTGCATAGTATTCCATGGTGTATATGTGCCACATTTTCTTAATCCAGTCTGTCACAGATGGACATTTGGGTTGATTCCAAGTCTTTGCTATTGTGAATAGTGCCACAGTGAACATACGTGTGCATGTGTCTTTATAGCAGCATGATTTATAATCCTTTGGGTATATACCCAGTAATGGGAGGGCTGGGTCATATGGTACTCCTAGTTCTAGATCCTTGAGGAATCACCATACTGTTTTCCATAATGGTTGAACTAGTTTACAATCCTACCAACAGTGTAAAAGTGTTCCTATTTCTCCACATCCTCTCCAGCACCTGTTGTTTCCTGACTTTTTAATGATTGGCCATTCTAACTGGTGTGAGATGGTAGCTCATTGTGGTTTTGATTTGCATTTCTCTGATGGCCAGTGATGATGAGCATTTTTTCATGTGTCTGTAGGCTATATGCATGTCTTCTTTTGAGAAATGTCTGTTCATATCCTTTGCCCACTTTTTGATGGGGTTGTTTGTTTTTTTCTTGTAAATTTGTTTGAGTTCTTTGTAGGTTCTGGATATTAGCCCTTTGTCAGATGAGTAGATTGCAAAAATCTTCTCCCATTCTGTAGGTTGCCTGTTCACTCTGATGGTAGTTTCTTTTGCTGTGCAGAAGCTCTTTAGTTTAATTAGATCCCATTTGTCAATTTTGGCTTTTGTTGCCGTCGCTTTTGGTGTTTTAGACGTGAAGTCCTTGTCCATGACTGTGTCCTGAATGGTACTACCTAGGTTTTCTTCTAGGGTTTTTATGGTGTTAGGTCTAACATTTAAGTCTCTAATCCATCTTGAATTAATTTTCATATAAGGAGTAAGGAAAGGATCCAGTTTCAGCTTTCTACTTATGGCTAGCCAATTTTCCCAGTACCATTTATTAAATAGGGAATCCTTTCTCCATTTCTTGTTTTTCTCAGGTTTGTCAAAGATCAGATGGCTGTAGATGTGTGGTGTTATTTCTGAGGGCTCTATTCTGTTCTATTGGTCTATATCTCTGTTTTGGTACCAGTACCATGCTGTTTTGGTTACTGTAGCCTTGTAGTATAGTTTGAAGTCAGGTAGCGTGATGCCTCCATCTTTGCTCGTTTGACTTAGAATTGTCTTGGCAATGTGGGCTCTTTTTTGGTTCCATATGAACTTTAAAGCAGTTTTTTCCAATATTGTGAAGAAACTCATTGGTAGCTTGATGGGGATGGCATTGAATCTATAAATTACCTTGCGTGGTATGGCCATTTTCACGATATTGATTCTTCCTATCCATGAGCATAGTATGTTCTTCCATTTGTTTGTGTCCTCTTTGATTTCACTGAGCAGTGGTTTGTAGTTCTCCTTGAAGAGGTCCTTTACATCCCTTGTAAGTTGGATTCCTCGGTATTTTATTCTCTTTGAAGTAATTGCGAATGGAAGTTCATTCATGATCTGGCTCTCTGTTTGTCTGTTACGAGTGTATAAGAATGCTTGTGATTTTTTCACAGTGATTTTGTATCCTGAGACATTGCTGAAATTTCTTATCAGTTTAAGGAGATTTTGGGCTGAGATGATGGGGTTTTCTAAATATACAATCATGTCATCTGCAAACAGGGACAATTTGACTTCTTCTTTTCCTAACTGAATACCCTTATTTCCTTCTCTTGCCTGATTGCCCTAGCCAGAACTTCCAACACTATGTTGAATAGGAGTGGTGAGAGAGGGCATCCCTGTCTTGTGCCAGTTTTCAAAGGGAATGCTTCCAGTTTTTGCCCATTCAGTATGATATTGGCTGTGGGTTTGTCATAAATAGCTCTTATTATTTTGAGATGTGTTTCATCAATACCTAGTGTGTTGAGAGTTTTTAGCATGATGGGGTGTTGAATTTTGTTGAAGCCTTTTCTGCATCTATTGAGATAATCATGTGGTTTTTGTCATTGATTCTGTTGATGTGATGGATTACATTTATTGATTTGCACATGTTGAACCAGCCTTGCATACCAGAGATGAAGCTGACCTGATCATGGTGGATAAGCTTTTTGATGTGCTGCCATATTTGGTTTGCCAGTATTTTATTGAGGATTTTCACATCGATGTTCATCAGGGATATTGGCCTGAAATTTTCTTTTTTTGTTGTGTCTCTGCTAGGTTTTAGTATCAGGGTGATGTTAGCCTCCTAAAATGAGTTAGGGAGAATTCTCTCTCTTTCAATTGTTTGAAATAGTTTTAGAAGGAATGGTACCAGCTCCTCTTTGTATCTCTGATAGAATTCAGCTGTGAATCCGTCTGATCCTGGACTTTTACTTTTTTTTGATTGGTAGGCTATTAATTAATGCCTCAGTTTCAGAACTTGTTATTGGTCTATTCAGGATTTGATTTCTTCCTGGTTTAGACTTGGGAGGGTGTGTGTGTCCAGGAACTTATTCATTTCTTCTAGATTTTCTAGTTTATTTGCATAGAGGTTTTTATAGTATTCTCTGATGGTAGTTTGTATTTCTGTGCAAACGGTGGTGATATCTCCTTTATCATTTTTTACCATGTCTGTTTGATTCTTCTCTCTTTTCTTCTTCTTCTTCCTCTTTTTTTTTTTAGATAGAGTCTCGGTCTGTCATCCAGGCTGGAGTACAATGGTGCAACCACAGCTCACTGCAACCTCTGCTCCCTGGGTTCAAGATATTCTCCTGCCTCATCCTCCCAAGTATCTGGGATTACAGGCGTGCACAGTCATGCCTGGCTAATTTTTGTATTTTTAGTAGAGATGGGGTTTCACCATGTTGGTCAGGCTAGTCCCGAACTCCTGACCTCATGATCCACCCGCCTTGGTCTCCCAAAGTGTTGGGATTACAGGCGTGAGCCACCATGCCTGTCCTCTTTTCTTCTTTATTATTCTGGCTAGTGGTCTATCTTTTCAAAAAACCAGCTCCTGGATTCATTGAGTTTTAAAAGGGTTTTTCATGTCTATCTCCTTTGGTTCTGCTCTGATCTTAGTTATTTCTTGTCTTCTGCTAGCTTTTGAATTTGTTTGCTCTTGCTTCTCTAGTTCTTTTACTTTTGATGTTACAGTGTCAGTCTTAGATCTTTCCTGCTTTCTTTTGTGGGCATTTAGTGCTATAAATTTCCCTTAAACACTGCTTTAAATGTATCCCAAAGATTTGGGTACATTGTGTCTTTGTTCTCATTGGTTTCAAAGAACACCTGTATTTCTGCCTGTTTTTATGTCTGCCTGTTTTGTTTCTGTTTTTATGCCAGTACCATGTTGTTTTCATAGTACAGCTCTGTATAATTGAAGTCAAGTAATGGGATTCCTCCAGTTTTGTTCTTTTTGCTCATGATACCTTTGACTATTCTAGGTCTTTCGAGGTTCCATATAAATTTTAGGATCATTTTTTCTTTTTCTGTGAAGAATACCATTGGTGTTTTGATAGAGATTGCACAGAATCTGTAGATTGCTTTGAGTAGTGTGGACAGTTTTAAAATATTGATTTTCCAATCTGTGAACATGGAATCTCTTTCCATTTTTTGTGTCCTCTTCGATTTGTTGCATGTAGGTTTCAGAGTTTTCATTGTAGAGATCTTTCATTTTTTTGATCAAGCTAATTCCAAGGTATTGCATTTTGTTTATTTGTAGCTTTTGTAAATAGGATTGCTTTCTTAATTCATTTTTTTTTTTTTTTTTTTTTTTTTTTTGAGACAGAATCTCACTCTGTCACCCAGGCTGGAGTGCAGTGGCACAACCTCAGCTCACTGCAACTTCTGCTTCCCAGGTTCAAGCAATTCTCCTGCCTCAGCCTCCTGAGTAGCTGGGACTACAGGCATGTGCCACCACGCCTAGCTAATTTTTGTATTTTTAGTAGAGACAGGGTTTCACCATGTTAGCCAGGATGGTCTTGATCTCCTGATCTCAATGATCCACCCACCTCGGCCTCCCAAAGTGCTGGGATTACAGGCGTGAGCCACCATGCCCAGCCCTTAATTCCTTTTTCAAGTTGTTTGATGTTGCCATATAGAAATGCTACTGACTTATGTATGTTAATTTTGTATCCTGCAACTTTACTGAATTTATCAGTTCTAATCTTTTTTTTTTCTTGTGGAGTCTTCAGTTTTTTCCAAATATGAGATCATATCATCTGCAAACAAGGATAATTTGATTTATTCCTTTCCAATTTAGCTTTTTTTATTGCTTTCTCTTATCTAATTGCTCTGGCTAGGACTTCCAGTACTGTGTTGAATAACAGTGGTGAAAGTGGGTATCCTTGTTGTATTCCAGATCTTAGAGGAAAGGCTTTCAGTTTTTCCCCATTCAGCATGATACTAGCTATGAGTCTGTCATATACAGCTTTTATTGAGTTGAAGTATGCTCTTTCTATCCCCAGTTTTTAAGAGTTTTTACCATGAAGAGATGTTGAATTTTATAAAAAAATTTTTTTAGCATCAGTTGAAATGATCATGTGGGTGTTGTCCTTCATTTTGTTAATATGGTGTATCACATTGATTGATTTGCATATGTAGGCCATCCTTGCATTTCTGGGATAAATCCCACTTTGTCACAATGAATGACCTTTTTAGTGTGTTGCTGAATTCAGTTTTTTAGAATTTTGTTGAGGATTTTTGCATCAATGTTCATCAGATATATTGGCCTGTAGTTTCTTTCTTTCTTTTTTCTGATGCGCCTTTTTCTGGTTTTGGCACCAGGGTAATACTGGCCTCATGGAATGAGTTTAGAAGTATTCCTTCTGCCTCTATTTTTTGGAGTAGTTTGAGTTGGATTGGTGTTAGTTCTTCTTTAAATGTTTGGTAAAATTCAGCAGTGAAGCCACAATTCCTGGGCTTTTCTTTGCTAGGAAACTTTTTATTACAGCTTCAATCTCATTACTTGCTACTGGTCTATTCAGGTTTTGTATTTCTTCATGATTCAATCTTGGTAGGTTGTTCGTGTGTAGAAATTTGTCCATTTCTTTTAGGTTTTCTAATTTATTGGCATAAGTTGCTCGTAGTAGACACTAATGATCCTTTAAATTTCTGTGGTATCAGTTGTTATGTCTCCTTTTTCATCTCTGATCTTATTTGTTTGGGTCTTCTCCCCTTTTAGTTAGTCTGACTAAATGTCAATTTTTTTGATCTTTTAAAATAACTTTTTGTTTCATCAATCTTTCATTTTCTTCATTTCAATTTCACTTATTTCTACTGTGATCTTTATTATTTATTTTCTTCTACTAATTTTGGTTTTGATTTGCTCTTGCTTTTCTAGCTCCTTAAGATGCATCATTAGGTTTATTTGAAGCTTTTCTGTTTTTTTTGATGTAGGCACTTATTACAATAATTTTCCTCTTAGTACTGCTTTCACTGTGTCCCATAAGTCTTCGTATGTTGTGTTTCCATTTTTATTTGTTTCAAGACATTTTTCAACTTCCCTTTTAATTTCTTTCTTGACTCACTGGTAATTGAGGAGTATATTGTTGAGTTCTATGTGTTTGTATAGTTTCCAAAATACCTCTCGTTATTGATTTCTAGTTTTACTGTGTTGTCGTCAAAGAAGATACTTGATATAATTTCATTTTTTTGAATTTTTAAATATTTGTTTTATGTTTTAACATATGGTCTATCTTTGAGAATGATCCACATGCTGAGGAGAAGGCTGTGTATTCTGCAGCCCTTGGATGAAATGTTCTATAATTATCTATTAGGCCCATTTAGTCTATAG
Source organism: Piliocolobus tephrosceles (assembly GCF_002776525.5). Lineage (NCBI taxonomy): Eukaryota > Metazoa > Chordata > Mammalia > Primates > Cercopithecidae > Piliocolobus > Piliocolobus tephrosceles. Next base: position 7,040,554 of record NC_045435.1, on the reverse strand, counting down.
TGCAGAGTAATTCTGATATTTCTTTGTTGATTTTCTGTCTGGAAGATCATCCAATGCTGAAAATAGGGTGTTGAAATCTCTAGCTATTGTTGTTTTAGGGCATATATCTCTCATTAGCTCTAATAATGTTTTATTTATATATATGTATTGGGCATATATATGTATATAGATTTACATATGTGCATATATACATATATGTATCTATATTTATATATGTATTTATATATGTATATATACACATATATGTATATGCACATATATATTTATGTACTTATATATGTATTTGGCATATATATATATATTTACAATTGTTATATCCTCTTGCTGAATTGACCTTTTTAATCATTGTATAGTGAACGTTTTTCTTTCTTTTTACAGTTTTTGTCTTGAAATCTATCTTTTCTAAGTAAAGCTACTTCTGCTGTTTTTTGGTTTCTGTGGAGTATCTTTCTCCACTCGTTTATTTTCAGTCTATGTGTGTTTTTATAGGTGGTTTGTTTCTTGTAGGCAACATATCATTGGGTCTTGTTTTTTCCTTCCATTCAGCCACTCTTTTGATTGCAGAGTTTAGTTCAGTTGTGTTATTGTGTTATTATTGATAGGTAATGACTTACTCTGCCATTTTGTTACTTGTTTTCTGGTCTCCTCTTCCTTCTTTTCTGTCTCCCTTTTAGTGAAGATGATTTTTCTTTGGTGACATGTTTTAACTCTTTGCTTTTTATTTTTTGTGTATCTGTTGTATGTTTTTTTGATTTGAGGTTGCCACAAGGCTTGCAAATAGTATTTTATAACCCATCATTTTAAGCTGATGACAACACTGATTGCATAAACTAATAAGCAAAGAGAAAACTAATAAAAACTCTATAACTTTTTGTTTTTTCTATTTATATCTTATTATACTGTCTTGAGAAGTTGCTATAGTTATTATTTTGATATGTTCATCTTTTAATCTTTCTGCTCAAGATATAAGTAGTTTATACACCACAATTATAGTGTTACAATATTCTATTTTTTCTGTGTACTTACTAATACCAGTGAGTTGTGTACTTTAAGATAATTTATTGCTCATTTTCTTTCAGATTGAAGAACTCCTTTTAACATTTCTTGTAGAATAGGTCTGGTGTTGATGAAATCCCTCAGGTTTTGTTTGTCTGGGAAAATCTCTATTTCTCCTTCATGTTTGAAGGATATTTTCACCAGATATGCTATTTTAGGCTAGAAGTTTTTTTCCTTCATCACTTTAAATATGTCATGTCACTCTCTCTTGGGTTATAAGGTTTCCACTGGGAAAGCTGCTGCCAAACAAATTGAAACTCCTTTGTATATTATTTGTATATTTTCTCTTGCTGCTTTTAGGATCCTTTCTTTATCCTTGATCTTTGGGAATTTTGTTATTATATCTTGAAGTTGTATTATTGGGGTCTAATCTGCGTGGTGTTCTATAATCTTCTTATACTTGAGTATTTATAGCTTTCTCTAGGTTTGGGAAGTTCTCTGTGTTTATTTCTTTGAATAAACTTTCTACACTAACCTCTCTCTCTACCACCCTTTCATGCTAATAGCTCTTAGACTTTTCCTTTAGGGGCTATTTTCTAGATCTCGTGGGCATGCATATTAATTTTTATTCCTTTTTCTTCTGTCTCCTCTGACTGTGTATTTTCAAATAGCCTGTCTTCAAGCTCACTCATTCTTTCTTTTGCTTGATTAATTCTGCTGTTAAGAGACTCTGATGCTTTCTTCAGTATATGTCAGTTGCATTTTTCACCTCCAGAATTTCTGCTTAATTCTTTTTAGTTATTTCAATCTCTTTGTTAAATTTATTTGATAGGATTCTGAATTTTGTCTCTATGTTATCTTGAATTTTTGTTGTGTTTCCTCAAAATAGCTATTTTGAATTCCCCGTCTGAAAGGTCACATATCTCTGTCTCTCTGGGATTGGTCACTGGTGCCTTCTTTTTTTATCTATTTACTTATTTTTTGGTGAGGCCATGTTTTTCTGGATGCTCTAGATGCTTAGGTATATAGTAACAATAGGGTTGGACCACTTTAGTCCCTCTTCTTAGAGTAGGAGAGTTTTTTGTCAAGTAGCTGGATTGGGACACATATTCTTTCCTTTTCTCCTATGCAAGGGGTTCATGGCAGCTCCTCGCCATGATTGATGTAGACAGTGTTACAGTTGTTGTTGAAGCTTAGACTTCTGTGGGATTGGCTGAAGGTTTTCTTTCAGTTCTTTAAAATTTATTGAGTCTGGTTTTATGGCCCTACATTTGGTCTATTTTGGTGAATGAAACATTTACTCTGGAAGAAAATGTGTATTCTGAAGTTGTTAAAGTATTCTAAAAAAGGTTGTGTCAAAGTGATTGTTAATGGTGCACAAATGTTCTATCCTTACCAATATTTTTGTCTGATTCTCTCAATTGCCAAAAAAGGGGTATTAAAATCTCCACCTATGATTGTAAATTTGTGTATTTCCTTAATTCTGTCCATTTTTGCATCACATATTTTGAGGTTCTACTATCAGATGCATATACATTTATTATTGTTATATCATTTGAATGAGTTGATAATTTTATAATTTAGATAAAAAGGTTTCTTTACCTCCAATAATACTTTTTGTCATAAAATCTACTTTATCTGATATCCAACTTTATGCACATTGATTGCATGATATATATGTTTTCATCCATTTACTCTCAATCTATTTGTGCCTTTATATTTTAAGTGTGTATCATGTGACAGCAAATACAAGTCTTACCTTTTTATCCATGCTGGCAATCTCTTTTAATTGAGTGTTTAATCCATGTAGATCTAATGTATTTTTTGATATGGGTTAATTTGTGTCTATCATTTTCCTATTTGTTTTCTGTGGTCATTCTATTTTTTATTCCTGTTTCTCCTTTTTTGCCTACTTTTGGATACATTTAATGTTATTAGGATTCTAATTTTGATTTATATTTCAGTTATTAAGCAATACTTCTTTGCATTTTTGTGGTCAATTTAGGGATACATTATACATCCTTAACTTTTCATTGTCAACTTAGAGCTAATATTTTACTACTTTCCAGTAATAGCTAAGAATCTTATAACAATATAAGTCCCCTTGCCATCTCCCTTCTCTCATATTATACCTTTGTGTATTACATCTGCATACATTACAAACCCTACTATGCAATGTTCTTATTTTTGCTTTAGACATGTATTTTAAGAAAATTACGAGAAAATAATTTTTATATTCAGTCATATACCTATGATTTCTAGTATTCTTCATTCCTTTCTGAAAATCTGAATTTCTTGAAGTGTTTCGTGGCATAATTTTACATTGGACTGAAGACACTTTTATTCCTTGAGTCTTATCTCAAGGACATACTTAACCACAAACCTTCAAAAAATTAAATTCACACTTTGTTTTAAAATTCTGAAAAAAGTTATATATTTTTCCTTTGGAAATAATTCTACAAAGGTAAACATTTGGATTTTGGCCACCTTCTGATTTTACCATCATGAAAATAGTGATGAAGATAAACCAAAATAATGGATAAAAATAAATTTGTTTGACTTTAGAGAGTTGTTTTTTTTTAAACTTTGTAGTTATGTATTATGTGTGAAGAAATGTCAAGACTTTTAAATAAAACAAAGATGCATTATTGAATGACATCTTTTATTTATTTATTTATTTATTTTTTGAGACACGGTCTCGCTCTGTCACCCAGACTGGAGTGAAGTGGCATGATCTCAGCTCACTGCAACCTCCACCTCCTGGGTTCAAGCAATTCTCATACCCCAGTCTCCTGAGTACCTGGGATTACAGGCGTGTGCCAGCACACCTGGCTAATTTTTGTATTTTCAATACAGACAGGGTTTCACCATGTTGGCCAGGCTGGTCTCGAACTCCTGACCTCAAGTGATCCACCCACCTCAGTCTCCAAAAGTGTTGGGATTACAGGCGTGAGTCATGGCACTGGACGTTGAAAGACATCTTGAAATCAGAATTTCTCTTTACACTTGTTAGCCTATGCCTCCTCCCACAGTGAACATTGCTCTTTACTGTGATAGAAGAGCAATGAAATTACTAAATGGCCTTTACTCTCTGTAGTACGGAAACGTGTCTTCTCTAAGCTGGCAGAATTCATTAAACTTCAGTAGAGTGATACTTCTCCCTTAAAGTACTCACACCCTACCAGGATCGTCTGTATGAACAAACATCACCACTGAACTACCTGCACAGGGCAAGGAAAGGAGCCCCTTCTGAAAGCTCACTCCTGAAACTCCAGACCGTGAACCCTAAAGGCAAGGGAATAATTCAAGGAATCCACATGATTGTTAGAACTTTTTGAGAATTTTGAGTTTTGATATTTATTGAGATTACTTCCTAGTGATGCCAGCGGCACACCATCTGAAGTGGCCGCTGCCCTGACTCTGGCTGCAGTAGAGTACAGGCGCAGGCTATGGGTCCTCAAGTGCAGATGCTGAGGCAGGCAGTCCCCAGAGCCTGCCCCAGGGAGCGCCCCCAGAGTCCACCGGCCTGGGAACCCGCCCCCGGGAGCTGGCGTGATGGGGCCGGGCCCAGCCGCCCACCGGTGGGAGAGCAGTGCAGTCGGGCAGGCACAAGAGCAAGCAGAGAGGGGCCCCGGGTGGAACTGGGCCTGGGGCGGTGCCACACTTGCACATGGAACGTGGGGGCCAGGCCCGAGATGTAGAACTGGGGTCACGCTTCAGCGGACTGGGGTGGGAAGCGGGAGCGGTGCCCACTTCGAGGACCCAGCGAGCAACGTGGCCACCGCGCCCAACCCGCTGACGGTGCCAAGTTCCTGCGCCTCGGGAACAGTCCGTGCTCCTGGTCACCCGAGGCTGTGTCCTCAAGATCTGCTCCACATCAAGGTGACCGCCGAGCCTGACGTTTCCAATGGCCAGGCTCAGGGCCCACGATCTGCTCCCGGAGGTGCCCTCCAGGCAGGGCCATGAGCCAGGCAAGGGGGAGCCCCAGGCCGTCCCTGAGTGCTGGGGCCACAAGAAGAACTTGCAGTGACGTCACCCCTGCCGCGGTCGCCGGCCCGGGCCTAGCAAGGACCTGAATCTCCCACTCCAGGCTGTGAGGAGGGGCGGCCAGGGAACTAGCGGGAGCCCCACGTCTTCTCAGTTGGCACGGTGGGAGCTCCCTGGGTGCAGCTGCAGCTGCCTTGTCGCAGCTGCTGACCGAGGCATCTTTGCATTCTCAGGGGTCCAGGAAGACCCCCCTGCCTGGGTTCCATGAATAGAGGCAGGAGGCAGACCGGCTCTTGGGCGGAAGGGGGCGGGTCCGTGGTGAAGCCCCACCTTAAAGCCGGGGAGGGCCTGGTGACCAGCTGTAGTGAAGAGCGACCCTCTCTGCTGAGAGCTGAGCACTCATCGGAACACCCTGGCTAAGGAGAGGAGCTACCCACTGCGATTGCGGGTGTCCTCTGAACTGTTCTATCATTCAATAAAGCTCCTTTTCGTTCTGCTCACCCTCCACTTGTCTGCATACCTCATTCTGAATGCAGGACAAGAACTAGGGACGCACCAGAACGGCAGCGCTAAAAGAGCTGTAACACGAACAGGGCAGGGCTGAAACATGCCCTTTGCTCTCCACATTGTGGGCAACAAGGAGGGGAGAGGGGAGAGAAGAGCTGTGGCCCGGCGGGGAGCCCAGACCTAGGAGCTCCCTGAGCCAGGTTTGTGACACCCTCTTTAGGGCTCTGAGGTTCCTGGTGTCTCCAAGCTTCTGGGTGTCACCGTGTTCCCTGGTGTTAGCCATGCAAGCTGCTTATTTATGGTAGGCCTGGTCCAGCTGCAGCCTCGCCGGTAGCTGGCGCTTGTGCCAGGGCCTGGAGCTGCCTGCTCCACCGCAGCTGGCATGCCTGGCTGTGCACAGTGGCCGGACCCCATGCTCGCTCACACACCCCTTGCCGCTCCACACCTGGCTTGTCCTTGGCAGGTGTGGGATCCAGGCCGGTAGCTACGCCAAGCACAGCCTGCCAGGCCGAGGGGAGGAATGAGCCCGGTGGACCAGAGCTAAACTTTGGCAAAGGTGCCACTGGCCACATGTATTTCTGTCTGGTGAAACAACACCCCAAGGATCCCGTAACACTAACAATACTTTTTAGTGTTGGGTGCTTGTTAAGGTGCTTGTTATCTTCAGTTCTCAAATTATTTTGTAATAAAACCTCATTTACCTTTAACTTGTTCATCAGAGACTGAAAGAGGTGTGTAAAACTTCCTTTAATTCTATTTTTCTATTAATTTTTCTTCTGACTGTTTTAGCAATTTGTCTTTATACAATTCAATGCTGTATTATCATGTTCCTGTTAATTTATGGATATGGTATTTTATATATCTATGGAGCATTATACGTTTCAGCAGTATAAAAAGTCTCTCAGTCCCAGTTTATCTTGAAATCTGATTTTCCTTATAGCAATGTAGCAACTTCTAGTTTGTTTTTGTTTGATTTTATCTAATTTATTTATGCTAGTTCTCTTATTTTTAAGTTTTCTCATCACTTTGTTTTTAACTTATCTCTTTTTAGACCTGGCATATTTAGATTTGTTTGTTTTTGATAATTTTCTCATAGTTTTTCCATTTTATCTATTTATTTATGTATAGAGACAGGGTCTTGCTCTGTCACCCAGGCTGGAATGCAGTGACACAATCCCAGCTCACTGCAGCCTCAATCTCCTGGACTCAAGTGATCCTCCCACCTCAACCTCCCAAGTAACTGTGACTACAGGCACGTGGCGCCATGCCTGCCTGTTTTTTTTTTTTTTTTTTTCAATTTTTTTTTACAGAGATAGGGTTTCACTATATTGTCGAGGCTGTTCTTGAACTTCTGGGCTCAAGTGGTCATCCTGCCTCAGCTTCCCAAAGCGTTGGGATTATAGGCCTGAGCCCCTGTGCCTGGCCAGTTTTGCCATTTTATTAAAAATGTTAAACGTTTGGCTATTTAGTTAAATACTAGCTATTAAAACTAATGTTTGTTTTTATTGTGTTATCTTAGTATTTTTTCCCTGTACATGTATCACTGCCTCCTGAATTTTATATATTTTGTTATATAAATTATGTTTTTTAGTATAACTTCCTCTATTTGGAGTATTTTCATTCTATTTTAAATTCTACTAATTATAATCTTTGTTTATTAAATATTACTACAACTTATAAGATACAAATTTCAATTTCCAGAGTAAAACAATAGATACCGATTTCTCTCTTTTTAAGGTAATAATATTAACACAGTTTAACTGCTTCTTGCAGTTTTGTTGGTACAATTTAAAATTTCTCATGTTGTGGTTAAGTTATACTGTCTACATTATTGTCTTTTAAGAAATATGTATAATACTTAGACTATGTTTGATAATTATATTAACTGTATTTTCTTATACTTAACTCTATGTTTAAATGTTTTTAATGTTTGCCAGTCCTTTTATATTGGAATGTCCTGTTATTTTGACTTTCTTACTTTAAGGAATCTCTCATTAATGGTAGTGATTTTTGAGTAACTATTTAGTGGATAGTTGGTAAACATTAATGAGGACTTTTCTAGTTGATAATTTTTCTTTAGATACCATGACACATAAACTACGAATTAGCTTGGCATTTAATTCTTGGCAATCACCTTTATTCATTGACACTCTATAGATGCACGGAAATTTTATGTTGTGAAAATAAAGCCTGAGAAGGAACCAAAATTCTTGTATTTTTCCCCATTCTTATGTCATCTCTTTTAAAAAATAAATTATTTTGAAATAATTTTAGACCCATAAGAAGTTGAAAATAGTATGGAGAATTCCCCTGTACCCTTTCCTCAACTTTTCCAATGATCATATCTTATGTAACTTTAATACATTATCAAAGTGACATTGATACAATCTACACAGATTATTTATTGATGGGCTTTATTTCTTTGTGGTATTGACTTTCATTCTAGCTTTATTAACTATCAACTAAATGAAGAAATATGACTCATTATCAAATACAAATATTGTTTTGTAAATGTTTTTGTCCCCTCTGCTTTTTACCCTATAGTTAACTTTTTATGCATACACTTCTCATCTCCACAACTAGAATATCAGTTCTCTGAGTGCAAGGAACTTGCTTGTGCATATCTTTCACAGTAGATAACATCTTTATTGAATATCAGGATGAGCTATTCTGTATTTCTTGAAGAAACTGCAATTTTGATGACTATCCCATTAAGTTGCTAAGAACGGTAACTACGGTGTAAGCTGGTGCCATGTTGGCTGTTTCTGGCTATGGTAAAATATCATTGAGGAGGAAAGTCTTTGATACAAAATAGAAATTGTTAGGAAAGGCATTTGATCAGACTATATAATGCAATTGGGTAGCTGCCTGGCTTTTTGAATTGCTACCACCATATTTAATGCCTTTAAGAACCTCATCCTTTATCCCAGGTAGCCCTCTCCAGTGCCTTTTAGGATTAATTCTCTTAGATAATGGAGGGGTGCCTGCTACTAAATTTACATGGATATAAGCGGTTCTTTACGATTGTCAATATCTAATGGAAACTCCTAGAAGGTCAATAAATAGGGTAAGCCTAATCTGACATTGCCAATTGATTCATGGGCTTGTTGCCCAGAGTGAGCAGGAATTTAGGGAGGAATCTGAATGAAGGCATAGTGAAGGATATTCTCTTCTCCATGCATAAGAAGGGGACATTATAAAAGAGAGGTCCGTAACAAAATGTTAATGGTAAAATAGTAAAAATTATACATGGTAAAATAGAGTGTGACAATGTGGCAAGGACATGGAACTAAAAGTCAGGAAACTTAGGCTGTTATCCAGCTTTACCATTGATTCCTATGATTACAGGAAAATCACATAACCTCTGTGGGTGAGCTGTGCAAAATACAAAATGGGGTGGGGGGGGCAATATGTGTGTTAAAATCAACACAGTGTTTTGTAAAATGGATCTGAATATTACTTACATCAGAACTTACATAGTATGTTAAAATGCTGATTCCTGGGCCTCACCACTTACCTACTCAATCAGAATCTACAGGCATAGGAGCTGGGACTCTTCATTTTAAACAAGGACCTCAGGTGATTTCTATGTACATTGAAGTGTAGGAATAACTAGATTTGTTCACACATAAAACTTCTAGATTTAGAATGCTGTAATTCTAATAAACATTTACTATTTGCTACAGATATTACTTAGAAGGCACAATTTGATCTTTGTGTTAGTGGTAATCAATCTGACCTACACATTTTTTCTTTTAAAATAATATTTGTGGGATTTTAGGAAGCACGGAAATACTGGGGGTCCACCCAAACAGGTCCAACAGGATGGTGTTGTTATGAATTATCCATGGTCTAGGGTCTTTTCCTAATTATTGTACCAACAGAAATTTGATTGAATCTTAGTTTTACCTTAGAATTTAAATTCTGGAAAAATCAGATGAAATAGTGTATGCCACAAAAAAAGATGGTTTTCTAGAGACTGGATTTCTCATGTGCCCCAAATAAATTTCTCTCCCTTGAACAAGCAGGATGGCCAATGACTACTCCTGCCCTTCTGAAACCTGTGTCTCCAAGCACACACTCTCATAAGGGCCTGTCTTCGGATGTGTTAGATACCACCTGTTGAGTAATAAGGAAGCTATTTTTTCTACTTTTGGTCAGAGACTCTCTTGCCAACACTTACTGATATTTTAGTCGAACTATCAGGGGCTTTCCATAGTACCAGAAGTCTTTAATAACAGTACTGACAGAATATGATTCCAAAAATAAACCCTTAAAAGGGTTGGGGCCCTATAGATGCCAATGTGGGAGACATCCATGGATATTTATTTTTAAAAATAACTTTTCATTTTGAAATGATTTAATAAAAAATTTTGGAAAAATAGTATAGCTCCCACATATTCTTTGTCCAGCTTTCCCAAATGATAATATCTTATATGGCCATAGTATACTGTCAAAATCAAGAAACTGACATTGGCACAATATTATCAACTTAACTACAGATGCTATTTAATCTGTCATTTCCACAAAGGATATTAATAAAGAATTAGCAGAGGCATCTTAAAAACTATGATACATTTTGCAGTCACTTTCTTTTTATTTATTTATTTATTTATTTATTTATTTTATTATACTTTAAGTTCTAGGGTACATGTGCATAACGTGCAGGTTTGTTACATATGTATACTTGTGCCATGTTGGTGTGCTGCACCCATCAACTCGTCAGCACCCATCAATTTGTCATTTATATCAGGTATAACTCCCAATGCAATCCTTCCCCCCTCCCCCTCCATGATAGGCCCCGATGTGTGATGTTCCCCTTCCCGAGTCCAAGTGATGTCATTGTTCAGTTCCCACCTATGAGTGAGAACATGCGGTGTTTGGTTTTCTGTTCTTGTGATAGTTTGCTAAGAATGATGGTTTCCAGCTGCATCCATGTCCCTACAAAGGACGCAAACTCATCCTTTTTTATGGCTGCATAATATTCCATGGTGTATATGTGCCACATTTTCTTAATCCAGTCTGTCACAGATGGACATTTGGGTTGATTCCAAGACTTTGCTATTGTGAATAGTGCCACAATAAACATACGTGTGCATGTGTCTTTATAGCAGCATGATTTATAATCCTTTGGGTATATACCCAGTAGTGGGATGGCTGGGTCATATGGTACATCTAGATCTAGATCCTTGAGGAATCGCCATACTGTTTTCCATAATGGTTGAACTAGTTTACAATCCTACCAACAGTGTAAAAGTGTTCCTATTTCTCCACATCCTCTCCAGCACCTGTTATTTCCTGACTTTTGAATGATTGCCATTCTAACTGGTGTGAGATGGTATCTCATTGTGGTTTTGATTTGCATTTCTCTGATGACCAGTGATGATGAGCATTTTTTCATGTGTCTGTTGGCTGTATGAATGTCTTCTTTTGAGAAATGTCTGTTCATATCCTTTTTGATGGGGTTGTTTGTTTTTTTCTTGTAAATTTGTTTGAGTTCTTTGTAGATTCTGGACATTAGCCCTTTGTCAGATGAGTAGATTGCAAAAATTTTCTCCCATTCTTTAGGTTGCCTGTTCACTCTGATGGTAGTTTCTTTTGCTGTGCAGAAATTCTTTAGTTTAATCACATCCCATTTGTCAATTTTGGCTTTTGCTGCCGTTGCTTTTGGTGTTTTAGACATGAAGTCCTTGCCCATGCCTATGTCCTGAATGGTACCACCTAGGTTTTCTTCTAGGGTTTTTATGGTATTAGGTCTAACATTTAAGTCTCTAATCCATCTTGAATTAATTTTCGTATGAGGAGTAAGGAAAGGATCCAGTTTCAGCTTTTTACTTATGGCTAGCCAATTTTCCCAGCACCATTTATTAAATAGGGAGTCCTTTCCCCATTTCTTGTTTCTCTCAGGTTTGTCAAAGATGACAGGTGGCTGTAGATGTGTGGTATTATTTCTGAGGACTCTGTTCTGTTCCATTGGTCTATATCTCTGTTTTGGTACCAGTACCATGCTGTTATCACGCTACCTGACTTCAAACTATACTACAAGGCTGCAGTCACTTTCTATTACTGTTGCAGGCAACAGTGTAGGCAGCACCGTATGTTGGATAGAGGAGGGGTTTTGGAGCCAAAGATGTAAGAATTCAATTCCAGACTCCACTGAGTACTGGTTGGGTGATCTTGGACAAACTACTTAGTTTATCTAAACTTTAGCTTCCTTATCTGAAACATGTGGATGATAAGGCTTGTTGTATTGGGTTGATGTGAGGATTACATGAGAATGATCAAATGAGGAGGATTAAGGGAAAAGCAAGGTTCTCATACTAATATGACTTCAATAAATGGTAGTTTTTACTGGAAACATGTAGAAAATATTATTCAGTGTTTTGTGGCTCAATTTCTCATGTACATCTGGTCTTCATATGTAAAGTACAGAAAAGCAGTGACTAGAAGGGCTTTACTTTTTTTTGTCCTTAAGTGCACAAATTTCTAGTTACGTTACTAAAACTCAGAGAAATATGGAATCACAGAATGTTCAAACTGGAAGAAGAATTAGGTATTTCATAGTTAATCTTCTTCCTTCAGGAAGTTGAAGATTATCAGGATTAGGAAATAAGCACATTTACACAGCCAGCTAGTGGCAACCCAGGACCTGAACACAGATCTTCTACGTCTGCTACTGTACTATTCCATGTAGATCTTTGTATATGGGAAAAACTTTGCCTCAACCCTCTTGGATTAAAAAGTGCATGGCAGCTGCAGACTGGCAAATTCAAGTTAGGGAAGTGCCATACAGATGAGAATAATGGGTGGCAGAGTGAAATAAAATGTCTTCCTTGATACCGTATCTCAGCACTTACCCAATGTTAAACTGTTGTTCTATCTGCAGGGATTGCAAATTTTTATCATGTACACTGTTAAAACAAAAATCTTCCAGAGTGAAGCTTCCAAAGTGTTGACATCGCTATCGTCTATTGGGAGAAGTAAGTTATTGTCTTCAGTGACTCGGCCGAGGCTGCGTGTAAGGCCGAGGCTGCGTGTAAGGATGTATAAATTCCTCAGGTCATTGCCAACTGTACAAGAACACTTTAGGCTACTGGAAACCTCTCCGAGTATTGAGGAAATCACACTCTCTGAAAATGACAAAGCAAAGGAAAGTATGTAGATGGTAAAACTTACCTGTTGTGGTCTTTTTAATCAACTTGTTTGAGTTTTATCTGTTTCTCTCCTTTATTTCCCAGTCATCTCAGAAAGTCTTCCTCAACGTATTTTGCTTAGGATTAAGAATTAGATAAAACCTGTTGTTTATTATTATTCAGGATAATGCACTTGGTAGTTTTTCTATTTTTCAATAGATTTGTACTTGAATGAGGTGAAGAATTTCACACAACATACAAGAGTACCATTGTTCCTTATATCGTTAAATCTTTGTGACACACTTTGACAAAAATGTAGAACCTATAACAAATTCTTTTACAAGTTACTGAAAAGGACACAAAGAGAAAAATTTACCTTCCAGAACAAAATGATTCCTGATGAACAGTGTGTGGGGATTTGCTTGTATGTATTAAACTTTTGACCTCTGAATATTTTAGAGTTGTATGTGCTTGTACTTTTATTTCCAGTGAAGAATTTGGCACCAATTCAACCTTTGAAAAGGGATATATTTTTCTGTTTAAAAAAAAATTATGTTTTGTGACCAGGGTAATTGGCTCTGTAAGAAATGGGCAGCGAGACAGGTTAGTTTGTTAGTAAATGGATATTTCCTTCCAGTTCTTAATATATCTGCCCTTTCATGGAAGTGACACTGAGACCCCCAAAATGAGAACTTAGTCATAATCATTGTTTATGGCTTTTAAAAGATTTAACTTCTCATGGAAAGTCAAACACTTGAATTATGAATGGCTTCCTCATAAAAAAATGGCTCCCATTTGGGTGGGGAGCATTCCCACTGGACTTAGGATATATAGTCTTTAAATTGCTGTTTTCTGTTTTGCCATAAGTGAGACAGCTGCTGTCAGTGCACGGAATTCAGAGATTAACAAATGTCATGTGGGCTTGGCACTCCCTAAAGAATGTGTGTTTTTTAGACAAATAGTTGTAAAAGACTGTTGGGTTCCTGGGCAAGCCAACAAGAGCCTATATTTACAGGAGAACAGAAAAAAGTAAAGGGAAGAGAATAAAGAATAAAAGCAGATCTCAAAAGCCAGTGTTCTTAGTGGCATCATAGGGCTGCACCTAAATGGTAGCAGGGCACAGGGAAAATGATAAGATGTGGTTGACTCAAAATTTGTATTCAGATGAAAATAAACTCTAAGTAAGGGCCACTTTAAATGTTAAAAAAAATAAAAAATCACCAAAGAGCCATATTTAGCCTGAGGGTGAGTGCATGTGTTTCCCTTTGTAATTACAGTTGTTTTCTTTGCACTTTTTTTTTTAGCACTTTTGGGGCATAGTAACTAAAATTCCATAAAATATTGCTGAAATACTGGGCTATAAATGTGCAAGCTCCACATGCAATTGTGGTGACTAATTCAGGTGGACATGGATATTCCTCTGTCTATCCTGAAATGAATCCTACCACTAGGAAATAATTCCTTTGATTTAAATCATTGTCTTATGCACTGGTCAGCAATTTTCAGTTTAATGATAGAAACCCAATTCAAATTAGGTGAAAGGTGAAAGGTAATTTAATGGATTGGTTAATGTAAAGTCCAAGGACCGAGTTGGTAGGATTACTATATGTTTTAGTTTGCCTGGGCAAGTCCCAATTTGTGCCTGTTTTTCTGAGTTAAGCATGACTAGCAGCCCCTTTTACCTTCAAGTGTCATGGTTTGAGTTAAAAATATATGATAATGCTAACTTTAGGTCTATTTAGAACAAGTGATGTGGGAGGGGGCAGGGAAGTGCTGGGTAGAGAAGGGCAGGGTCCTTGGTGAGGGCTCCACCCTCGGGCCTGTTCCCATGGACCTAAGTGAGAACAGGCACTCCTGTTCTCATGCCCAAATGTTGCATTTTCCAAGGTCACTCTGGCCCACATGACCCCCATCCTGTGCCCATATAAACCTGAGACCTTAGTGACACACACATAAGCAGCTGAACATTGAGAGGAGCAGAGGAACAGAGCGGTGGAGAATGGTGGGGTAGTGTGGCAGAGAAGGAGGGAAGAGGCTTCTGAACGTTGGCCAAGGACAGCCAGACTCCAGGGGAAGATCACCTTCCCACTCCATTCCCCTCTTCCAGCTCCCCGTCCACCTTACTGAGAGCCACCTCCACCACTCAGTAAAACCTCGCACTCATCCTTCAAGCCCATGTGTGATTCGATTTTGCCGGTACAGTAGGCAAGAACTCAGGATACAGAAAGCTATGACACTGGCCCTCTGCCCTGGCGATAAGGCAGAGGGGCTTTTTGAACTGATTAACACCAGCTGTCTGCAGATGGCAAGGCCGAAAGAGCACACTGTAACACACAACTACTTGGGCTCTGGAGTGGCAGACACCCACTCTTAGACGGTGCTGTGGGGTTGAGGCCCAAATGCTTCCCCCACGACCTCTTCACCTGCCTGTCTACATGTTCCGCTTGGGAGGCACGGAGCCCAGGGAGCCACACCCCTGTCACATGCCCTATGACAGGGATAAGGGAACTCTATCCTTTCACAGGGGGTGCTAAGAATGTGTCAGATATTCTTTTTCTCTCTGTTTCCTGGCTCCGTGTACTTCTGTGTTTGATGTCATTCTAAAATTGGGTTTAGGTAGCTGGAAATTGGCTGTTGGCATCCCTAATCTTACAGCATAATGATCTAACAGGAATCTCATGGAATGACTCTAATTCTAGTAATCATTCCAGCAGGGAAAAAGAAAGCACATTAAGTATTTAAAATAAAATTTTAAAGCAGACAGTTGGTTTCACGGTGTTTAACAAGCTCAGAGACAAATTGGAGAATGAGGCAGGAAATGTAGAGATTAGCAAAATGAGAAAGTAGAAACCTCTCTTAAGCCAGAGAGATAAACTAAGAAGAATTTCCATAGCCAGGGCCTGTGGCTGAAATCGGCGGGGGGTGGGGGGCAGTGGTGGGAGCTGGAGCCAAAGAGAGACAGCCTGCTCTACCCAGAAAAAAGAACCGCAGGAGAATCCTGGCTTCCCCTTTCCTCCTGTCCTGCAGCCTCCCATCAGCATCTTCCATTGGCTGCAGCCTACTGAGCCAGGGCCAAGTCCCCCTGTAGTACACAGTACAACAGGTGCAGGGAGAGGAGAGAACTGAGGGCAAACAGGCCCAGGACTGGCATATCTTGCTTGGGTCGTGTACCCACAGACATTGTGTTCCAGGAATATTGCTCCAGCTTGGGTCACATACCCACTGTGAAGTGGAGGGACGGAAGATGACTTGATTGACAGGATATCATGGACCGGAGAAAGGGGCAGCTTACATCAGGGAAGGGATGTTGGCATCAAAACATTAAAGAACTTCTACTACACTCCCTGACAAAGTACAAGTACCCTCTGGGAAAGAACTACTTTAAAACTTGTCAGTCATCTCCCTTGTCTGAGCAGGGTTTTAATAGGGTCGGTAGGGAGATCAAGAAATTAGGGAGACCAAGAAATTATTTGGTGCCTTGGAAGTTGAGGAGCAAAAAGAGGAATTAGAAAAGCAGAACGGTGACTTACTTTAACAAAAGGATATTGCAGGAAAGGGAGACTCAAGGCACTGCAGAACTGGTTTCTGTGATATTGTATATGGGCAGCTGTGCCTTTCAGTGTTTTCTGGTTTATTTTGTGTGATAATAGTGCCCAATAGCCTTTGTTTTTGGTTGTGGTGGCTTGTGCAGTTTCTTTGGGGAACAAACCATCCTGACCTTTGGGTTTCCTTTTCTGGGTCTTAAGTGACAATTCAGAGTTCACTGTTAAACTGTCAGAGTTTGGATTGCTTTTTCTCTTACCTTTCCTATTTTAAAGTTAAAGTTTTTTTTTTGTCCTGTCACCAACAAAGGGAGATCATTCTCAAGTTCATTGCTATCAGCTTGTCATTGTCTCATTCAGAAGAGCTTGGCATTTTTTGTAAGTGTTTGGGAAACCTGAGACAGAAGTGTCAACTGGATTTTACTGGTCTGTCAAACACTGGAGCTCTCTGGCTCTGTGGAAACCCCTTAATGTAACCTTTTAGTTCCTATGGCTCCTCAGAGGAGGTCCAAGACAATTCCATACTGGAGGTTGCGGGGAGGGGGTTACGAGAGAGGAAACTGCTGTAACAATTTCAGCTTTAAAAAATATTCACATATAACTCAATAGCAAAACCAAAACCAAAACCAAAACAAAACAAAAAACCTGATTAAAAAATGAGCAAAGAACCTGAGTAGACATTTTCTCAGAGAACACCTATAAGTTGCCAACAAGTATATGAAATGATGTTGAACATCACTAACCATCAGGGAAATGCAAATGAAAGCCACAATAAGATATCACTTCATACCTGTTAGAATGGCTATGATCAATAATGTTAAAAGACAACAGGTGTTAGCTAGGATGTGGAGAAAAGGGAATCCTTTTACACTGTTGGTGGGATTGAGATTGGTACACCCACTATAGAAAACAGTATGAATGCTCCTCAAAAAATTACAAAGAGAAATACCATATGACCCACAATTCCTTTGTTGGGTATATATCCAAAGGAAATGAAATCAGTACTTCAGAGAGATATTTCTGCTCCCACGTTTATTGTGGTATTATTCATGATAGCTAAGATATACAAACAACATAAGTGTCCATTGAAGGATGAATGGATAAAAAAATTATGATACACACACACACACACACACGCAATGGAGTACTATTCAGCCTCTAAAAAGAAGGAGGTACTGCTATTTGTAATAACATGATTAACCTGAAGGATATTATGATATGTGAAATAACCCAGACACAGAAAGAAATGTACTGCATGGTCTCACTTATATGTAGAATCTAAAAAGCAGTCAAACTCATAGTAACAGAGAGTAGAATGGACTGGGACTGGGAAGTTGGGGGAAAGGGGAGATGTTGGTCAAATTGTACAACATTCAGTTATAGGATAAATAAATTCTGGAGATATAATGTACAGCATGGTGACTATAGTTGATAACAGTGTATTATACACTTGAAATTTGCTGGAAGTAGAAAAAGCAATATTCACAAAACGTATCTTTTACAAAAGCAAAATCCATAATTCCCTTTCACTATTTTCTATTTTTCCATAATTCCTATGCTTTGTCTAAACTCATAAGAATTTTACATAACTAATGACAATACATGATGTGATTTTCACTTATTACCTAATTATGCAGTCTTCTTAATGATTGCATAATATAATTTACTAAATTGTTTCCCTATTATTGTATGTTTATATCATTTTAATATTTAACATTGTAGTGACACTGTGATGAATAAACTAGTACATATATTTTTTCCTTTCTTTTTCATTATTTCCTTAAGATAAATTCTCTTGACTCAGATAAATGTGCCAAATTCTCTTGACCAGATAAATTTAAGACCCTAGTGTATATTGGTATATTGTTTAGAAAACATTGCAAGAATGTATAATGTCATCAACATTTGGAGGACTATAAACTTTTTTTTTTTTTATTGAGATGGAGTCTGGCTCTGTCGCCCAGGCTGGAGTGCAGTGGCTGGATCTCAGCTCACTGCAAGCTCTGCCTCCTGGGTTTACGCCATTCTCCTACCTCAGCCTACCGAGTAGCTGGGACTACAGGCGCCCGCCACCTCGCCCGGCTAGTTTTTTGTATTTTTTAGTAGAGACGGGGTTTCACTGTGTTAGCCAGGATGGTCTCGATCTCCTGACCTCGTGATCCGCCCGTCTCGGCCTCCCAAAGTGCTAGGATTACAGGCTTGAGCCACCGTGCCCGGCCTAAACTTTTTTAATATAGTTGTTTATTTCAGTATTTTCTTATTTATATTTTTTACCCATTTTCAATTGAGCTATTGTAATTTTTTCTCAGAAATTTGTGTTTCTTATCTATTATAGATCTTAGTCTTTTAGCTATTAATGTGGTGGAAATATTTCTCCCAGTTTATTGTTTTCTTCTCTTTTTAGAATAATGAAATGATTACTCTGGATTTGATTGGAAATGTCCAAAAGATTAATAGAACATTTAGGATTTTCTGAGTTTATATGCCTTTACCCAGGCAGAATAATTTTTCATGTTAGATTAAGAAATATGTTAAGAACTATGCAGAAACTTCTAAAATGTAGAACAGTGGCATAAATATGCCACGTGAGATCAAATGACTCATGTATGACACATGACATCTCTAACCCTTCTTTACATCAGATAGCAGTTGAGTGGGGTTCCAGGACAAAATTATTTTTTCCTTTCAAATGTTTTCTGTCTCTTTGTGTCCACCTGCCTTTTCTTAAAAAGAAAACACTACATCTTGGAGAAGTTTTATTAGCAATTATTAATTAGAAACAATTTTAAAACCACAGGGAGGTTCAAAGTAATGTTACATGTGTGTCCTCTACATTACTTCATTTACTTATGTACCTATTATAATGTGTAATTGAAAAAAGATAAAAAAGTTGCTGAAAAACTGATTAAGAAGTCAGGAGTAAGGGAAAATAAGAATAGAAACAAAAAGTATAAAGCCAGGGATGAGAGTAATACCCAAGAATCATAATCTTGTAATTTTGTTAGGAATCAGCCACAAATTAGACTGTTAAGCTTTATAACACTCAACATAAATATAGAAATATATAGAAATATAGAAATATTACAACATAAATATAGAAATATAACACAAATATAGAAATATTACATAAATATGGACATATAGAAATATTACAAGTCTATCTCTTAACACTTAAACCACAATTTCTTGGCGAAAATACAATTATTTTAACAGTACATGAAATTGGCATTAAGTTCCTTTGAAAACGTCCGTTTGAATACATTACCAAATCAGAGGGCAAACTATGTTGAATGAACAGAGACCAAGATGAGATTGTTATATCTCATTTGTAAATTTAGTATATTGGCATACATGCCTGCAAGTCTGCTAAGTGCATACACTGAAAAGTTACGTATAATCAGTGTTACTCTGAAGTTACACAATACTATGTACACATACAGACACACCTAATGCATCACAGGGAACGTTAGTATCAAAAGTGGATCAGTGAGGAGTTTTTTTTTGTTGTTTGTTTGTTTGTTTGAGATGGAGTTTTGCTCTGTGGCCTAGGCTGGAGTGCAGCGGCACGATCTTGGCTCACTGCAACTTCCGCCTCCCGGGTTCAAGTGATTCTTCTGGCTCAGCCTCCCGACTAGCTGGGACTACAGGCATGCGCCACCACGCCTGGATAATTTTTGCATTTTTAGTAGAGACGGGATTTGACCATGTTGGCCAGAATGGTCTCGAACTCCTGACCTCGTGATCCGCCTGCCTTGGCCTCCCAAAGTGCTGGGATTACAGGCTTGACCCACCGGGCTGGGCCTTTTTTTGTTTTTGTTTTTGTCTTTTGTCTTATATTTGTGTTCCTTAATTTTGACTGGTGAAATTAGTTTTCATTTTGCTTGTTTGCTTTGGTAGAGGGTTTGCTTTTTTCCATTTTTAAATTAATTTTATTGATGTATCATTTACATACAATGAAATACACTCATTTTAAGTGCACAATTAGATGAGTTCTAACAAATTCATACACCTGTAAAACCACTGTGCCAGACAAGATTAAACATGTTTCCATGACTGCATAACATTCCTTCATGACTTTTCCCCTATTCTCAGCCCCAGGCAAGCACTGATCTGCTTTCTATCATCAGATACACACAGTTCTGTCTCTTCCAGAATATCAAACGAATCATACAGTATGTCTTCTTCTGAGTCTGGGTTATCTCACTCGGGATATTTTTGAGATTCATCTTTATTGTTGTATCGGTGGTTAGTTTCTTTTTATTGCTAAGTAGTATTTGTTTGGATATACCACAATTTGTTTATGCATTCACCAGTTCGTGGGCATTTTGTTGTTTCCAAGTTTTGACTATTGTGAATTAAAGCGCTATTAACATTGTTATACAAGTCTTTGTGTGGATATATTTATTCTCTCTCTCTTTTTATTTTATTTTATTTTATTTTATTTTTATTATACTTTAAGTTCTAGGGTACATGTGCATAACGTGCAGGTTACATATGTATACATGTGCCATGTTGGTGTGCTGCACCCATCAACTCGTCAGCACCCATCAATTCATCATTTATATCAGGTATAACTCCCCAATGCAATCCCTCCCCCCTCCCCCCTCCCCATGATAGGCCCCAGTGTGTGATGTTCCCCTTCCCGAGTCCAAGTGAGCTCATTGTTCAGTTCCCACCTATGAGTGAGAACATGCGGTGTTTGGTTTTCTCTTCTTGTGATAGTTTGCTAAGAATGATGGTTTCCAGCTGCATCCATGTCCCTACAAAGGACGCAAACTCATCCTTTTTTATGGCTGCATAGTATTCCATGGTGTATATGTGCCACATTTTCGAAATACCTGGCCATGTGCAGTGGTTCACACCTGTAATTCCAGCAATTTAGGAGGGCAGGATTGCTTGAGCTCAGGAGTTTGAGACTAGCCTGGGCAACAAGGTGAAACCCCATCTCTGAATCTAAAAAAAATTAAAAAATAAGAAATATGTAGTGAAATTGCTGAGTCATAGAGTAAGTGTATACTTACCTTTATAAGAAACCACCAGTTTTCTAAAATGTTTGTACCATTTTATGCTCCCAACAGCAATATATGAAAGTTTTGAAGTCCAATTTGTGAATTATTTCAGAAACTGAAAATAGTTTATTTATTTCTTTTGTAGGCCACTGATCATGTTTCTAAAAAAATTCCATATATGTTAACCCTTTAACAAAAAGAAGAAAAAGCAATGCAGAGTGGTATGCCCTAAAGCTGCTATCTTTTACAAAGTTTTCTCATAGAACTATAGTTCAATTCTTATCTGTATTTTTCTTGCAACCTTGCAAGTTGGTGCTTCTGTACATGTGGAAGTGTGACCTTTATAATTTGCTGAACTTTAACATAAGCTGCTATGAAGCCACGATATAACAACTGAGACCTTATGGACCTTTGTGATAAAAAAAAAGAAAATGATATTTCTAGCCCAGTACTCAATAGGCAACAGCAGGGTGAAGAAGAATTCTGGACTGGGAGTTGTAGTCTCAGCTATAAGTTATGTGACTTGTGGCAAGACATTTACCCCATTTACCCAGGCATCAGAACCTGAGGCTCTGTCTCTATAAAGGAACTGGCAAGACTAGATGAACTCTAAATTTCCTGCTATCTCTAAAATTTTGTGAATCTAACTGCAGGCTGAAATTGTTCTTAAATTAACTTAAAATATTTTCTCATCTAAGTAACATATGAGTATATTTTCCTTAAGAAAAAAAAAAACTCAACAACAAAGAACAACAAATTAGAGTGTTCCAGATAGCGCTAAAGTCCCCTTTGACCATTACCCCCAAATCCAAGCCCCTCTTGTCTTTTTCCTTTTCTCCCCAGAATTAGCCACTGTAATGAGCTTTGTGTGTAAGGTTTCAGATTTTTAAGAAATATGTACATACATTACACACTCATAGCCACTCATAGTCTTATGTACTTTCTTTTACATCAATGGTACAAGGAACTCTAAGACCACTCCCAGGTTTGATGAATCACTAGAAGCACTCAATAGATTCAGCAAAGACTCACATTCATAGCTATTATTTATTACGAAGGGATATAAAGCAAAACCAGCAAAGGAAAACGTTGCATGGGGAGAAGTGCAGAGGAAACTAGAGCAAGTTTCCAGGAGTTCTCTTCCAGTGGAGTCATACAGGATGCACTTAATTTCTCTGGCAACAAACTGTGATAATGTGTGAAATATTGTCTACCAGGAAATCTCATGAAAGATTCATTAATCAGGGTTTTTATTGGGGTCTGGTCACATAGGCAACCACTGCCTGGCATGTACCAAAATTCTAGACTTCAAGAAAGCAGGTATTCTGCATAAATCACATTGTACAAACAGTTTAGACACAGTTCATCATTCTTACCAAATAATGGGATGAGAAGACTCCTAAAATCCAATTCTCAGACACCAGCCAAGGGCCAATCTTGCAAGTGGGCCTTTCTGAGAACAGCAGTCTCAGGCTACTATGTTAACTATTTTCTCCACACTAACGTAACTTTCTAAAACTTGCTTTTTGCACTTATCAAAATGTTTTTGATATCTAACTGTATGCATGTGTACATTTCTTTTAATTGTTCTATAGTCTTTCACTTGAAAACAAAACATTAATAAGTGTGCTTTTATGTGCAAGCGTTTCTCTGGTACACTGTAAATGAAATTGTTGTGTCATAAGGCACTTTAGATATTGATACAAACTAATGTCCCCACAACAAAGCATGAATGCCACATACTTTTTTTTACAAAGTGTTACGTAACTGTTTTATTTTTCTCAGATGAATATATGAAAAATAGTATCTCATTGTAGTTTTACTTCACATCTTTTATTATAAGTCTCTATTGAAATGCCTTTTTGAGAATGCTGTTTAATTATGCATTTATATGGAGGGACTAAAAGCAGGATCCTTGGCATAAATGTTAGGTTAGAGACATGAGTGTCTCCAAGTACCCAGGGTTTGATTTTGTCTCTGATATGCATGATTCCTAGACTCTGGCAACTAGGTTTCTTTTACTTTTTTTTTTCTTCTTCTTCTTTGTTTTGTGACAGAGTCCTACTCTGTCACCCACGCTGGAGTGCAATGGCGTGAGATCATGACTCACTGAAGCCTTGACCTCCTTGGCTCAAGAGGTCCTTCTGCCTCAGCCTCCCAAGTAGCTGACACTACAGGTACATGCCACTATGCCTGGCTAATTTATTTTTATTTTTATTTTTAGTAGAGCCAGGGTCTCACTGCATTGCCCAGGCTGGTCTCAAACTCTGGGGTCAAGTGATCATCCTGCCTTGGCCTCCCAAAGTGCTGGGATTATAGGCATGAGGAGCCACCACACTGGGCCTAGGTTTCTTTCTTTTCTTTTCTTTTTTTGGAGATGGAGTCTTGCTCTGTCACCCAGGCTGGAGTGCAGTGGCACGAACTTGGCTCACTGCAACCTCCACCTCCCAAGTTCAAGCAATTGTCCTGCCTCAGCCTACCCAGTAGCTGGAATTACAGGCACATGCCACCATGCCCGGCTAATTGGGCCTAGGTGTCTTAAATGAGCCTAACAAAGCTACTCTTGATCAAAAGTTATATCTTCTTGCACATCTTGTGGCATTTGTATGAGTCTACTAGGACTACCATAACAAAACACCACGGACTGGGTGGTTTACACATCAGAAATTTATTTTCTCATAATTCTGGAAGCTGGAAATAAAAATGTTGGTAAGTTTGATTTCTTCTGAGGGCTCTCTCCTTGGCTTGCAGAAGGCTGCCTTCTTGCTCTCTCTTCACATGGTCTCGCCTCTGTGCATACCCATCTCTGGTTTCTCTCTGTGTGTCCTAATCTCCTCTTCTTATAAGGACATCAGTCATACTGGATTAGGGGCTCACCTCAATTACCTCATTTTAACTTAATCCCCTCTTTAAAGAATCCATCTCCAAATACAGTCCCTTTTGAGGTGGTTCAATATATGAATTCTGGGGGGAGGATGCAATTCAACTCACAATTCCATTTCTCTTTCAACTTGAAATCTGACAGGTAATTTAGCACAGAGGTAATTTAGCAGAGAGGTAACTTAGCACTGTCTCCAGCGGATGCAAATGAAGAAAAGTGAATGATTTCAAATTACTAAGAGACAAATCCTACATGGCTAGGGAGCTAGGGACTTACCCGTTGACAGCTGATCCTTTTGTTTTTTCTGGGAGCTTGACCTGTAAAGTGGCAGGGAACTTAGTTTTCATTATTTTATTCAATAACTATGTATTGAATGTCTAGATCAGCCTCTAGGGATACAAAATCTAGAAAGAACTGCCTTTGAGAGTAGTTTCTCTAAGGAGAGGTTGGACATAGAGCCCCATGGTAAGGCAAAAACATTTTAGGGTCTTCATGGATGTGAAGCTGGTAGGACAGGTTGAAGCATTTTGCTTAGCTAGTGCTAAGAATCACTCACTCAAAGGCACCAAGTAAGAAAATCGTTCCTTTTACCTTTCTCCTTCATTATCTCTGCATAGGGTGGTAGCTTCCTGTGTTCACACAAGCAAATCTTTACATTTAGCCAGTGGAGGTGAGGCTGAGCTGACCAGCTGGCTGAGCTGACCAGCTGGCTCCTGTTTGGTCCTCATGATTCCCCTTCTGTTTGGAGTTCTCTTATTTAGCTAGCTGCTGCCACAACAGAGCTGATTCTCGGCAAGGGACATAACTTCTTGCTGGAAATTCTCATCCAAGGAGGAACGGACACCCTTTCCTTGGTTCTTCTGAGGGTATATAAGATGACTCAAATTTTCAAAATGATGTATACTAAATACTAAAGAAGGATATGATGAAACATAGATTTTATCTAACTTGCTAATGGGGCTCATAGCCTTTGTCTCATTTCTTGTCCAGTCTGAGAATCCTGTTTTCATTCTTAGGATTTTCCCCCCTTTTCCACGTGAGGAGTTTTAGCTACACAGACTTTCAGGGAGAAAGAGCAGGTGGTAGGTAAGTTGGTTGGTTGACTCCTTCTCTTAAAACCACAGTGTAAGTCTTAACCCTTCTGCAGATGAAACATGGAAAATAACCTGTGTACTGCAGAATCTCCTATCTCTCCTTGCTACAGTCTGGGTCAAAGGTATTTACTTGCACTGCTTCTCCTTCCTTCACATATCCTCAACTTTAATATACTACCATTAAGCAGTATTTTCTTTTTTTTTCTTAGCAGTTACTTGGAAGAAATGAGTAGTATTTTCTAGTTCAAGACTCTGCTCAGTGTTCATTTAAAACCAGATTCATCTAGATGTAGCAAAGAAGGCCAGTATGTATCTACAGACATAGTAGAAGAGAGACCCATGTTCCTGGTAAGTGAGGTAACTGGTTCAATTCAGGTTATGGCTCTGTCACTAGTTATCACCTGTATTTATTGGGAGCCCAAGTACATGGTTGCGCATCAGCTTCGACTTGAGAAATCACCAGAACCACACCTCTCAAGTTCCACAGAAGTAGTTGGGAACAAGTTTTACCATTAAACAAGACTTTACTGATGGCTTGGGGATGAAGCATGAGGGAAATTACAACATGAAGAGCCTCAAGTTGCTTTCAGAGTCCATGAGCTCCAGACTTTCCACAAGGCCAGCTTATGGGTACCTCTCTTCCTAGCATACAGATGACCACAGTGTAACAGGGACCAGTTTATTTCTCCTCAGTAGCAGGACTCTTGAGTGCCCCCTCTCTGGGGATCCTCAGCAGATATTCTTTTCACCTTATAATAGGCCAAGGTTTATCTCCTTATCTCCTGCCTCAGGATCTGACCTCTTTTTAGTTTAAATATACTACTATAACAGTAGTATAATTTACTTCCTTCAGGGAATATTTTAACTTTGCCACATGGTTGTGGTTTTACCCCATCCCAAACCATTTTAATGCCATCATAATACTATTATCTGACAGCAGTGCATCTCCTTAAATCTGTATTATTCCGTTTTAAAAAATAAGCAATGAATAACATTCTTTGGAGAGCAATCAGGAACTGTTTTTCATTTCTTCTGCAGTACTCCACACCCTTATTCCTGCAAACAATTGCTCAAAGGGCAATGTAACTGTTGGCAAATACAAATCAGAAGTGAACAGTCTAAACTTACATTATTTCACTCTCAAACAGAAGTTTCAGAGACTTATAACTGAAAAAGATCACACTACTTATAGTAGTAAAAGAACATAGCTTCTCACCCTGAAACATCTGAATTTACTCCAGGTCCTTTAGGAGTATCGGGTGTTAAAGTAAACTAAGTATGGCCTGAGAAGGACTGCATACTTTTATATTTGAATCCTTGTGGATGAACTGTAACCTAGCTTAATACACAAGAATGAAAACCTAACTTAGGAGTATGCAACTGTAACAATAACCTAGTCTTGGCCAATTCCAGCCACCACCCTTCAACCACTCATAGACTGCTAAGTGTTCAAATAAGGCAAACGCAAACCTGTAATCAATCCAGCTGTTTCTATACTTGACTCCCGATTTTTGTACCTCATTTCCCTTTTTCTGTCTAAAATCTTCCACCACATGGCTGTGCTGGAGTCTCTGTGAATCTGCTGTGATTCTGGGGGCTGCCCAGTTCGTGAAATCGTTCGTTGCTCAATTAAACTCCTTTAAATTTAATTCAGCCTAAGTTTTTCTCTTATAACTGGTAAACAACTGGAGACCAGGTAGGGTATAAATGCTTTATTTATCGGCTTAGTCTCCACCTTAGAAGTGACAAAGATTCTCTGCTTGGCCAAACTTCAGGCTCCTGAGCCTTCTCCTAGGTCCATCTGTGCATCTTCTTGTAAAACTCAGTTTCAGCAAAGAACTTTGTTAAGTCAGCATAGTAAGAATCCCTCACCCTTGATCAGGTTCCTCATCCTCCACCACCCCCAGATGATGTCTGTCATCCTGGCCTGTCTTCATCTAGAATCCTGTTGTGTTGGTTTAGCCAGAATCTCCCTTGTCCCTGACATTTCCTCTTAGTAATTTTCCATCCACTGACCGACTCCCACCCCTTGGCTATAAATTCCCAATTATACTGTATTTCTATTTGAACAGGTAAGGGAGAAGGGAAGAGTACGTAGTGCACACTCAAATGCCTTATCCTCCAAAATCACTCAGGAATCATTAGCCTTAATTTCCCAGCTTTTGTCCTTTACACAGTTACAGATTTGTCTTGGTTTTTAAACGCTGTCAGTCTTCCCTGCTGAATTGGAAACTCCTTGCTCACAAAATGATTCACCCCCATTCCTAGAACAGGGCTTGGCAAAGCGTAGGCTCCCAGTAATGAATGAATGGATTTGTGGAAGAAAAGTTTTTTTTTTCATCTGTTACTACAATGGTCAACAACGACAAAAACCACTTAAAGTTGGACAGACATCTACCTGCAACCGGCTCTCAAAAAGTCTAGAACAGCGCACTACGCCCCGCCCATTGGCGAGAAACGGAAATACATGCTTTCGAGAAAACCGGAAGTGCCTGGTCACGCCCCGCGCATGCGTGAATCGGTGCAGCTCACGCTTCCTACACCTCATCATCCAGTGAGAAAGCAAGGCGTCTTCGGCAGAGGCAGCCGGGACCGAGGCAGCCGGGACCCAGCCAGCCCTGAGCCTGGCGCATGCGTCCTGGTGTGTCCACGCGCAGTAAGGAGGAGCGAAAGGGCTTTTTTTTTTCTTGCTCCCGCCTCTCTTCTTCCCCCACCTGCCACGTACAGAGCCCGAGTTCTCGCTAGGCTTGTTGGGTCAACGCGATTGGCCGAGGCCCGCGCGAGCCTGCGAGCGAGGTGCGGCGGTCGCGGAGGGCAACAGAGCGGGCAGTGACCACCGCCTCCCCGCGACGCCCCAGTCCAGTGGCCTCGCGTCGGCCCATTCAGCTGAGACCTGCGGAGAGGCGGCGGCGCGGCCTCCGCAAGCCGGTATGGCCACTGGAGACGGGGGTTGCGGCCGCTCTCTCCGAGGAGGCCGGGAGACGAGGAGGCGCTGTGAGGGCCTCGCTCGAACCGCCCGGCAACTGGGGTCGGAGGCGCTGTGGGAAGGGGCTGGAGGGAGGAGGGGGCGGGAGGGAGGACAGAGCCAGAGGGAGGAAGGGCGGGGCCTTGCATAGGGGGAGGGGAAGGGAGATCGCGGAGGGGGAGGGCAGAGAGGCAACCCCTGGCCGCGCTGGCCAGGAGGCGCGCCTCGGGGGCTCCGGGAGGCGAATGGGCCAACTGATGCCTTGGTGCAGCCTGTCTCCAAGGGTTTGGATTGAGAGGAGAGGGGCTTTGGGAGGTCTGGGTCGGCCGGCGCCCAATGCCCGAAGGAGCTCGGAAGGGTGCAGAGTGGCGCCTACGGGAATAAGTTGATTGGGGTCACTGAATTGGAGCCTCGTTCCTTGGCTAAGTCAACGCTTAATCAAGCGCCAGCTGGAGGCCCAACCTGGTTTTATAGTGATGATTCTAGCTAATTTTAAGAGTTTGCTTTGCTGGACACTATAGTAAGTATTTGAGATGCAGTATTTCATTTAATCATCACAAGGATGCCTCCAAATTCAGATACTGTTATTTTCATTTCGAATGTGTTGAAAGTGAGCCTTCGAGGACTTAAGATCACATCGCTGGTAGTGGGAATCTTTACCGTCTTGCTACACTGCCTCTGAGGCAGGGTTTGAGGCCTCTTGCCTTGTTTAGAATAATTACAGTTGACTTGACTTAGTGTTTCTTAGAGGAAACTATTCCCCTCAGGAGGTGCCTAAGCCACTGCCTCTGAAATTGAGCAGGATCTTACCCTTACAGATAGCAGAACCAGAAGTATGGCCACTGAACCTAGATCCTGGTTCAGGAGGAAGGGTTTTTATATGACCTTGAGCATGTCAGATTATTCCCAGTGCTGAGAAAAGCGTTCCTGTTGGAGGGTTATATTATACAAGTTAGAGGCCGAGACATTTCTGGACTTCAGAGGGGCCGGGGCAGGGACAAGATGGAAGAAGAGCTTGTTGTAGGACTCCTACTGGCAGTTCTAGGAGCTAGTTGTTAATTCCAGTCTCTACTTTGGAAGAGAAAACGAGTACCAGAATTCTGTATATGAAGTAATGTTGGGATGGGATTTCCCCTTGAGAGGAAACTTTTGTTGTACACTTATTTTTGAGATACTTTTGTGTTTACTCTGGGGAGATGACTGCACGAGCTAACGACAGCTTTAGGAAAGAAGCGCTGGTTCCTGGCCACAAGATGTTTAGAGTCAATGGGAAACACAAAAAGTGAATTTGCACGCAAACACATGGCAGATAGAAAGTATATGTGACTCTTTTTTTTTTTTTTTTGAGACGGAGTCTCGCTCTGTCGCTCAGGTTGCTGTGCAGTGGCGTGATTCCCGCGGCTCACTGCAACCTCTGCCTCCCGATTTCAAGCGATTCTCCTGCCTCAGCCTCCTAAGTAGCTGGGATTACAGGCACGCGCCCCCACGCCTGGCTAATTTTGTATTTGTAGTAGAGACGGAGTTTCAGCATGTTGATCGTCTGGTCTTGAACTCCTGACCGTGTGATCCGCCTGCCTCAGCCTCCCAAAGTGCTGGGATTACAGGTGTGAGCCACCGCGCCAGGCCTTCAAATTTTAAATCCATTGAAATTGGGCAACAAACCCGTACCCCAGTCAGAAGGACATACCATCAATTATATTCAAAGCTGGAATTTTTTCTTAATTAGGAGTGTGTCTGATGGAAGTCACTTCTAGCTACATCTTGTACAGTGTGAGGATCGGATGTAAAAACTGATCTATATTACAGCTTTCTTCTCCCATACTTCAAAAAATTTAAACAAAGTCTTTAAATACTATGTCAGGCACTTTTCTAGGTGCTGCTGGGAATAGATAATACCAGCTCACTGAGGCTAAGCACTGGCTCCTTTTACATTATTTCTGGTTTACACTTCTTGTAGAAAGGAGAAGGTAACAAATACATTGATTTTTTGAAAGGTCTTTATTACTCTTAGGCTGCCAGAGCAAACAAGATGGAATATTTACCATCTTGGTGAAATAATTATACTTTAGAGCTTGGCACATAGTAGGTATTTAGTAAGTAATTCCTGAATGCAGAAGGCATTGCAGAAAGCATTGCAGAAGGCGAAGAGTTGGTTGTATGGAGATTTCTGTTAATCACTGTCTTCATGAGAAGTCCATTGTGAGAACTGGCAGATAAAAAACTAACTGTATTCTTACTTTGCGTTAAGATAAGCATGGCATCTCTAGAGTGGAATGCAGTGCACTCTACTCTGCACTGACCTTAGAGTGTTATATTTAGTTTTAATGACCCATTTCATTGAAGATTTATTAATAAAATATCTGTTCAGAGCATGGTGAGGGGTCTAGAGATATTAATTTAAGGACTAGTTAGGTGAAAGGACGAAGGGTATTTATATGAAGAATAGTAGGGCATTAATATATCATATTCATATAATAGGATTCATGGCAGCTTTTTTCGAGTACTTGAAGGGTTGATATGCTGGGGGAGTAGGTGAGTGCTTTCACATACCCCGAAAGAATAAACAATAATTGCAGAGAAGTGTGGTGTTAATGAAATAACAGATTTAAGAGGAGGAAGCAGAAAGCTGCTAGTATTAAGGCAGGAAGTTGAAACTAGAATGTGGCCAGTAGGAGTTTTTGGACACCTTTAAATGTCTCAAATCATTTTCTTGGTGCAGGAGGAGGAAGGAGTTGATGCTTAAGAAATGTTGAGCGATTATAGATAACATTCAGGAACATCTTGGCCTTGAGAAGAAGAGGTATTAACCCATTATTTGATAAGTATATCCTCCCTTATTATCTAGCAACTATTTAACTTGCTAGAGACCTTCAACATTATTTTGAATTTAAAATTACACAATCGTGGCTGGACTTGGTGGCTAACGCCTGTAATCCCAGCACTTTGGGAAGCCAAGGTGGGTGGATCACTTGAGGTCAAGAGTTCGAGAACAGCCTGACCAACATGGTGCAACCCCATCTCTACTGAAAAAAACAAAAATTTGCTGGGCGTGGTGGCACATGCCTGTAGTCCCAGCCACTCAGGAGGCTGAGGCACGAGAATCTCTTCAACCCGGGAGGCGGAAGCTGCAGTTAGCTAATAGTGCGCCACTGCACTCCAATCTGGTGACAGAGTGAGACTCCATCTCAAAAAAAAAAAAAAATAATAATAATAATAAAAAAATACAGTCATTACAGGATAGTCATACTGAATAAAATTAAAGATTAAAATGAAACCTAAGGGAAAATTCTGTAACGAATCAGTGTTTAGTGGCTAGTTGTTTGACACTGTCTTATTCAATAAAATATATAGTCCAATCATACACACCCACCCAGGTGGGAGAGTTAGGGAGTCTGCAGCACAGTAGTGGACAGTCTTTAAACAGGTCAGGTGGGTGTTACTAATTTGTCCTTTCTCCTTCAGTTCCCCCACATAGAGAGGAAATTAAAGACATGAGATCTTTCTTAGAAAAACTTGAGGCTCTATTTGATTATTCACACATAACTCTGTCTTCAGAGTTAGCATTTAGAGTTTATAGGATAATAGAGTTTTGAAGCCAGTAGTTATTTTTCCCTTTATTTAACAGCTATTGGATGACTGTTGTCTGCTAGGCACTGTTGTAGGCTCTGGGAATATGGAAAACATAATTGTTTACTTCCTGCCATCAAGTGGAAAAGACAATAAAAAGTTACAAATTTTTGATGTCTGGTAGTGTTAAGTGCTTTGAAGAAAAATAAAGCAGAATAAGAAGATAATGACAGGGGAGCCATTTTAAATTAGATGGTTAGGAAAGACCTCTCTCAGTTAACACTTGATAAGGAATCTGAATCATATGAGGGGTATCAGAAAGTTTCAAGACAAAGGGAAGACTTGAAGTATGGGTATAGCAGGGGTGAGTGAAGAACAGAGGTAGGAAATGAAGTTAAATACTTGGCCAGGGAGTGGAGGCCAGATGATTTTATAGGTCTTGCTTTTTGAGATGAGAATGCATTGGAAGGTTTTGAACAGAATGATGCTAGGTTTTACTTAACAGCGTTAAGTGTGGTGGTGAGACTAGATTAAAAGTGGGCAAAGGTAAAAAGCAGGCAGACTGTTAGGAGTCTTTTCCAGTCATTTAGGCAAGCGATGATGGTGGCTTGAGTCAAGTTGATAGCAGTGAAGGTGCTGAAGTGGTTGGACCCCAGAGGTATTTTAAAGGTAGCGGCAGCCGTATTTTGTTGGCAGTTTGGATGTAAGGTTTGAGAAAAAGAGATCAATCAAGATTTTTTTGTCTTATACAACTCAAAGGAAGTAGGATAAAGAGGCCTATAGGAGAGGCAGTTTTAGGTGGGAGATCAGGAATTAATTTTTAGATATAGTAAGAAAAATCTAAATGGTAATGTCAGATGAACAGTTAAATATGAGAAAACATTATAGTAGACATAAAATAAAAGCTTATTTTATTATCCCTACAGTAAAATAATGTTGCCTCCAGACCATTTTAACATAAATATGGTAACATGGGGATAATGAATCTTTTGGAGGCCAGAGTTTCTTAGCATCTAATAGTAGCATTGCTCTCAACTTTTAAGGTATGTTTTGTTGTTTAGTTATCAAAACCATTTTTATCAGTCTTTCTCTAGAGTTGTATATATAGAACATCCTGGAGTCCACCATGAACGGACAGTTGGATCTGAGTGGGAAGCTAATCATCAAAGCTCAACTTGGGGAGGATATTCGGCGAATTCCTATTCATAATGAAGATATTACTTATGATGAATTAGTGCTAATGATGCAACGAGTTTTCAGAGGAAAACTTCTGAGTAATGATGAAGTAACAATAAAGTATAAAGATGAAGGTAAGAGTATTTTTAAAGCTATTTTTTAAAGTCCTTTTTTTTTTTTTTTTTAAAGAGACAGAGCCTCTCTTGCCCAGGCTGGAGTACGGTGGTGTGATCATAGCTCAGTGTCACCTCAAACTCCTGGGCTCAAGCAATCCTGCCTCGGCCTCCCCAAAGTGCTGGGATTATAGGCATGAACTGCCATGCCTGACCTTAAAGTCTTAAGTATTGTATGTGTTGTTTTGCCCATTTTTATTGGACTCTTTCCCGTCCTCTCTTCATGGTAGTTGAGCTCTTTCTTGTATTAAATGTGATGTTCATATAGTTACTATAATTCTCTTATCAGTTAAAAATAGCTAAGTGGGGCCGAGCGCAGTGGCTTATGCCTGTAATTCCAGCACTTTGAGAAACCGAGGTAGGCGGATCATTTGAGGTCAGGAGTTCAAGATCAGCGTGGCCAACATGGTGAAACCCTGTCTCTACTAAAAATGCCAAAAATTAGCTGGGCGTGGTGGCATGCACCTGTAATCCCAACTATTTGGGTGGCTGAGGCAGAGAATTACTTGAACCCGGGAGGCGGAGCTTGCATTGAGCTGAGATTGCTCAACTGCACTCCAGCCTGGGTGATGCAGCAAAACTCTGTCTCAAAAAAAAAAAAAAAAAAAATTGCCAAGTGGTTTATTAGAAGGGAAGTGTTAGAACATTTTTCACATACATTTTTACAAGCATTGTTTTCTCCTTTTGTCCATATAATTCTGGTTTCTTTTAGCCTAAAATTTTTTTTTCTATTCTTATTTCCCAAAATGAAAAGTTTTAGTGTGCATGGAATGAAAAAGGCTTTCATGGTCAACTAAGTATGGGAAAGCTGGTTTAAGCAAAGACAAAAGTGTTTCTTTAGGAGTTTTCAGATTATAATACGTTTATATACGTTTTCAGAAGTTTGTAGTATGCAGTGTTCCCAGACACATTTGTTGACAAAATTCTCTTTATGGAAATAGGTTTTGCATGAAAAATGTTTCAGCAAACACACTAAGTAGAATTATAATAGTAGACTATATTTCCTATTCTTTAACCTGCCTTCTTTGTTAACATCTCTGCTGAAATTTTTTCTTTAGGTGGTTACCAGTGTTTTTTTTTACTGTTGAACTTACTTGCAGTGTATTTAATCTTGACCTCACTATTTAGCACTGCTACCCACCCCATCCTTGTTTTTAAATACTTTTACCTCTTACCATCTCTGACACTGCTTAACCTGGTTTTCTTATCACTAATATGTTTTCTCTGTCTGTGTTAGGGTTGGCTTAAAGTAATGCCAGCAGATATAATAGAAATCTTAAAATCTGAGTGGTTTAATAGTTGAGAAATCTTTCAGGGATCCAGGCTGAAAGAAGCTGTTACCTTCAACACATGGCTTATAAGCTCACTATAGGCATTGACATTGGCGGGCAGATGAGTGAAGACAGAGTATGAAGGATCATATGGGAGATTTTACTCACTAGGCCTGATGGTGTGTGTCATGTCTGCCCTTATCACATTGGTCAGTACCCAGTTACATGGCTCTGCTAAGATGCAGATGGATTGAGAAGTATAGTCCCTGGCTGAGCAGCCACTTTGCACAACTTATACTGTGCAAGAGAAGTGTAGATCACTGGTGATCAGTTAATTGACCATCTAGCTAAAGGTATAATTCTCCTTTCTTTTTGTGATGTGTAGTCTAAGAGCACCCAAAATAAATTTTTGAGAGTTGCCCATGTTAAGAAACAATAAAGGATAGTACTTTTTTTCCTGTTTTCTTATGCTTATCATACCTTGATTTTCACCTCTGTAACTTTGAAGTGTGTGCCTTAATTTGATCAGTTCATTTTTTTTTTGTTTGTTTGTTTGAGACAGGGTCTCTATCATCCAGGCTAGAGTGCAGTGGCGTGATTGTAGCTCACCATAACCTTGAACTCCTGTTCCCAAGCAATACTCCCAACCCAGCCTCCCAAAGGCATAAGCTACCATGCCCAGCCTACAATAAAGATTTTAAACT
Source organism: Piliocolobus tephrosceles (assembly GCF_002776525.5). Lineage (NCBI taxonomy): Eukaryota > Metazoa > Chordata > Mammalia > Primates > Cercopithecidae > Piliocolobus > Piliocolobus tephrosceles. Next base: position 7,005,549 of record NC_045435.1, on the reverse strand, counting down.
TTTTTTTTTTTTAAGCAAAGTCCTAAGAGTCTTTTTTTTTAAAAATTTTGTTTTAATTGACAAATAATTGTGCATATTTATGGGGTATATAGTAATGTTTCAGTACATATAATGGGATTAGATCAGGATAATTTGCATATCCGTCACCTCAGATATTTATTTCTTTGGGTTAGAAACATTCAATATTCTCTTTCTAGCTATTTGAAATTGTATAACATGTTGTTGTTAACTGTAGTCATCCTATAGTGCTATAGAACACTGGAACAACTTCTATCTAGTTGTAATTTTGTGTCTTTTAATAAATCTCTCCCTATCCCTCTTTTCTCCTACCCTTCGCAGCCTCTCCTGTCCTCTCTTCTGCTTTTTACTTGTATGCGATCAACTTTTGTTAGCTTCCACATATGAGAGAGAGCATGTGGTATCCTTTTAACTTAATGTCTTCCAGTTCCATCCATGTTGCTGTGAATGACAGGGCTTCATTCTTTTTTGTGGCTGAATTGTATTCCATTGTGCATATATACCATATTTTCTTTATCAGTTCTTCTGTTGTTAGACACTTAGGTTGATTCCATGTCTTGGCTATTGTGAATAGTGCTGCAGTAAACATGTGAGTGCAGATGTCTCTTCAATATACTGGTTTCTTTTCCTGTAGTTAAATACCCAGTAGTGGCATTGCTGAATCGTGTGTTAGTTGTATTTATAGTGTTTTGAGGAATCTTCATACTGTTCTCCATAGTGGCTGTACTGTTCACATTCCTACCAATAATATATGAGTTCCCTTTTCTCTTCGTTCTTGCCAGCATTTGTTATTTGTCTTTTTGATAATAACCATCCTAACTGGGGTGAACCTCATTGTGGTCTTCATTTTCCTGATATGTGTGCATTTCCCTAATTTGTGATGTTGAGCATTTTTTTCATATGTTTGTTGACCATTTCTATGTCTTTTTTTGAGAAATGTCTGTTCAGATAATTTGCCAATTTTAAAATTGGATTGTTTGTTTTTTAGCTGTTGAGATGTTTGAGTTCCTTGTATATTCTGAATATTCATCCTCTGTCAGATGAGTAGTTGTATTTCCTCCTATTCTGTAAGTTCTCTTTTCACTCTCTTGTTTCCTTTGCTGTGCAGAAAAGCTTTCCAGTTTGAGATAATCATATTTATTTTTGCTTTTATTGACTGCACTTTTGAGGTCTTATTCATGAAATCTTTTCCCGACCTATTAAAGAGGTTATCCTTTTCCTAATGAGTGGTCTTGGTGGTTTTGTCAAAAGTCAGTTGACCATAGATAACATGGATTAATTTCCAGGTTCTCTATTCTGTTTCGTTGTTCTGTGTGTTCTGTTGATCTATGTGTTCTCTTGGTCAATGGGTCTGTTTTTATGTCAGTTCTGTTGTTCTTTGGGTCCATTTTTATGCCAGTCCGTGCTTACTACAGCTTTGTAGTGTATTTTGAGGTCAGTAAGTGTGACACCTTCAGCTTTGTTCTTTGCTTAGTATTGCTTTGACTGTCTGGGGTTTTATGTAGTTCTGTACAAGTTTTATGATTTGTTTTTAAATTTTTGTGAATAATTTTATTGGTGGTTTGATAGGGATTGAATTGAATCTGTAAATTGCTTTGAGTAGTTTTGTCATTTTAATGATATTTGTTCTTCTAATCTATAAGCATGGGATGTCATTACATATGTCAGCTCTTCAGTTTCTTTCATCAGTGTTTTTTTTTTGTAGAGGTTTTTCATCTTCGTTAAACTTCCTCAATATTTAAAAATTTTTGTAGCTATGGTTAATGGGATTGCATTTTTAATTTTTATTTTTTGTATTTGTATAGAAACACTACTTATTTTTGTGTATTTATTTTGTTTCCGACAACTTTATTGAATTCATTTGTTGGTTCTAAGGGTTTTGGTAGAGTTTTTAGGTTTTTGTGTATATAAGATTATGTCATCTGCAAACAGGGAAAGTTTGACTTCTTCCATTCCAATTTGGATACCCTTTGTTTTTTTCACTTGCATAATTGCTCTGGCTAGTACTTCCTTAACTCTTTTTTTAATTTTTAATTTTTATTTATTTTTTCTTTTGTTGTCTTGAGACAATGTCTTGCTGTATCTCCTAAGCTGGAGTGCAATGGCGTGATCATGGCTCATTGAAGCCTTGAACTGCTTGGCTCAAGCAGTCCTTGCAGCTCGGCCTCCCATGTAGCTGGGACTGCAGGCATGTGCCACTGCACTCAGCTTCTTCTTCTTAATGTTTATCAAAATGGGGCTCTCACTGTGTTGCCCAGGCTGGTCCTGAACTCCTGGGCTCAAGCGATCCTCCTGCCTTCGCCTGCCAAAGTGCTGAGATGACAGGCATGAGTCAGTGTGCCTGGCCTTTAACTGCCTTTTTTCACTTGAAGATGCTTTGCATTTGTCTCAAACTGACCTCATTGATTGGCTTTCTCTTAACTACCTTGTTTTTGTTTAGGTCTAAGGTCAGCAAACTTTAATAGATCAGAGATAATAACTGTTTTAGCTTTGTGGGTCGCATAAGGCCTTGGTCTTACCTTTTTTTACAATGTAAAAACCATTTTTCATTCACAGACCTATAACAACACAGGGATTTTGCCCCTTGGTCACAGTTAGTGGACCCTTAGCTTGAGTTGTAATTTGTCTTCCTCATTTAGTTACAACTTTGTATTTCATGATTTTTTTTTTTTTTTTTTTTTTGAGACAAAGTCTTGCTCTGTCACTCAGGCTGGAGTACAGTGGTGTGCTCTTGGCTCACTGCAACCTCCACCTCCCAGGTTCAAGTGATTCTCCTGCCTTGGCCTCCCAAGTAGCTGGAATTACAGGCACACGCCACCACACTCGGCTGATTTTTGTAATTTTAGCAGAGATGGGGTTTCTCCATGTTGGCCAGGCTGGTCTCGAACTCCTGACCTCAGGTGATCCGCCCACCTCAGCCTCCCAAACTGCTGGGAGTACAGGTGTGAGCCACCACACTCGGCCAAAAAGTTTTTGATTGTTTTGATTTGTCTCCCTTAGATTCTGTTAGTAGAGTGGAGGGATGGCTTAGGTGAAGTTCCTGCCATCGGAGATAACTCTGTTGCTGTTGTAGGATTCAGAAAAGAAAAAAAGTAACAGGAAGTTTTCTTTTTTTACATACATACTTTATTTTCTTTTAAAAATGTGTTTATGAAAGTTGAACATTAAACTGGTATGTTACGGGAAGTGGGTCTGGCTATAAGGAGCTAAAAACAGTTATAAAATTCTCAGTTTTGTCATCTTTGTCCAAAATAAATCCACCTAATTCGTGTTAAAAATAGGTGCAGCAGAGCATCCCAGAAGTAGTCTTGTGGCCTCCCCAGGACAGAACTCCTCCCCACCCAATTGTTTGTGAAGATACCCTGCAGAGGTCCCTGATGAACTCCTTGTCTCTGGCTGCTTTTTTATTCTTGCTTTCTTTAGAGAACATATTTTTCCCTTAGCCCTTTGAAAGCTTTTGACACATACAGTTGGTATGCTAATTATAGCATTCTTTATCCCTGAGATCTGGGGGACTTCATGGTCATAAATATGATTTTTCTAGGAAGAGTTAATTGTTTTCATCTTAGTATCAAAATGGTCAGTGACCTGAAAGGATTTACTATCCATTCATTAAAGCAGTTTTGCAACAGTAGTGTTTTACTGTACCTATGACTAAGATTTGAACTTTGGGAAACATTTTTATTTCTTGGTAAAATACGTAAATTTTTTGGAATGAAAAGATTTCAGTATAAACCAACAATTTATGATATTACTGTCTATGAATCTCCTCCTAGTGACTAGTAAATATTAAGGCACTTAATGCATTAACTTTAGCTATATTTTTTCATGTGGATATGTGTAAATACCTTGCCGTAAGAGTAATAAGCAAAACTGATTTAGTGTGTTTTTGAACAAATGTGTTTTTGCTAGACAAACGTTTAAAGTTTAAGGGTTTTATGGGAGAGTTCAACTATGTTCTACAATCTGCATTTTGGATTTTTAATTTTTACTAGTTTACTGCTTATACAGATCTGAAACTTTTTTTTTTTAATTCCAGATGGAGATCTTATAACAATTTTTGATAGTTCTGACCTTTCCTTTGCAATTCAGTGTAGTAGGATACTGAAACTGACATTATTTGGTGAGTAGTAAACTTTCTAATAAATTTACTATTTTATTCATTGTATTTTAAAGATGTTTGGCTTTTTTCCTTTTAAAGACTTAGGTAAGCAATAACTGATTCAAATATTATTACATTTATTTGTGTCCAGGTAGTTGTTTTAGGTTACTTGAAGCTTATGGCTATGTATGTTTTAAGCAAATGATGGAAGTTTAATTCAGTAAGAACAGAGTGTTAAGTATGTTATTGTTTTGAAATCAGGTATAACTTAGTTATCCCTGGTACAATATGATAGTTTTAGCTGTATTAGAATTTTTGAATTGTAATTATTTTCTTTCACATTACAGTATGTTGTTACTTATTCTCAGGGCTTAACATGTAAGTCTGATACTTGAAACCAGTAGTCTCCAACCTTTTTGCACCGGAAACTGGTTTTGTGTAAGACAGTTCTATGGACGGTGGGGGTGGAGGGGGGAGGTCAGCGGGAGAAGGTTTCGGGATGAAACTCTTCCACTTTGCATGTGCAATTTGCAATAGGGTTCACACTCGTATGTGAATCTAATGCCACTGCTGAACTGACAGGAGGCAGAGCCCACCACTTACCTCTTATTGTGCAGCCCGGCCCGGTTTGGTTCCTAACAGGCCACAGAGCAGCACTGGGTTGGGGACCCTTGCTTTAGACAGTATTTCCCAAGGAGTACTTAAAGATTAAAAATAGTTCTGATAAAAACCAATGCAAGACTAATTTTAATCTGTTAGATTTTTTCTTTTAGATCTTAATAGATATGCAAGGCAGAACTTTAAGGGACAAGATAGAAAAGATTACAGAGTTAAACGTTAGTGTGATTATGTGAAAAATAAAGTGTGTACGCTTTTTCCGGTTGTTTTGTTTAGTGTTTCATTTTTTAAAATTTTGTTGCATGAATCTTAAAGTTCAGTATGAAATACAATTATGGTCTACTGATTTAATTTGTATCTATTTCATCTTCATCTAGGAAGGATGAATATGAATAATCAGAATTTAAATGTTAAATAACAAAAACTGTGTAAAATTATTTAAAATAAAGGTATCTTTTTACAGTATTGAGTGTAAAATACTTAACTCTTGACTAGGCATAAAGCAGATTAGATAATCTGCAGACCCTTACTTTAAACAGGATCTGCTGGATAAACTTACAAATGTATTTTTTGAATTCTGTAACTCAGCTTGCCCAGGAAAGTAAGGGAAATATCCAGGTAACAAAAAATAGATGGAACTAAAGCCTGATGTACCAAAAGCTGAAACTTGGGGTGTTCTTGGTGGTGATAGTAGAGACTTTAGCCTCCATAATTTAAGGAATTGCCATCTGGTGTCTACATGGTGTAGGCCCTTGGTCCTAGTCCCTTAGTAGGCCATGCTTTCAAAAACAATATTCTAGAAAAGTCTACCTTGATACAGGAAAAGTCAAGGAAGCTTGACTCTTATACCTTGGGCCATCAGGGGCTTGGGAAGTGTCCCTTGAGGATTCATAATTGTGGTCCTTAAGTGAGCTGGGTTTAAATTTAAACTCTCCGTGTAGTTTGGTAACTCCGAAGCCCAGATGTTACCATTTTAGAAAAATCTCAGAAGAAAGGCCAAAATCTCTTTTGAGGGGTGTATTCTCAATCCAGGTCACATAGGTTTCTCACAGACAAAACTGTAAGACACACGAAACTGTCATGTAAGCAAGAACCACTGGACACAACTAATAGTAGGATTAGATTTTCAAGAACTTTTGTTAATATATGTGATAGTCTACAAAATTAAAAGTTATTTAAGACGTAAAAGAAGGAATAAGAATATAAAAGTGGCCAGGCGTGGTGACTCATGTCTGTAATCCCAGCGCTTTGGGAGGCCAAGGCGGACGGATTGTCTGAGCGCAGGAGTTCGCGACTGGCCTGGGCAACACGGTGAAACCCCGTCTCTACTGAAATACAAAAAATTAGCCAGCCGTGGTGGTGTACGCCTGTAGTCCCAGCTACTTGAGAGGCTGAGGCAGGAGAATTGCTTGAACCTAGGAGGCGGAGGTTGCAGTGAGCCGAGATCGTGCCACTGCACTCCAGCCTGGGTGACAGAGCGAGACACCATCTCAGGAAATAAAAAACAAAAAAACAAGAATGTAAGAGCAAGGTGCTATTGTGCTATGGAAAAAGAATAAATAGATTTTAAAAAGAACTTAAAGTAACTTGGAAATGAGAAATATAATCATTGAAATTAAACACTAAGTGGATAGGTTAAATACGTTAGTCATAGCTAAAAAGAGAATTAGTGAACTGCAAAGGAAATCCAAATAAATTACAGAGTAAAGCACAAAAACACAGGCAAAGAGAAGGTGAAAAGGAGAACATCCAGAATATTTCTATTCAGAGTTTCAAGAAGGAGAGAATGGGAGAGTGGAAACATGTTGAGGTAATGACTAAAGAAATTTTCCGAATTGTATAAAAGATATAAACCCTCAGATTCAGAAGGCACAGGGAGCCTTGAGCAGGGATAAGTAAAGGCAAATCCCCACTGGACATATTGTCATGAAACTGGAAAATGTCTAAGACAGAGAGATTACCTTAAAAGTAGCCAGAGAGAATGAGACTGATCACATATGAAACAATTAGACTGTTGGTAGACTTCTTCATAGTAATAATAGAAGCTGAAATACAATAGTATCACAGTTGCAAACAGTTAAGAAAAATAACTAGAAAAGTAGCATCATGTACTCCACTAAATTTCACGAATGAGGAGAAGTACAAATACTTTGACAGACTGAGAATTTACCACTCACAGACCCTTGTTAAAATAATTTTTAACAGTGGTCTTCATCAAGAAGGAAATTTAGTTCAGAAGGTGGTGAAAGATGCAAGAAGCAATGTGAGCATATAAACTGTTGCTTGATCCCAGGCCCTCAGTAGGGTAAGCTTTCAAAACCAATATTTTAGAAAAGCTTTTCCCTTGATACAGGAAAAGTCAAGGAAGCTTAACTCTTAAATCTTGGGCTGTCAGGGGATTGGGAAGCACCAATGAAATTAATGTGTACGTTTTAATGAGCATTGATTGTTAGAAAAATTAATAGTTTTAGGGAATAAAAACAATTTGGGACGAGAATACTAGGCAATAATATGTAAGAAAGGAAGGGATGATAGGAATACAAATATTTTAAGGACTCATTTGGGAGGAAGATTGTAATTAACTTTAGATTTTTTAAATTGCATACTACAAATGCAGAAGTATGTATGATATACATGTAAGAGTTATTATTGAAAAAATAGACATTGTCAGGAAAGGAGAAAAAAAGAAAACAAAAGCGTACCTGTTCAGTTCAGTAGAAAGTGGTGGCGGAATAAAAGAAATAGAAAGCTTAACAGATAGAATAAAATACTAATCACAGTACACAGAAATTGACTACACATATCAGTTAAAATAATCTCTTACTGGAGTTTAAAAAAAAATCCAATTCCATGTTACTTCCAAGAGACATAAAATATTATTATGCAAAGCTTGAGAGTAAGGGGCTAGAAAAAGAGACTAGACAAATGCAAAGAAAGCTGATTATCAGTAGACTTGTATAAAAACTTGAGTAGTAATAGTCACTCTATGATAATAAAAAGAATAATTCACTGCGACTGTATAACAATCTGAACACTTATGCATGTTAGCTTTAGATGTTTTCCCCTAAGAAAAATTGACAGAATGAAGATAAATCAATAAATTTATAATTATGGAAGAGCTGATAAATCAAGCAGGCTCAAACAGCCTTGGTCTTCTACATCTAGCAGTTAGGGAGAAATACAGTTTTTTGTTTGTTTGTTTGTTTGTTTTTGAGTACTCATAGTGCATTATAGAAGTTGACTGTAAATCAAGTCTTCCAGAAAATTCCAAGATATAACAGAGAATAGATATCTTAAAGGTCCTATTCTCTGGCCTCTTTAGAGAACATTGGACAGAATATGTAACCCAAATTTCCCTACTTTTGGCAACAAATACAGTTTTAAATAAGTCAAAGAAGAAATAATAATGAGAATTAGAAATAAGTAGGTAATGACTTCTGTGTAACCAAGTTTTTAGAGAATGCTAAAATTGTGCTTAGAGTAGTACTTACAGCCTTAGATACTTATATTAGTAAACTGGATTGGAAAGTTTTGAGTGAGGTATTCAAACAGTTACAAAAGGACAAAGCTCAAATAACTTGGAAGGAAATAATAAAGAGCAGACGTGAACTAGAAATCGAAATTGTTAGAATCAACAATTTTGAAAAGATGCTGTTGGCAAACCTTTATGAGGATTAGTTAAGGAGATACAAGGCACGAATAAGCAATATTAGAAATGAAAGGTTTATAGTAGAAACTTTAAAAATTTATATTACATATACCATGAATTCCTTTATTTGAAAACTCAGGTGACATGGACAATTTCTTAGGGAAATTTAATGTACTATTTCAAGAAATAGAAAATTTGATTGCCCCAATTAACATTAAAGAAATTGGACCAACTATTATACCAAATACTTAAGGAACAGATGATTCTAAATTATGCAAACTATTCAAGAGCATAGGCAAAGAGGGAATATGCACTAATTCATTTTGTGGGGTTAATATAACATTAACATATAAACCAGCCAGGGACTTATGATCATAGATAGAAAACATTAAGTAATATTTACAAAGCAAACTTATCAGTGAATATTAAAACACATCATTGTCAAAATTGCTCACCTAAGGAGTCTAAGATTGCTTTAAATTAGAAAATCACATGCTACTTTCTATATAACAGATTAAAGGAGAAAAACTGAATCATCTCTAGATAAAGAAAAGCCATTTATATCTCAATCATGTTGAAAAGTCATAGCAAACTATGAATAAAAGGGAATTCTTTTTTTTGAGACGGAGCCTCTCACTGTCACCCAGGCTGGAGTGCAGTGGCTCGATCTCAGCTCACTGCAAGTTCCGTCTCCTGGGTTCGGGCCATTCTGCCTCAGCCTCTGGAGTCACTGGGACTACAGGCGCCTGGCTAATTTTGTTTTTTGTGTTATTAGTAGAGACGGGGTTTCACCATGTTAGCCAGCATGGTCTTGATCTCCTGACCTCGTGGTCCACTCACCTCGGCCTCCCAAAGTGCAGAGATTATAGGTGTGAGCCATCATGCCTGGCCAAAAGGGAATTATTTTACCTCATGTGGGAGCATTTATTACATAGAACAACTGCTGTGTGCCTAATATAAAAGGATTATAAATGTAACTAACATACCAATTATAATTATATACAACGAAACATAGTTGGAATAAATCTAACAGTCTAGATTGTTTTGGACCAAACATAAAATTATTTAAAATCAAGTAGGGGAATGGGTTTTAAGGAAAGGTACTCTGGGAGATTTAATTATGTCTATGCTGCTTCATTTCTTAGTGGCTAGGAGGAAAGATGAAAAAAATATTAAGGTTTGGCCAGGCGTAGTGTCTCACGCCTGTAATCCCATCACTTTGGGAGGCCGAGGTGAGCAGATCATGAGTTCAGGAGTTCGAGACCAGCCTGGCCAACATGGCGAAACACTCTCTACCAAAAAAAAAAAAAAAAAAAAAAAATTAGCTGGGCGTAGTGGTGCACGCCTGTAATCCCAGCTACTTGGGAGGCTGAGGCAGAATTGCTGAACCCAGGAGGCAGAGGTTGCAGTGAGCTGGGATCAGGCCACTGCACTACAGCCTGGATGACAGAGCAAGACTCTGTCTTGAAAAAAATATAAATATATATTAAGCTTTAACAAAGATGGGTGTTTAGTAAGTTTATCTTGTTGTGTGCTTGAAATGGTTCATTAAAGTCTTCCAATTATATTCACATTAATGAAGATACATTATTATGTGTACTAGGGTTCTCCAGAGGGATGGAACCAATAAGATACATGGGAGTTTTTTTAGGGAGAATTGCAAGGTGATTACAAGGCGAAGTCCCATGATAGGCCATCTGCAAGCTGGGGAGAGAGAGAAGCTGATGCTGATATTGGCTCAGTGACTCAGTCCAAGTCCAAAAGCCTGAAAACCAGGGAAGCTGATAGTGCAGCCTTTGTCTGTTGCCAAAGGCCTGAGAGTCCCCTGAGAAGCTGCTAATACAAGCCCTAGATTCCAAAGGCCAAAACTGGAGTCTCTTGTCCTGGAGTCTGATGTTCAAGGGCAGGAGGAGTGGAAGCAAGCATCTGGCATAGGAAGGAGAGTGAGCTAAAGACCCAGCAAGTAAACTTATCTTCTTCTGCCTGTTTTGTCATAGCTGCACTGGCAGCTGATCGGGTGGTGCCCACCAACACTGAAGATGGGTCTTCCTCTCCTGGTTCACTGATACAAATGTCAGTCTCCTCTGGTAACACCCTCACAGACACACCTGGGAACAGTACTTTACCAATCATCTAGGCATTCCTCAATCTAATCAAGCTGACAACTAATATTAACTTAATTAATTTAAACTTAGTTAATTTAAACTTTTAATTGAATATAATTTGGAGCTTAGTGCTCTTAAACCCACTAAGTAGATAATAACAGATTATAGGCCATACTAGGCATGTAAGTGCAAGGTTCTTAAATGTTCTCGTAAGATGTATCAGTGTGCTCCAGAGACTACCAGGAGCACACCTGTAGTTGAATGAAGTTGGGTTTACGGACTTACTGCAGCAAGGGAGAATGAATACCGTGGAGAACAATAGGATGTCTTACAAATATGTTAGAAGAGGATTTTTTTGTTGGACTTGGGTTTGTGTTAGCTGATTTTGGATAAGGTTCAAGGAAGTACAACTTTGCATTGGATGCTCTTAGGAAGTAGAGATGATTCTATGATTGGATGTCTTACCAAATATTATCTAGAAGGTGAGAGGAATAAATCTTACTAAATCTTATCTGGAGGGTGGGAGGAATGAATTGAGGCTAAAGCTGTAGTTGGTAAAGCAGTAGCAGTCACTCATATTAGCCAGGATAAAAGGTTGTTTGGTCCTTTTTCTGGTGTGGTCAGCATTCTTGTTTTTGTCTGAGTTTTGACATGGTTATGGACCGTTGATCTATACAGATGATAGTCTTCTGTGATATTAGTGTTCTTTGAAATATTTATGTTCAACAGGAGAACACCACAGCCTACCTGTGAGTGCCAGGCCAGCTTCTAGCAACACTAAGGCCTATCTTACTGTACCAGACCAGTCTCTGGCTGCTAGGAGCTATTTTTCTCCTCAAATATTGGAGAAAAAACAGTAATACTAAGTGAAAACCAATAATTAATTGATGTAGGTAGGAGATTGTATTGAACTTCATGGCTATGCAGGGAGTATGTGAATTACTGGTGAGTTTTCTTCTAAAAGCTTATAATTGGTGGTTTGATTTTGAAACATATTTAACAAAGAATTGCCCTGAACTTTTATTTTCACATAGATGGCCTTTTCTAATTAGGTGCTTCAGGAGTTTGTATGTATGTATACTGGCAATGCGTAAAGCATTTTAGTTTAGTTTTTTAGTTTTTGAACTCCTGTCTTGGGGTTTGCAATCAGAGCCTTGTGTCACTTTTTTTTCTTTTCTTTTTAAAAATAACCTGAGTGTTGACAGTGTTTGTTGCTGAATGAAGGAATTCATTTTTTTCAGTCAACTAAAAATCATTTGGTCTGGCATCAAATCATTTGACTTTTTTTCCAAAATAAGTTATTAGCCATAGAGAATTCCTTTTTTTAAAAAAAGTTACTCCATTACATTGATACCTTGTTTTTGTTACTTTAAAGGAATTGTATTTATTTTTCCTTGTTGCATATTATTAGTATACTTATTCATGAACTTCTAATTTTAAGCAAATAAATGTTTTTATTTCAGTTAATGGCCAACCAAGACCCCTTGAATCAAGTCAGGTGAAATATCTCCGTCGAGAACTGATAGAACTTCGAAATAAAGTGAATCGTTTATTGGATAGCTTGGAACCACCTGGAGAACCTGGACCTTCCACCAATATTCCTGAAAATGGTAAACCCTGAATCCATTGTATTCTGATTTATTGTTCTTACGTCTTTTTGGAGGTTTGTAAAAACTCTTTTTAAGTAGGAGAAGGATGGCACCCCCAGTGTCACTCTTGTTCCTCTGCCTCTACTAGTATTTGTGTCTGTGTTCCTAAACCTTGCTGTTCATCAAGATTACTAGGAGGTTTCATTATACCAATTCCGGGATCTCATCGTAGACCTGCTGGAGTTTAGGACCTGGAAATCCCATTTTTAAAGTGTTTTCTGGGTGATTCTTTCACAACTAGTCTTAGACTTTTGGGTTTATTACACAGGTCAGTTTTCAAATCCCCTTGACACGTGAACCCTTTTTAGTATAATAGATAAGTAATGAACCTTGGGAATTGAAAATCATTTCATGAATATTACGTAGTGTTGGAAGTAGTTTTAACTAAAAATCACTTAGATTAGTAATATTCATTAAAAATGGTACATTGTAAAGTTGAAACACAATTTTTAATAATAGTTAAATAAAAACTTTTTTTTCCCGGTTTTATAGATGACATGTACTATTTGTGTTAAGATAAACCTGGAAGTATCGACATTTGGAACTGACATAATTTTGGGACCAAATGTATTTTAAAATGTGGACTGAAATTTAAGTATGTGTTAATGACTTGAAAGTAGAGTTAAAAAACTGCTTTCTTCTTTTAAGATTCTTAGATGTTGCTTTTAAAGAAAACTCTTATTATTTTTTACAAATTCTTTGTTTGCTTATAATTTTCATATGTTTAAAACTGTCCATATTGTAAAATAGTAATTAAAAAAGAATCTGGTCTGGATGACTACATGTAAAGGGCTTAACACGAGATAATTTTTGTGGATAAATGGCATGTGTTCTGTTTTTGGCCGTTAAATAATTTGGGAGTTTTTGTTTTCTGTTTTTATTTTAGTTACAATTTAAATAAAGACGTATTTTCCATCATTTCTCCCTTCCTGTCTTCTAATAATCATGTGGAATTATGTTAATGATAGATGGTTAATAAATATTTGGTGATTGATTAGTGATTTCTAGTTCCACTTCTATTTCAGAGCATAAGGGGACAATTTTTCTAGAAGAGTTCATAGATGCGGACACAACATTTGCATATAATTTCAGGGGATTTAACCATCTGCAAAATATTAAGAAATGTAGATGAGAATTTAACCAGTATAGCCAGTACTGTTCAGAAATTAGCTACAGTGGCCCGCATTCTACTCTCAGGAATGGATTTATGAATTTTTTGATTTAGGTGAAACTTTTTCCTCACCTCTTTCTTGCTACTGTTTATACTTCATTCTTTGTTTCTGTATTTTTATACATATTATGGTTAGCTTTTTACCTATGTTAACGTAAAAGATGTTAAAATTGGTTTCTTTTCTGCATCTTGGAAGTCATGCCATGTGTTGTTTTCTTGTATGGCCATCTTCTAGTTATTGTGTCCTGTCTGACGTATCTGATGATAAGATGATATAAGAATAATACAATCTGCATTTTATGTTTAGAGATATTTCTAATTTAAAAAAAAACAAAAACAAAAACAAAAAAACCCTACATCAGAAACTGAAATCTAGTCCACAAAATGAAATTGCCAAATCAGCTGTCAGTGCTATTTAGAACCTGTGGATTACCCTCACCAAGAAATGGGGCCGCCTGTGGTCTTCAGCTCTCTCTTACAGCGGTTCTTGGATGCTTGTTTTCCTCCAAGAGGCAAATGATGTGTAAACTACCTTAGATAGAAGATTGACCTGTTGGCGGTATCTCCAGCAGCTAATGGAGCAAGTAGTAGGACATATAGTGTGTTTCCTGATCGTTTTGGTTTGTGATAAGTGAAAAGAGGCATAGGTAGTGAGATGTGAAGGGAAACAATTTGTAAGACTGACCTGGTATGCTCTTGGGATTAGAGGAAGGAACTTGGTAGGGAAGGTAGATAACTGGTAGATGTGTTTTAAAGGAATACTTCTAGGGGTTTTCCTTTTCCAAAAACTTAGAAAATATTAGGGTAGCCTGGAATCGTATGTTAGGAATGAATGAGCTGCCAGCCAGTGTGTGCTATGGGTACTTATATTCCGTTTAGCACTTAGTTTTTTTCAGAAGATACATTTTGTATTGATTACAGGAGTGATCTAAGAACAGATGTTCATTTACTTACTTGGTAACAAAAGTGATAATCATTGCCCCTTAATTGAGTAAATGGTTAACAACAGTCCTTTTGTTTACTTGTTCGTGTGTTTTGTTTGTTTTGGTGTCTTTTGTATCTTGGACTTGGATTCCTATTTGTAAAATGTAGGTTATTCTTGAACTCTTTCTTTCGAAAGACAGTAGTATAAATGCCTGTGGAATATCTTAATATCCTTAGAAGAAAAGCATGATTTTAAATTTAACCTGCTCATAATATTTAACATTTTGTTTGTTGTTGTTATTGTTTTAAATATTTTATTATAGAAAAGTTTAAGTATATACGAAAGTAGACATTATAATGAATCCCATAAACCCACATACAATTTCAACAGTTACCAACTTATGGTATCATATAATTATGCTACACACATTTCTACCACTCCTGTTACCTAGACTGGAGTGCAGTGGTACGATCTCAGCTCACTACAAACTTCTCCTCCTGGGTTCAAGTGATTCTCGTGACTCAGCCTCCTGAGTAGCTGGGATTACAGGCATGCATCACTGTGCCTGGCTAATTTTTGTATTTTTGGTAGAGATGGGGTTTTGCCAGCCTGGTCTTGAGCTCCTGGCCTCAAGTGATCTACCCACCTTGGCCTCCTGCCGGGATTACAGACATGAGCTATCACACCCGGCTCCCCTCCTGTATTATTTTGATGCAGATCCCATATACATCGTTTTATCTGTAAGCATTTGAGTAAGTATTTTAATAAGTAATACATATTAAAATAGAAGGTAGCAAATTCAAAAATGTTTTTAATGTGCTATTTATGGAAGATTATGAATTAATTATTGTTGGCTTGATTTCCATGTAATTTAATAGTGGACCACTAGACAGTAAAAATGAAATGTAAAATTTGAGATTATAACCTTAGTTAAGTTTCTTTTTATAAAATAAAGCCTTGGTTCCTATAATTGTTATTTCCAGAGTGCCCAGGGGGTATCTGATACTAGGATATAGGTCATTGGGCTCCAAAAAAAACCAAAACAGTAAAATGTTTCTCTTTATCCAGGAGCTTGTATTTTTTTCATCTAATATTTCTTACGAAAGGAGGTAAATAACTTTTTTGGAAAAGCTGTTGTTCATCTTCTGTTTCTTTTTGCCCTCTCCTCCCTGGTACTAGAAGTAAAAATACAAAAAAGTATAAAGAAAGTAAAATGATTTATAATCTTATATTCAGACATACTTAACATTCCAGACTATCGTTATACACACACGTTATTTCCCTATCTTGTACGTTTAGGCCTTACTGAGTACAGATAAAAAGGAAACACGTTTTTGTTTATTCCTCTCTTCATGCAGATACTGTGGATGGTAGGGAAGAAAAGCCTGCTTCTGATTCTTCTGGAAAACAGTCTACTCAGGTTATGGCAGCAAGTATGTCTGCTTTTGATCCTTTAAAAAACCAAGATGAAATCAATAAAAATGTTATGTCAGCGTTTGGCCTAACAGATGATCAGGTTTCAGGTAAGTTAGTTTTCAACTCCTTTATACCCTTCCTTTCCTTCATCTTTCCTTTCTTCTCTTTCGTTCTTTCTTTAATTGAAGAATAACTTGGATATGGTGAAGTGCACAAATCTTAAGTGTTCTGTTGAACAAATTTTTACATATTTGTACACTTATGTAAAAGACTAACTAGATTAAGATGTAGATTACTTCCAGTACTCAGAAAGCTTTCTTATGTCCTCTCCCCAACAGTAGCACCCTCCCCCTTAAAGAAAAACCACTGTTGGGTTCAAGTAAATTTTTGAAAGTAAAATTTAGAAAGTTTTCAAAAATCTTTACTATTTTACAATTTGATTAGTTGCAGTATTCGAATTATATTTGATTTGTCTTTTCTCTTAGAAAAATTGAAAATTATATGTAGACTTTCTGGTTAAATTGCTTGAGTATAGAGTGGATTTTTATATAAACAAATTTTTAACCTTAAAGCAGTACCTATATTGTTTTATTCTTTTTAACTTTTGGTTGTAATTTCTTCATTATTTTTTCCCGCTTCTTTTTCTCTTTTCGGATTCTAGTAACATACATTGGAGAGCTTGATACTGTCTCATGGGTCGTTAAGGTTCATTTTTCTTCAGTCTTCTCTGTTCTTGAGGTTGGGTGATTTCTGTTGAACTCTTCAGGGTCGCTGTGATTTCTAATATGCTGTTGAACCTTTCTAGTGAATTATTTAATTGTGCTTTCAGTTCTAGAATTTCCACTGAGTTTTTATAGTTTCTGTTTTTCTGTTGAGATTATTTTACATTCGTTAAGACTACATTTTCCTTTAATTGTTTGAATGTATTTATGTCTGATTCTTTAAAAATATTTAGAATAGCTGCTTTAAAATGTTATCTGCAACATCTAACACTTGGACCCATTTGGAGTCAGTTTCTATTGACTGGGTTTCTGTCCCCCACACACACTCCCCAAGTCCAGTAGGGTCACATTTTTCTGTTTCTTTGCCTGTCTAATAGTGTTTGGTCGAAAACTAGACATTCTGGTTAATATGTTGTAGTGACTTGGGATTCTTTATATTCTTTTGAGGATCTGGCAGGGAGTACATTTGTGTGGACTTTATCAACATAACAAACAGAAAAGGGCTCTCTAAGAGAAAGAAAAAGGTATTTGGGAATAGAGCATTGCGTTGAAAATATGCATGCGGTAGTAAACTATGCGTATTCAGTGAGGTAGAGTCAGGCAAAGGTTTTTAAAGGAAGAAATGAGGAGAAAACGTAATTGTTTTGAAATAATTATTGTTGGCTACAAAGATCATTAGCAAGAGTGATGCCAGTCTGAGGTTGGACAGGCAGTTTCTGGGCAGATGTCCTCACAGTCACAGAAGTATTGATTTATTTATTTTTGCAAAGTTGTGATGGCCTTTGTGTAGGCTTGTGATTTTTGAACTCTTTTGTGATAGTTTTTCTAAGAATCCTCTCTTCATGGCCATATCAGAGTTTTTTATATTTTTTAACATTAATGATTTCATTTTGGTTTTGATAACTTTCACATACTCAAAACTACTCCTTCTTTCTCCCTATGGTGTATAGCAGCTGATATGTATGCTCCGTCCTTTCAGCTTGCTCCAGGTGCTGCTTTTTCTCTGAGCCTTCTTGAGATACCCTCCTCCACTCTCCCAGCCCTACAGTCAGCTGGGGATTTGGGCAGAGTATATATACCTAGATTTTGGGTCTTACCCTTTCAGTGCCACCCTCACCTCAGGGATTTTCCTCCTAAATCTTCAGCTGCTTGTCCAGCCATGAGGTGGTTAACACTGTGGTTTTCTGCCATTGGAGCTGCAGAGGTCAGCGCTTTTAATTCTTATCCATTCTAGTTTTATTGGGGTAAACTCTGGTGTCTGGTTGACTTTCAGTTATTTCAAATAGTTCTTTTGTTCATGTTTTTAGTTGTTACCTGGGGGAGAGTTTATCTGATGGATTTACTTTGCCTTTATCAGTAGTTGGAAATGTATATAGTCTATTCATTTTGTATTTCTTAGAGACTTTCATGAATTACTCACTAAATAAAATTGTGTGAAAATCTGATGAGGTCAGACTTTTAAATTTTGATTTAAATGTACTGTATTCCAGGTAGAATAATATTATTATGATTCACATTATTTGAAGACTGTTTTTCTCACAGCTTTGTGTGTTGAATTATAGTTGGAAAAACTGTACGCATGGCCAGGATACTTTTGTAGTTCTTCAGGTGTGATGTGATAAAAATATGGCTTATTGCAATAATGAATGTGGCAATGGGAATGAGGGATAAAATATTACAAAGATGGAATGAACATTAACTGTCATAAATTACATATAAGGGAGGAAAGAGGAGCCAAAGTAACAAATACATGTATATTTAGGCTAATAATGTGGTATCTTTTATAGGAAGAATGTGTATATGTATTTATCTACATAGATATAAATTTAAGTAAAATGGTGGTAGATAGAAACCATCATCGATTTTATTCTGGCAATCATCAGTCTCTCTTGCATTACCACTATTATATCCTAGTTTAGGTTCTTATTAATACTTGGACTGTCAGCTGTCAACTGTGCCTAATACTGTGGTAAGTTCTGGGGATACATCAGAGCAGAAGATAGAAAGCCCTTAGAGAAATTAGTCTGCTGATAATAGCAAGTACTTATATGGAACTTTCTGAGTAGTAGTCATTTTTATAAGCTTTTGCTGTATAATTCCTTTTATAAGCCCATGCCATAAGCTCTTGTTAACTCATAATCCTCACAATAACCTTATGAAATAGGAATTAGTATATCCTTTGTACAGATGAGGAAACTGAGGCACAGAAAGAGATGATGTAACATCTCCAGAGTTAAACAGCTAGTGAGTGACAGCACTAGGATTTGAACCTAGCTAGTCTAGCTCCAAAGCCTATGCTTTTAACCACTCTTCTGCATTGCTAAAGCAGAAAGAATTTAAAGGAATAAGACATATTTACATTGTCCTCAGAATCTGTTTTTTGACTGTCACAGCTTTGGAACTGTAGTATATTCTGTCCATTCATTTCTGTGTTCATTATTTTGGAAGAATTACAGTGTCTCCATATGTAAGTTAGAGTGCTAGGCCTTGTGAGGCAGACAAAAACAGTCAACGGTAAGGAGCCCGGCCAAAAGACTGCAGAGGCTTTAAGAGTGAAAGGGGGAGCTGTTCAGAAATGCAAAGTAGAAGTCAGTATGGGTTAGTAAAAGTAAACTAGAAAGAAGTTCACTAGTGGAAAAAGTATTCATGAGTCAAGAAGGCTTACTAGAAGTGTGGAATTATAATTGGATTTTAAATAATGTCATATTTAATTATGTGAATGTTATATTTAAATATATGGGGTATAGTGGAGAGAACAGTGATAAATAGAGGTCAAAAAATATTAGATATGTTAGGGGAGTTGGGAACAGTTAGTTTAGCTGAAAGGGAGATGTGCGAGAAGAGAAATTGTGAGAAATAATGTTTGGACCCTTAATGCCAAACTAGGGGGTTGAACTTAATTTATGGGCAGTGAAGACCCCTGGAAGAATGAAGTGATAATTTTGGTTGATATGCAGAATACATTGCTTGGAGTAGGATATTGGCATTGCAGACATGAGTTTTTTTTGCCGGAAGAGGTTAAGACTCAGGAATATAGTATTTTACACTTTATAAGGAAGGACTTCCAGTTGTAGCTTTGGATTAAGAGACTGGAACAAAGGAAGAAATAAAGTACATACATTTAATGTAAAAAGCCATATATGTGGTTATATACTTATTCTATAGTACTTTTAGTATCTTTTAACCAAATTTATTCCTTGAGCTTACTGGGGGAAGGCCATGTATTGGATACTAAACTGACTTGTTTTTTGACTATTCAGGGCCACCCAGTGCTCCTGCAGAAGATCGTTCAGGAACACCCGACAGCATTGCTTCCTCCTCCTCAGCAGCTCACCCACCAGGAGTTCAGCCGCAGCAACCACCGTACACGGGAGCTCAGACACAAGCAGGTCAGATTGAAGGTAAAATAGAGTTTAGAACACATATTTGGGAAAGTACATGTGAAGTGTTTATTGCAGCATTGTTGTAAACACTTCATGTATTTAGTCATGCCTTAAACGCAGGAAAAATTTTGATGTGCTGACAGATTTGATGTTAAAAAAACCAAATAGAACAATTTGTCAGGTTTGTTTCCAATTAATGGAATGAAAAAAATACCTTAAAAAAGTGTTTCTATGAATATAGATAGAGCGAAAGACCAGTCATTAGTCAGTGGTGACCCTCGGGGAGGGTAGTGAAGTTCAGACTGGTGATTTCACACTTTATTTTGTGTTATGCTTACATGCTGTTTTATCTGCCTCCTTTCTTCAGCATCCGTGCATGATTTTTCTAATTTAAAAAGATTTCTAAGTACAGGTAAAGGATAACTTCAGTTGTAGTGGATTTTTTGGGTAAGATTAGTAGCCTTTTATAATTTTGTGAATTTAGCAATATGTCTTTAATGGAAAAAAAGCAGTGTATTTTAAGTCAGACTTTTTCTTCTGAAATAATCCATCCTTGGATATGCAATTTAGTCTCTCTGGGTTTTGATGTTCTTTCACTGTAAAATGTGAAAATTGGACTAAACACAGTGGTTTCAAAAGAATGTCTTTAGTTCTGAATGAAATATAACTTGAAAGCTCTGTATTTAAAATAGGGGATTGAAGGGCAACAGACTTCAGACAGCAGGCACTAAGGTGCCTCGTTGAAAACCTTGGAGTTCTGCAGAACGGGACTAAGTATTTACTAATCTCTAGGGTGCCTTCCAGATTAAATGTGGTTTTTGTGTTGCCTGGGCGGGTTGGGACCTTTAAAACCACATTCCACTTCAGAACAAACACCAGGTGGCGCTCTAACTATTTGTTTAATGGGTCAGATGGTGGTATAATGTATTTCCAGCACCCGAAGCAAGTGATCAAAGTTATTAATCACATTAAAACAAAAACAAAACATAGGCTAAAATGAACTGACCACTTTTGGAATAGAATCCTATCATCCTGTGGTGATATTTTCAGAGTTACCTGGCTAGGTGTGGTGGCTCACGCCTATAATCCCAGCGCTTTGGGAGGCTGAGCCAGGAGGATCACTTGAGCCCAGGAGTTTGTGACTAAGCTGGGTGACATAGTGAGACCCTGTCCCTATAAATAAAACGATTTTAAAAAGTTAGCCATGCGCTATGGCATGTGCCTGTAGTTCCAGCTACTTGGGAAGCTGAAGTGGAAGGATTGTTTGCATTGTTGAATTGAAGCAGTCTGGGCTGCAGTGAGCTGTGATCACTCCACTGCACTCCAGCCTGGGCAACAGAATGAGACCCTGTCTCAAAAACAAAGCCAAAAAAAAAAAAAAAACTCCACAGAGTTGTCTGTTGGATGAACACCAGTCATTATGGACTAGCAGGTGACATTTTACTGATGAATCAGTGGTTTGTGAAGAATTTCTTATTAAGCCTTTTCTCAGTCAACTTTAGTTAACTCCTCCTTGCACCAGAATGCTACTGCCAAAACTAGAACAAACTAGAACTAAAGCAGATGTGGGCTGAAATAGACAAAAGCAGTGTATAGGTATGATGAGAGTTTAATGCCTACATCAAGTGAACTAAAGATTTGTTTTTAAATAAATCCCATTTTAAGCAGTGTATACTGTGTACTGTGTAAGCAGTGTATAATGTATACTATGATACATTGACAGTTGGAAGGATCATTGTATCAAATAATGTTTGCTGTTTATGTATAAATAAATGGGAATTAAGGCTTTACTAGCAATATCTAAACATACTATGAAGTGTTTGTTTTAATTGAGCATTTTCAAATAAGTAAAATTTTAAAAATGTGGAAGGACATACAGTGAAAATTCTCTCTCCCACCTCTGTCCACAGCAACCAAATTCCTTTTTCCAGAGATAGCAGATTAACACTGTTTATATGCATTTAATTCTTTTAAGTAATATTGTATGCCTTGCTACAATTAACTGTTAGCTTACATTAAAACATACAGTATGAAAATTTTGCAATTAATACGTGACATCATTTAAACTATTAATAACTGATCTAATTCTAGATCAGTGCTGTCCAAAAGAATTATGGTAGAAGCCACATGTAATTTTTCTATTTAGCTTCCATAGAAAAATGTTTAAGAAAAGGTAAAATTTTATTTAACCTAATGTATCCAACGTGTAATCACTATTAAAAAGTTAATTTTTTTGGTACTGTGTATTGGAAATCTGGGATTTGACACTGATTCGGAACACTTCAAACAACAAACAATATATCACAATTCAGACAAGCCACATTTCAGGTGCTCAGTAGCCAGCCACATGTGGCTAGTGACTATTTTAAGAGCACAGCTTTAGATAAATATATTCATTATTTATAGATTCCCAGCATTAATTATAGGTTACCTTAATAAATACTTTTTGATGTATAATGAGTCTGACATTGCCAGTTATTTAGATCAACTACTGGTTATAATTTGAGCAGAATTACCAACATAAAATGTATTACTTATAATTTATTAACATAGCAATCTCTTACAATGTGTAATAGTCCAAACTAAAATTAAGAATCCTGAGTTGTTACTTAACTCCCATAAAAGGGACCTTGGAACTGTGAATTTTATTCCAAATAAATATAGTCTTAATATGTTGTTCAGTTAAAAGGATCAACAAGATATTGAACATCATTAAAAAAACCAAAAGGGATAATGTTACCCTTCTTCATATAAAGCCAGTGCCTGTTACTGGAAGACTGTGTGATGTTGCCAGAAATGTAACTGGTGAGAAGAACGCTAAAAATCATCAGAGACCAGGAGACATTGCTGTTTGACAAACTGAAAAAATGAAAAAGCATATAATTAAAATCCGTAAAATCATATGCCAATATAATGAAAAGCATATGCCAAAATCATATGCCAGTATGCCAATATAAGGAAAAGCTGAGTAGACTTTATGTAAATATTGAAACATACATAGAATAATCAACTCTTCATGTAGTCACGTGGCTTCAATATTTACCAGTATTTTGGCATTATTTTTTCATCATTTTTCCCCACTGCACCACTTTTAATTTGCTGGAGTAGTTTAAATCAAATTATGAACAGCTTATTATACTCAGCTATTTCAGTATGTATGTCTAACTGATAATCTTCTTTTTAATATAACCACCATGCTGTTATTTAACAGTGATTCTTTTTTATTTTTAATTGAGACACGGTGTCGCTCTGTTGCCCAGGTTGGAGTGCACAGGCTTGATTATAGCTCACTGCAACTTCAACAGTGATTCTTAATGTCGACATGTACTAGTCTATATTTGAATTTCCCTAATTGTTTCAAGAAAATTGACTTGTTCAAATTAGGGGCCTAACAAGGTTCACACTTTGCATTTGTTAATGTGTATTGAGTCGTTTTTTCTAACAGCTATCCCTTACATGTTTCCAAAGTCAAAACTATGTGTATTATGTATTACTGTGTAACTATTATCCCAAAACGTAGATGCTTAGACAACAAAAGTTTATTATCTCATACAGTTTTAGACAGATACCCGGGAATGGTTTAGCTGGGTGATTTTGGCTCAGCATCTCTCATGAGGTTGCAATTAAAAATGGCTACTGGAGTTATAGTCACCTGAAGCTTAACCAGAGCTGGAGGATTCAATTCTTTACCATTTGGACTTCTCCATAGGGCTGCTTGGGTGACCTCATGCCATGACAGCTTCACCAGAATGAGCAATCGGAAGAGAGTGAGGTAGAAGATACCTGTCTTTTATAGCCTGTCCTCAGAAATGTCACTATCATTTCTGCAATATTCTCTTGGTATACAGGTCAGCCCTATTCAGTGGGTGAGGGACTACACAAGGGAACAGATACTCATGTGCTTGTTGCTTATTCTTTGGTCATTTTTGTATTGTGGAGTTAAATCTTTCTAATTTCTAAGAATGTAAATGATACCAACCCATTGTCATGAATGCTATTCATGTGCAGAAGCCCGTGAGGGTCATGATAGAGGTTGGCTATTCTGTGTAATAAATAATTCCCAGAAGTCTTACCATTACTCTTTGCTTTATCCTGTTGTCTTTTACCCCTTAATTTTTTTTTATTACTTTTTACTTTGGCATTGATTCTTTTTGAAAATATACACAAAACATAGCTTATATATAGTCGTGCAGTGTATAACAACATTTCAGTCAACAGTGGACTGCATATATGATGGTGGTTTCATAAGATGGTAATGGAGCGGAAAAGTTTCTGTTGCCTAGTGATGTGTAGCCATCACAGTGTAGCACACAGTATTACTTAGGTGTTTATGGTGATTCTGGTGTATACAGGCTTACTGCCAGTCATATAAAAGTGTAGCTCACATAATTATGGGTAGTACCTAATACTTGATCCTAATACGTGATAATGATAATAGGTGACTCTCTTACTCGTTTGTGTATTTACTATACTATATTTTTATATCATTAGGGTGTACTCCTACTTAATTGAAAAAACAAAGCTGTAGAACCAGGCCCAGATAGGTCCTTTAGAAGGTATTCGGGAAGAAGGCATTGTTATCATAGGAGGTGACGGCTCCATGGATGTTCTTGACCCTGAAGACCTTCCAGTGGGACAGGATATGGAGGTGGAAAATAGTGATATCAATGATCCTGATGCTGTATAGGCCTAGGCTAATGTGTATGTTTGTGTCATAATTTTTTTCTAAATGTTTAAAAAAGTAAAAATTTAAAATTAAGAGAATAGAAAAAAGCTTTTAGAATAAGGATATAAAGGATAAATATGTTTGTATAGTGGCACAATGTATTTTAAGTTAAAGTGTTAAAAAAAGAGTTAAGAAGTTTAAAAAAGTAAAAAGATTACGGTAAGCTAAGATTAATTTATTGAAGAAATGGAATTTTAAAAAATAAATGTAGTATAGCCTAAGTGTGTAGTGTTTGTAAATCTTCAGTAGTGCACAGTAATGTTCTGGGCCTTCACATTCACTCAACACAAGTACCTCACTCGGAGCAACTTTTAATCCTATAAGCTCCAGTCGTGGTAAGTGCCCTAGACGGTTATACCATTTTTTATCTCTTTTGCCGTATTTTCGCTGTACCTTTTTTATGTTTTGATATGTTTAGATACACAAATAATTACCATGTGTTAGAATTGCCTAAGTATTCAGTAAGGAACATGCTGTACAGGTTTGTAGTCTGCTATGTACCATATAGCCTAGCTATGTAGTAGGCTATATATGTCTAGGTTTGTGTAAGTATGCTATATGATGTTTGTGCAGTGGCACAATTTTCAGAACCTACTCTTGTCATTAAGCAATGCATGACCGTATTTTTTATTCCTCAAAACATTGCTTACTATAAACAGTGTCTGCATTTTGCTTTCTTCATATGTCCTGTAGATCTCTCAAGTATGTGAAGAAGTTAATCCTTTTTCTTTTTTTAAACAATTAAACACACTTCTTAAATTAATTTTCAGAATACTGTGACAGTCCCATTTGGACTTGAATGAGGTGGGTTTAAAGTAAGTACCGTAAATCCTCACTTAACATTGTTGATAGGTTCTTGGAAACTGTAACTTTAAGTGAGACGATGTATGAGGAAATCAGTTCTACCATAGGTTAATTGATATGAGTAAGTTGAGTTCCTACAGCATATTTTTTATCACAAAAATACCCCCAGACTTCTAGGTAAAGACTAAAAACAAATGTGAGTTATAGATACATTGAAGAAAGATTAATAAAAACAAATAAGATAATGATTTATGCGTTTATTCCAGTTCAGGGTTGTGGGTGGCTGAGAGCTATCCCAGCAGCTCAGTAGCAAAATGGGGACCAACCCTGACAGAATGCTGTTCTGTCGCAGGGTACACTTGCAACCACACACATACCGAGAGTCACTCGGACAGATCATTTAGACATGCTAAGTAACCCAACATACACATATTTGGGATGTGGGAGGAAATTGAAGTGCCCAGAGAAAACCCACACAGACTTGGGGAGAATGTGCAAACTCCACACAGAACAGTAACCCCGGCTGGGAATCTTTTTTTTTCCCTTCTCAGTGTTTTAATGAAACGATGTCGAACAAAAGATGTTATTTGAGGATCTGCTATAAAAGGAATATTGTGTAGAGATATAATAAACCTCTGAAATTTTTAACTCTAGGGATGCTTTTCAAAATCAATTTATAGCAGTTTATGAAAACATGCCAAAAAAAAAAAAAAGCTTTATGAAGTGTTGTACCCTATACATTTTTAGTGAGGGGAATAACTACGTTTTTGACCAGGAGTTCCTTACTCATTGATGACCACAGTCTACTACTATATGGAGCCTTAATCTCAGCCTTTGTTGTTGATGCCCAAGTTAATATTTATATTATTTTGTTCATGGGATAATATATGCAAAACGACTTTATAAACTAAAGCTTTGGAGTTATGCCTGAGTTCCAGTGATGGTTCTTAGCTCTTGATGTTTCTGTTCTTAGCTATTGACCGCAGGTAAGTTGCTTAATTTTTCTGTATCTGAGATAGGGAGTACTAATTTGGTTGAATTTTTAAAAATATATTTATTGCCTGTTTGCTTATTTTTTTTATTGTGGAGTTAAGCCTTCTAATTTTGAAGAATTAGAGTTCATTGTTGTGTGCTATACATATTTATTCCCCTTCTGTACCTGCTTGCCTTTTTATTTTAGATTCTGATCACTTCTATTCCAGAAGTTAGTTATGAAGTACAATCCAGGATTAAGGTGGTATCTAAATTTGGTTAATTTCTATGCTACCTTTTATGCTGTTAGTCTAAATCAATAAGAAAGGATTTAAGAAACTTTTGCGAGGATTTCTTTTTTTTTTTTTTTCTTGTCATATTTGGGAATAGGTTAAATAGCTTAAAATAGTTGAGCTGATTTTTATTTTTATTCTGTTTTTATTATAAAGAAACATTTGCTAGTAAATAAGCTGGATATAAACATAATTGTATCTCCTTTAGTGCTACCCAGTGGGCAGCACTTAGACACGTTTAGGGCTGAGCAGCTAGTATAATAGAGTGGGCTCCATCTCGTTTTCTAAGCCTGTGAGTCCTAGCTGCCTACTGCAGCTCATTTGAGTGGCAGTTGATATAATGCCGTTTTTTTTTTCCCCTCCACTTCTGCAGTAAGTATCTGGTTTGCTCATAGTCTTTTGATTAATAGGTAGTATGAATGTTTTTCAAAGGAGTCAGCCAACATGTGATTATTTTAAAGATTTAAATACTAGATAGATATTAAAATGCAAGGTTATTGCTACCAGATATTACATCTAGTTAAATCAACCATTGTGAAATAATTGAGAAGTAGAGATAAT
Organism: Piliocolobus tephrosceles; assembly: GCF_002776525.5. Classification (NCBI taxonomy): domain Eukaryota; kingdom Metazoa; phylum Chordata; class Mammalia; order Primates; family Cercopithecidae; genus Piliocolobus; species Piliocolobus tephrosceles. Next base: position 6,978,435 of record NC_045435.1, on the reverse strand, counting down.
AAAGACATAAACCAATAAATCTTTGCTTGAAAATCACAGGTATGGGTATAGATTGTGAGGACAGAAAAATAAAAAGTAAAAAGAAAATCATGAGTGTCTAAAAGGTTTCTTCATAGGAACAGTGATTGTTGACCTTAAATAGGACAAATAGGACTCCCACGTTCAAGAACACATCACCAGTGTTAAAAAGGTCTGCTGTTATTAAATAGTGCAATGAAGAACCATTTAGGCTTTATTAGAGTCCACATTATTGGCTAAAGATGTTGGATATTCATAGAAAGTCAAACTTGACAGATTTCAGAAGTGTCTTGCAGCTCTGGAACAAAAGATGTCATGTAGTTCCTTGCTACCAAAGAGTTTGTTCATATGGTAATAGAGGTCCAAACCTTACAGGGCAAATACAGTGCTTTAGCAAGGACTCAGGTGATAGTGATGGTATTTGTCCCTTTTCTCATTTTTATTTACTGATTTTCAACTCACTTGGCTTTTAATGAACATTAGCGTTACTTATCTGTTGGCAGCTGGGTTAGAAAACATTTGTTTTTCTAGACTTTATGAAATGGTAGCACGGGTGTTGCACTTAATGTTTGTTGCCAGTTAGTTCTCTGCAGTTAATCCACAGCAGAGAAATCACACTTCTAAAATGGTTCATTCTCTTCATAGACATTTAAAGGTGAACAAATACTTTCTTGTATATTGTTACTCTGTTTGGATGGAGAGAGAATGTATATGTATCTTAAAAATATTTCTCTTTGCCACATTAAACATGCCTTGTTTTCTTGTGTGTGTGTGGGTGTGTGTTTTTCTTTTTCAGGTCAGATGTACCAACAGTACCAGCAACAGGCCGGCTATGGTGCGCAGCAGCCGCAGGCTCCACCTCAGCAGCCTCAACAGTATGGTATTCAGTATTCAGGTGAGCAGGTGTTGAAAGGGAGTTGGCTCATGGCTTTTTGTTTCTGTACTCATTAAACTTTAAGCTCTTCTTAATTCCTTGATTTGTAGTATATTGACATAATAGGTATTACGTTTTTATTTAGGGGAAACAACATTTGTTTTATTTATTTAAAAATATTTTATGTTAGTATCTATTGTAAATCAACATTTCAGTTTTCTGGTGGGCAAATAAAACAGTAGATGATTCTGCAGTAACTTGTAGTATAAAAATTTTTTAATACTAAGCTGTCTCTTACTAACATGATCAGTTTATCTCTTAGGCAACTTAGTGCAAGCTTTCCCCCTCCCCTCCACCCCTCCATTTATATGTAACACATAATTCCAGTGTACTCTTAGTACCTGTAGAAATATGAACAGTTTATTCATACATGGAAAGGTGATCTTATTTAAGAGCTAAATTAAGCTACTTAGATTTTAAAATCTCTTGCAAGTATATAGGAATACCAGAAAGAGGCCATACAAATAAAATCGTATAAAATGTAATTCAGGCAACTAAGAACATTGTTTAGTTGTTTTAAATAAGCATCCTATTTTATTTCTGTTTTACCATCTGTCCGCTGAAGATTATATGTAGCTAAGTATGATAAATATTATTAATGTAACTTTGGCTATAATTCCAGTATTTGTTACATTTATGTCAGAGAGAGAGTTTGTGTCCAATGCTTGTTTCACAGCCAAAGATCAAAGTATCACAATTTCAACTGTAATTAAAAATAATTTATGCAAGTTGAATCTTGTCTAAATTCTATTTTATGGAGTTTTGTGGTATCAGCTAGAGCAGGAGTCAGTAAAGTATAGCCCACAGGCCAAATCTGGACTATTGCCTGTTTTTTTTGAATAAAGTTTTATTAGAACACACTTCTACTTTTATTTTTATATTCTCTACTGCTGCTTGGTCACTAGAATGGCAGAATTGAGTAGTGGCAACAGAAGACCATGTGACCCACAAAGCCTAAAATATTTACTGTCTGGCTCTTTACAGAAAAGTTTGCTGACTCCTGACCTAGACCGTACCATTCTGTCATTAATTAAAGTTTGAAATATTTTAGCACAAATAATTTTATTTAGATCTTATTTGCTGTGGAGTGACTTAACCTGTAGCTACTTGTTTTTAATTGTATGAAATATATAGAACTTAAGTTTGGAATATATCAGGAGGAAGGTTATTTTTAGGATGCAGTTCTTTTAAAAAAAAATCAGTGTTACAAATGATGTGATTTATAGAAAGAATAGCAGAACTGAAGAGATTTAGTTGTCATTTAATTTCAGCCCTCACTGTGCTTTAGAATCACCTGGGGGTGGCTTTGTGTAGGGGCTGCATTCCCAGAGATTTTTGAATTTCATTTGATTGGGTGTGGGACTCAGGCTTTTGCATTTTATAAATGAGGCAACTAGTTTTCAAAGAGATTGTGACTTGTCAAAGCACATATAGCCATTCAGTGGAGGGAGCTAGACCAGTTCAGTATTTCCCTGTATCATTCTGCGTTCTACAACCTAGACTGGAGTTGGTAGACTTCTTCCATAAAAGGCTAGATGTCCTGTGTATTCAAAAAAAACCCCACATAATTTCCATATGTCCATTTTTTGCTATTTCTGATGTCCTTCACCTAAAGTTACTTATTATTTTGGAGGAATGGAAGGGAGACTACACACACACATGCGCGCGCACACACACACACAGTGATAGAAGCATTGCCACATTATGTTTAAGAGACTGGTGGGCTGCTAATGAAATCTTCGGCCTGTAGGGTTATTCCCTCCCCTAAGCAATAATTAAGGATCAGATTACTTCCAGGCCCAGTTAAAAAAACAATTTAGATTTCGGGTGCCAGGATGAAAAGGCACTTTTCTTTTTTCTCACAGTCTTAAAATGAATAGGCATTTTCAGTATAAAGCTGAATCCATCTGTTTCTCCAAAACCTTATAGTGAAAATGTAAGTTTTATGTAGAGGATAGGAGAAATTGTATGACATTCAGAATTTTTTATGAATTGGTTTTAGGTCAGTGTTCAGATGCTACCGTGAGTTAAATGGGTTAAAGATACTTGATTTACTTATTAAGAACTAAGGTTGCTCTTATTTAGTCAGAGTCTTCACTCTGAGTAAAATTTAGTTTTTTCGAATTATGATCTTTGTATTTCTGATCCTACTAGTCTATTAACTTGAATTTGATTGAGAGATATGGAAATAGTCAACTAAATACTCTGCTTGGAGACTAAGAGGTGGTGGTGGTAACATTGGACCATCTTTGACACTGTTGGTTTGCCAGTTGCCCTCTGACCTTTTCCAGTTTTGTTCATGGACTATGTCATAAAGGTTTCTTTCATGAGTAAATTTTGAACCCAGGTTCAAGGTGAGTTCAGAATATACTCAAATTCATTCAATCCTTTTTTTTTTTAATGCAGGGTTGTACATATTTTAATAATTTTCTTATGTATCTGGTATTTAATGCTGACAGGATTCCAGTCAATGGAGAGGTTTCATTGCAAGTAGCTGCAGGTGTGTTTCATGGTAGAGATAAAAGTTTTCAGTGAAGCCGACTTTCGTTGTAAAAAAAATTACATCCTAGTAAATAATGAATATAGATGTTGCTTTTTATGGGGCAATATGGTATGCTTTTTATGTGTTATGCTGTACTGCTAAGTCAAAATTTTGAGTCGTAAAGGCAAAAAGCATCAGATACCAATCTAAAAGAAATGAAAGATTTTAAAGATTGTGAAAATGGTACTTTGTATTTATTCTTAATGGCTTAGTTTTTATAGAGTGAGCAAAATTTAAAGCACCTAATTAGTATAATAAGATGTATTTATAGTATTATTTCATATAAAAATGTTCATTCTCCACAATGTGTTTTTATTTGATACTGTTAAGTAGGTCTCCCCTGAAAACCTGGTTAATGACTGTTTAGCCTTCCCATGTTTGGTCTTCCTAGAAAGTATAATAATTCTTTTATCATTTGAGCATCTGTTCTAGGAATTATGCTATGGCAGGAATTTGCTCTCAGGGATTATGTCTCAGAGGGTTTAAAAAATTGTAGAGAATGCCTCTTTGATAACTACTTGGTCTTGAAATATTATGTGATGGAATCTACCACTCTGCTTGTTACATACATATTTATTAAATTTCTCACCATTTTTGGTCCACCTAACAGTAAGACTAATTCTTTGGAAAAGTTTTACTAAAAGATAAGATACATGTTATTTATTTTGCCTTTTCAGCAAGCTATAGTCAGCAGACTGGACCCCAACAACCTCAGCAGTTCCAGGGATATGGCCAGCAACCAACTTCCCAGGCACCAGCTCCTGCCTTTTCTGGTCAGCCTCAACAACTGCCTGCTCAGCCGCCACAGCAGTACCAGGCGAGCAATTATCCTGCACAAACTTACACTGCCCAAACTTCTCAGCCTACTAATTATACTGTGGCTCCTGCCTCTCAACCTGGAATGGCTCCAAGCCAACCTGGGGCCTATCAGCCAAGACCAGGTTTTACTTCACTTCCTGGAAGTACCATGACCCCTCCTCCAAGTGGGCCTAATCCTTATGCACGTAACCGTCCTCCCTTTGGTCAGGGCTATACCCAACCTGGACCTGGTTATCGATAAGGAGGCTCATCTACACCAGTTAATGTAGCTGCTAGCTATTGGCCTCCCAAAAGACTCCAGTACTATTTTAATTTTTATTGAAGTTCAGAAATTTAAAAAGCAGAGCATTTTTTATGATATCATTGTTGCTGTTAATTGAAAGTATAATTTGCTGGAACACAAAGACCAAAATGAAAGTTTTTTCCTTCCTGCTTAAAAATGTAGCAGCTTCTTAGTTACTTTGGAACACTACTCTTACGTGTATAAAGTGATTGACTTTCTAGCTTCCTTTGTCCAGAGGATATTAAAATGCTAGGGTGAGGTTTAGCCATCTTACTTGCCTTTTTACTATTAACATGATGTACTAAAGTAGAGCCCTTGGAGAATACAACAAGATATTATGTATAAAATGTAACACTGATAGGTTAATAAAGATGATTGAATCCATTAGTGGTCTTGAAATTTAATTTAGTCATTAACATTATGTGAAAAAACAATTTTTCAGAAGTCCTTATTGGTGTTTGGTCTTAAAATGAAGTATAAACATTTTAACATTTTAACTTACAGATTTCCATTCAGCGAAAACAGTGCCATTTGGTTTTTGTCCTTCCTTTGAAAAAAAAATGCATTGGTAATTGTTGGTTTAAAATGAACTTTATTACTTCATAGGATGAAAGGTTAATGTGGACAAAAACAATAGATATGATGGGGGTTTGGTAGAGCCTGGATAACTTTGTGATTTTCCTTCTGAGATAAAAGGTATAGTTAACATACTGATGAACTATTCAGAAATTAAAAAAAAACTCAATCTTTTAAAAAAAATTACATCTCTTTATTGCAGAATTTATACTTACGTGAAAAATACAAAATGTAGCATTGATAAGATGGAAGCATGTTGAAAGGTAAGTAAGTAAGTACAGGGAAAGGTCCTTTCAGAATGACTGCAGCAGTGCAGCAAGGATTCCCATTCCCCGCCTAAAGGAAAATACCTTTTTAATAGAAATGAGTCAGATTTTTATTACAGATTGAATTAAACAGTTACAAAGACATTCTCTGATACATTCATTCATAGAGGTCTTAACGTATAAATACATAGTAAATATCCTATAAAATGGTAGGCGATCTCATCGTGCATTATTTTTGTGCTCAGACTTCACATTCAGTCTGTACATACAGCTTAATTAGAATCATAAAAACAGTATGAAGACAATTGCATAAAGGGATAGTTTGACAAAGCATATTCAGATATTGTAACATTTATGGTGGGTAAAAATGTATCTTTTGAAACAATATATCAGACTCCGTTTTTAGCTGAAATTTACTGATTCAGTCTTTTTAAGAATTTGTGGATGTTTAAAGGAAATGTATATTAGCATGAATGTGTAACTATTAAACTCCTCCACAAAGCTATTCAGCTGTTGCTAAAAAATTGAAGTTTAAATATAAATGTGAAAATTCGGACCTTTTTTCCCCAGATATATATGCTGAAGATAATTTGATCCAATAAGTTAAACTAAGTAGAGATTTATGGAATTAACTTGTCAATAGGAAGAGTACACATCAATAAAAGTAAATATTTTAAAAAAGTATATACCTTTTTTGATGTTAATTTTGTTATAAAAGTATCTCAAAACATCATTACAACAGTGTGATAAATAATATACAAACGATCTCTTAAAATACCAAGAATAGGGAGCCAGCTTCCCCAAAAATGTTATTCTGTTAACATCAATATCTTGCTTTCTTAAAATGACTTTGTAAAACCTGATAAATACTCTCAGCAATCTTTTCTAATAATAAACATCTAGTATTGCTATTAGATTGTAGACTTTTATACATAGTAAACAAAATAGCTTTGAATGAATGTGACATAGTATTTTCAATGCTTTTGTTTGCCATGATGAAACAGAAGGTAACTTTGCAGCATCTACCATTTTCCAGGAATTGTAGTCCCACATTCGTACCACTGAACATAATTGATTTGGGTGTGACCACCTATTTCTCCAAACTGGACAGGTTCCTGGCGAACTGCTCTGAAATAACCTGAGAGAGAAAATAGTTTCATTTTAATAGCTGCTGTATTGTATTTTTGCCCTCATAGCTTATAGATTGAAGGATGTCGTTGAATAGCTGAAGGCTAATCTTAGTGAAGCGAGGTAATTTAGAAAACAGAGCAAGAAGCTCTGGTGTTTTTTCCTGAGGTGTAGTCATGGTTGGCAAAATGGGCACCTGAGAAATTGTTGACATTTGCCATGTCAGGTTAGGAGGGATGGTTGGTAGGGACAGTTTCACTGCCCATTAAGTGTGTTCACAGAACTTAGTAGGTCATCTTTTAGTATTGTTGGTATTTTTAAGTGCCCGTGAACAAAATGTGTTACTGAAAAATGGAATCAAATAGTTTATTTAGAGAACCTCCAGGTGATTCCGGACTAATAGGAACAATTAATTTACCCTCTTCTGCACTGCTTAGACAAGGATTAATTTTAAGTCTCATTCAGTCCTCATTACACAGCTTGGTGCCAATGGGTCTTTAGCAATTTACAGAGGTTATTCATTTCCCACAGAATTATTCTATTTTAATTATATTTATACAGTTACTTGCAAGTTAAGTACAATTTTTTCCATTTACGGTAGCAGTAGTTAAAATTTTTTTTTTTTTTCTTAAGGAAATAATAATGCAAGTGCACTCAGTATGACAAAACCCGTAACACTAATACATGAATGATTTAAGTTTGGGAAACTGCTTTTTTGTAGCTGTTTGTGCAAGTTTAGATTTTCTTGAAGTAGAATGCATTTATATTATGTCCGTCTAATTTCCCTTGGCTCCAAGTTTTCTAAGCTGAGAAACTTATATTGAAGTCTTCATTTTTTCCTAGATATGTGATATGTGGAGCAGCAGTACTATAGAATTCTTCTTAAATTGATTGCTTTCCTCAGCTTGTTTTATTTCTGGGTTAATCTGTAAAACTCTGTTGCTTATGAGGAGGATCAGAAAACATACCTTCTTTGATTGGTAACTGGTCAGAAGTGAGTTGCTGCCCGGTGCGTCCATCTAAAAATGAATCCACAAACTGGCAGTGATCTTCTCCATGACCCCTCTGATCACCTATGTTATAAAATTTTCCTGAAGAACCAGAAATTAAAAGGATAAAGTGTTACTTTCTTACTTTGAAATGTGACAATTCTGAAATCATCATTACTGTTTTTGTACTTTCTCCCTTCATTCTCTATTACTCTAGTTCAAACCAACAATGTCTCTTGCCTACCTGTATTCTTCCTCCCCTCCCCTTATCAGAGATTAGTGATCTTTTAAAAATGCATGTCAGATAATGTTCTCTCCATAAATTTCTCCAGCAGTCTCCCATTATACTCAGAATAAAATCCAAAGTTCTTACCTGATTTCAAAGCTCCACATGATTTCACACCTGCCTGCCCCTCCACTTACTAAGTCTGGGCCATACTGGTGGAACTGGCCAGGTGTATTCTGCCTTAGGCCTTTGACCTCTTTCCTCTAGACCTTTGTGTGGTTAGTTCCTTCCCAGTTTTCTCCTTAGCTAGTGCTAACTTGTTAGGCCTTCACCTTTTTGAAAATTGTTCTTTACCTCTATGAAATGTTTACTTACTTATGTATTGTCTATCTCTCCTTACTAAGGAAAGGAAGGAGAGGTAAGCTATAGGAAAGTAGGAAATACCTTTTATGCTGCTTTGTGTTCAGCACCTAGAAGAGTTGAATCACTGAAAAAATACCTACTTTTTTATGTTAGGGCCAGCCTTATTCATTAAACATTTTTACTCTATGAATATAGAAAATTATAACCTATTGGGCATGGAGCAGGGGGTTGTAGCTCTTCTAGCATCTTGAAGATGTTATATTCGTTCCATGGTTATTGTTAGATTTAGTCACTTTATTGTCAATAGGCTTTTTATCCCTGGATGGTTGTAACAAAATGGAGTTTGACCATGGTTAGTGAATGTACATTCCAGTTTGCCATGATGGCACTGTTTTATAATTGCATTTTTATTATTTACCTTCTAATAGCATGTCTTAAATCCTTGTTTTCTCGGAATGATAACCATTTCTATAACATTTTGCTTAGAGGAAAACTTGTGTTTACAGCACCCATTAGTGCCTAAAACTCTTTAAGAAAAGATCAAGTTGTACAATGCTGCAAAACATTCCCATAAGTTAAGGGCTGAAAACAGCTGGTAGCCCTGCTGCTTACCTGTGAGGGAGTCACTCAAGTAAATCTTGTATCTGAGAGAGTTGCACAGCTGCACTCCTACAAATTTTTTATACCATGTCCTTTTGACATACTGTTTGCCCTTACACTCTGAGTAAGAGTCTGAATCAAAGGGTCTTTCCGTCCAGATGGCATCTCTTCCTGCTACATAAGGAAAACAGTTTGAGTTTAGTATCTGACTCTTAGGTCAGATACTTTAAGAAATCAGTTTGCAGAATTTGTCAACTTGCTGATACCTTTTTCCCCCCCATGCTAAATATTGGAGCCAAAAATATTAGAAGGATTTAAACAAGTAAACCCCAGAATAAGTTTCTGTCAATAGTTAAATCTGAGAGCAGTATGTTAAGGTATTTAGGTGTTGAATAGCCTCTGCAGAGCTAGATGTAGGCAGTGTCATTTAGGAGAAATTTAGGTTTCTTTTTTGTAGCATGTTATAAAATTTAGACAACTGCTTTAATATGACTTGTTATTAAAAGTGGAAATGAGGGTGTTATATTTTTTCTTTTTTTTTGAGACAGGATCTCACTCTGTTGCGCAAGCTAGATCATGGCTCACTGTAGCATTAACCCCCTGGGCTCAAGCGAACATCCCACCTCAGCCTCCCAAGTAGCTAGGACCACAGGTGTGCATCATCATGCCTAGCTAATTTTTTATTTGTAAATTTTTTGTAGAGAGGGAGTCTCACTATATTGCCAGGCTGGTCTCCAACTCCTGGGCTCAAGCAATTCTCCCACCTCAGCTTCTCAGAGTGCTGGGATTACACTGGCTATTTTATTAAATAATAATAAGCCTGGTGCATGAGTGAAAGCAAATTTCAAAATGTCCACCTTGTTCCCAGAACATCATGGGTCCTCAGTGTTGTACAATGTGTAGGTAAACGTTCACACCCGTTTGGTATTATAAGAAGACTAAGTGGAAAAACGCGAAATCATAATTCAGATTCTGCCATGCCTGGTCAGTTGAATAAGTTTAGAAAAGCATGTAGTTGTGTCTCATTGAGACAGGTACTTACCAGAAACTGGCTCACTCACTCTTGGGTCCGCTGAGGAGAGATAAATACAAAAGTCAGACCTTACTAGATAAAACCCCAACATTCCAGTGGCATGGCGAAGATGATGGGTGCTTACAGTTACAAAGTCTTATTTGCAAAGTGGTACTCTTTTGCTAAAGTTTGCTTTGTTTTGGAAATTGTTCTTGATTGAATAATCTGCCTGGTAGGTATTCAGCTGTATCTGTTACATGTAATTTGAGTAGTTAGGAACAGTTGTCGCTGTTCCAGCCTTCACTTGAATTTCAAAAGCTGCTGCTTTTAGTTTGATACAAAAACTTTATGGTAAAAGTCACCAAGATGCCATGAACTACAGTTGGTATAAAAATTATGCAAATATTAATGCTGTTTGTGCAGATGTATCTCATTAAGGAATTGGAACTTGTAAGGTCTAATTGGAAAATTTCACAGCTGTTATTAAAGTATCATGTGTTCCCTTTGTGGATGCACTCACGGGTATTTTGATTCTAGGCATACAGAGGAGGATTCATTCACTAGCTTTTTGGAAGGGTATAGATTATGCTTTTTAAATTAAACTGATGTGTCTTTAAGTGAGGAAAAACATAAATGGTGTTTCTCTAAGCCTTCATCAGTTTGCTTTTTCCCACAAATGAGTTTTTAGAAATTCAAGAAACAGTATTATGTAGTGTTTAGCTGGGTTTCAAACAAGCTTCCTATGCAAAACATTGCTCCACTGTGGCCCTTTTACATTGTTTTTGGGAATTACTGTTGATGTAATTACCTGATTCAGTACTGAATGCCACTGTGTTGCTGACCGGGCCTTCACCAAGCGGGTTTTTGGGTTTCACCTGGAATTCATAACTGTTGAGAAAATAAAAAAAACACTTGCAATACATTCTTGAGGGCTAGGAGGCAACATTCCCCTATTATACTGACATCCCTCCTGATTCTATTTTGAAATTACGACAGTGAATGGTAACATGTTCCAGAAGTAGGTTGAGGAAAGAAAAATGATTTCTTAGTTTTACTACCTGAACAGCTTGTCTAAGGTTTGAGTAAGCATTAATAAAAAAGATGGTTGTCTTTAAAAATCTCCAAATTCGTACAAATGACTTGCCAGGTTAATAGACATATAAAAAAGTGGTATATGGTAGACAAAGGCTAATTCCAGTAACAAGGAACCAGTTTCTTTAAGATGTCTCAGCTACTTCCTGGGGCCAAGAAGTGGCAAGATTCCATTTTATTTTCTGTTATACCAACCCTGAGTATAATCCTGGACTTAGGCCATCTTCCTCACCGTGGGGTTTGGACTACTTATGTCAGAATCACATCATAGGGTGACAGTGGTGAAAGTGTGTTAAACTGCAAATTTCTTGTCGTACTCTAGGTATTGAAGCAATTTTTGAGGAGATTCAGGTAAGAAGTTATAACTTCCCTAGGTGAGTCATGTGCCCAGTGATGTTTGAGAACTACTAGACTAAGCTATAATTAGTATATTTAACTGTGGACTAAACTATGGGAATAGATACACATAAGTGTTTCTTTGCAAGGACTCCTAGTTGTATTGCTGGAACTTGGGTCTTCTGTGGATCACAGGATGCTCTGATGTCTCCAGAAAAGAGGCATAGTAATGTTGCCTTATGAAGAGCAGGAACACAAACACAGACATTTCTCTCCCTCCATACTCCAAATTCATAATCGGCCAGTCCCTTAACCTTTTGTTAAACAAAACCCCAAACAACCCTAGGTCCCTTGGAATTATAAGTCGCTTTGATTGTATCCTTAAGAATTATTCATCAAATTATTGTGCAGTATTTAGCAATTTTTATTCATAAAATATGTAAGCAAAGCAAATCCTTTAAAGAAATGTAAACAATAAAGCAGTTTGCCATTTGCCTGAAATTAAGATTTCCTTTCAGCAGCAAGTGGACTTAGCAGTGAAAGAACATTGAATTCAAAAGTCAACCTGAGTCAGCTGATAATATTTTGAGAGTCTCAGATTTGCTTAAGGCTTTTGGGGGATAAATAATTTCCATCTTTGAGAAGTTTGTAATTAAATAAGAATGCAGAATGCATAGAAGATATTTTGTAAGTGAAAAACAGAAGGATGACAGCTGTCAGTTTGGTACGGATGGTACTAAGTGAGCAGGAAAAAAAATTTGAGTCAGTTTCTTGATCACTGAGGTATTGCATTAACTGCTAGTATCTAGTCTAAGACAACAGATTCTAGTGCTACAACAATGGCAGCCATTTTCTGAATGCTTACTATGTATGAGATGTATTAGTCATTCTACATATATAAAGCAATACAACACATGCAAACTCTAATGAGATAAAGCTTATCCTAATTTTCAGCTGAGAGCAATGAGGCTCAAAATACTTGTCCTGTTACTGTTTTTGCTTTTCAAAACTTTAAAACTGGCACCAGGTGCAGTGGTTCATGCCTGTAATCCCAGCATTTTGGGAGGCCGAGGCAGGCTGATCACATGAGGTCCCGAGTTTGAGAACAGCCTGACCAACATGGAGAAACCCCGTCACTACGAAAAATACAAAAATTAGCTGGGCATGGTGGCACATGCCTTTGTCATTGTTATTTGCAACGAGAGATTGTTGATACAAAAACACCTTTGTCATCTACAGAAATCACACTCATATGGGGTATTTTCACATGAAATATTTTCCAGAGATTAAATTTTTGCTAAGAGGCCTAAAAACAAAACCAAAACAAAAAAAGCCCATAGAACTATAGTGAACTGAAAATGGAAAAAAAAGAAATCATAGCCATCTGGACTTTGATTCAAATGGGCAATGCATTCCACATTCGTTCCAGGCCATTGCCAAAAGCCCTGTGCTTTGGCCAAGTCTGATTGCTGGAATTGTCTCCATGTCTTTTTATTTCACAGTTATGTACACTGAAGCTCCATTTTTAGCATGCCACAAATACAGGCTACTTTTTTGGGGTTTTCTTTTGGCCAATATTTTGTGATATTCGACAAGTTTCAAAGAAATTATTTTGCACTAAATTTAATTAACGTGGGAACTGAAAGGCACATTTTTGTTTTGGTCTCATTAAACCCTATATAACAAAAATGACTTGCGGTGGTAAAATTTCTTCTGAAGAAGCACATTTTGTCACAGATGAATGACATCATAGGTCTAAGAGAAATGTCTCATATTGATTGTACATAGAAGATAAAATTTAAAGTTTCAGGAAACAGTTATTTGAAGTAAGAAACTTCAAATAGAAGTTTTGGAAGATAAAGTTGAGGACATTTTACAAATACTGGAACAAAAAGTCAAACATGAAAAAATGAGAGAGAAGAAAGTTGGAGAATTATTCCAGAGAATATAGTACCCAACTAGTAGGAATTCTAGAAGAGAGAACAGGAAAGGAGATAGAAAATTATCCCGGAAATTGTGTAATTAATGTTCCAGTACTGAAAGACAAGAGTTTCCAGATTGAAAAGACCTACTCTGCCCAGCAAAATGAAAAAAAAAGACAAAGGACTAAAACATAAGAGTTAACAAAATTTCAGAGTGCTGGGGTGATAAAGACAAATCCTAAAAACTCAGAAGAAAATAATGAGTCCCGTTAAAGGGATCCAGAATCAGAATGCCATTGGACTTTTTAACAGTAACACTGGAAGTGAGAAAACAGTAGAACAATTCCTTCAAAAGTCTTCATTATATCCTAATATTCCAGCTAAGGAATATATCAAAGTAAAACACAAATTTTAAAACATGTAAGGACTCAAAAATACTGCCTTTTATAGCTTTTCCTCAAGACATTTCTTAAGTGCTACAAAATAATGGAGTAAACAAGAAGACTTGTGATGCAGGAATTATGGGATTCAAAACAGAGGCAAAAGATGGTAGGAATTCCAAAAGAGATGGTGCCATTAAAAACACACAACAAATAGAACAAAGGCATGACTGGAGTATTTGACCGTCCTGTGAAAAGCTCAGTCTAGACATAGGGATTTAATTAACAGAAGAAATAGACAAAATGGTAAAACATACTTGCATCTGGGGAACCAAATTTAGGAATAGGGAGGAAATGCTTTTGTGGTAATTTAATTTTAAAACAGTGTACATACATTTCTGATAAAAATGAAAATTAACTGTAAGACCTACCACATCAAAATGAATATCTAAATGGAATGTAGTCCAGATGACAAAGGCAGTCAAGCCTTTTGGCCCCAGCTAGGACAAGCCAGGTAAATGAAGCCTCACAGAAGGCCATGCCTGGTTCTACCTGGGTAGGTGTAAATCCCAAAAAACCGTCTTCCCCGCACATCCCCGTCAGGAGGCAGCACGATCCAGGGGGCATTAAAAACATGGGTTCTAGAACCAGAAAGATTCACAGCTCACTAATGTGTGACGTTAAGGTAACTTAACCTCTCTGAGCTTCAGTTTACTCATACATAAAAATGAGGATAATGCTATTTGTGAGGATACTATTCATTATAGTCATTATAACTTCACAGGGGTATAAAAGCATCTGTGAGGATTAAATGAGAATGCATGTAAAAGCAAGGTGCCTGACAGGTAGTAGTTATAAGTATTCACTAGTATCATATTTGTATCTCGAGAATTTTTTAAAAGAGTTTCTATTACTGGGGAATTTGACAAACACTGCCATAGAAGTCTCAAGGCAGAACTCTTCTATGGCCACATACTTGCTTTTTGCTTGTGAAGATTATAATAAAGGCATGGCCCGTGGGTTATTGGAAAGATCAAAAATTTAACACGTAAACCTTTCTGCCTGCTATCAACATAGATCCATAGGCTAAGAAAAAAAATGTTGTATTAAGATTTCACTGAGTCTGGAAAGCGCTACAAAGCATTATCTCGGAAGAGTGGCATAATAGAGGGTATTGTTTGACACCAACAGTTTGAGAGCAGCTGTAAAAATCAGCATGAGAAGAAAAAACATACATCAGTTCATTGAATAGTGAAAAGGGGGTTTCAAAAAGTGTGACCTGTGGTTCATGAGCAAAACTGTTAAGAGACAAGAACCTCCAACCTGCAGGATTGTAGCCTTAGACTGATTTCTTCTGTAGTGGAAGAGGTGGTAATATCCTCAAGTGTAACCTTCAGATCTGGGTGGAGCAGATGTTTGCCATTCCCTACTCCTTTTGATCCTTTCTATAACCTTTTCCTTCTATTTTTTGCCTACAATTTAGAACTGAAGTAAAGTTTTCATTATTTGAGAAACTTTTTATATACTTCTTACTGATTTAAAAAGTTGGTTTTCATTATAACAGAAGTCTTACAAACCTCAAGCAAACTGCTTTTTATATAGAAAGTCTACCCTATAGTTGTTGGTTTGAGTTGTTTAGCCAATTTTTACCCCTAGTGTCGTCGTGAAATATTTCATCCCCATTCAGATGAGGGTTCAGTCAGAGGGAGATAAATGGACAAGTAGAATAAGAAAAAAAGAGGAAGGACTGCTCAACATGGGAAAGGAGAATCTAATCAGTTCGGGTAAACTTGACTCCAAGGACACTGAAGGATTATGGGAAGCATTTCTGGATACCTGCCACATGTAAAGTTATGCTGATCTGGGAAAACAGATAAGGAGCAAGAGGGGAGACCGAAGAGGGCACTTAGAAGACAAAATCAGGCTAAATCAGCAGTCATGGGATCATAAACTAGCTGGCTCTAATGCCATAAGGGGCATTTTTTTGTGTTCCCCCACTTCTGTGGGGGACACAAACTCCGGAGTTGGGCTGCACTCTAATTCTGCAGCTGTTAATCACTTTCTTGCACTCCCTTCCTAAATGCCAAGCAATAGCAAAAAGAAAAATAAAAACTATATGGTTATGTGAGAGGGAATAATTGTTCTCTTTATAGACTAGTGGAGTTATGTACTTTTAGGTGGCCGTCCTTTTGCCCGATGAAAAGTTGTCAAACTGAGTAATCAAGTCAATTTCTTCTTCAACAAGGAAGGAATTGGTCTGCTGCTGCCCACACCTACCGCAAACTAAATAAAATGCCTGACGCTTTGGCAGCTTATTTTACTCCTTTCTACAAAGCCCATAAGAAGAGATGTTGAAAAGTTAATACAGAATATGCAGAGACCAGAATTTCACAGAAACACTATGAAAAGAGTATAATGGCTATTCCACATGCCTGCATCATTCAGCCAGATTGACAGTGTATAAGAAGTTGCTGCATCTATTCCAGCTAACCAGTGCCAACATTTTATTAAATCAACATAAACAACAGTCCCAAACTATCATTGCTGCCAGCTATAGGATACTTTGGTAGGTTTCAGTCTTAGAGGAAGATTTGTTCTTCAAAATCCTCCCAAGCCAGAGAGGTCAATAAAAGTACTTGAGCAGATTAAGTGAATTTGATTTATCTTAATTACTATACAGTACATTTTCCATAGGAAATTGTTAGACCACATGTAAGTCTGGCACACACAATGAATTCTTTAATTTTTCAGTAAAGTGAGGAGAGAGGTGAGTTCATTGGAAGAGAAGAGTAGGATTAAAGGGCTTTTTCAGTGTGCAGTGATTGTGTGTGTCCACCCATTTGCCCAGCCAGTTCATTAGGAAGAACTCGGTCCATCAATGGATTATCAAAATGTGTGCTAAAAACAATTAATCTGAAAACAAATTGCAGACTGCAGGCAGAGATTTAAAGACAAAACAATGTTTATTGGGACAAGTCTACTTGTTATGGAATTGACCTAGGTTTTAGTTTTCAGTTCGAGTTCTCTGACCAACTCCATGCCTGGCTTTGAATATCAGAGAATTATATCATTTTACAGTTGGAGGAGACTTTAGAGAATGAGAATCCACACTCGCTGTCCCAATAAGCAATGGTGTAAGACTTATTAAGACATACTTTATCAGCTACTCTATTCACAGAACTAAAGCTAATCATAGTGGTCTTTGCAAAGTGGTTTGCTGTAGATGGGAGATGCTCTTAATATTTTTCTTTTAGTTTAACAAGACGCAAACATTGCCTAAGGAGATAGATAAAGGACTGGTGTTCTTGGGTAATTGTATGGCAGGAGAGGGTTTTTTTTTTTTTTTTTTTTTTTTAACTTTTATTTTAGGTTCAGGGGTACATGTGCAGGTTTGTTATATAGGTAAACTTGTGTCACAGGGGTTCGTTGTACAGATTATTTTGTCACCCAGATACAAAGCCTAGCACTCGTTGATTTTTCTGCTCCTCTCCCTTCTCCTACCCTCCAGTGGGCCCCAGTGTCTGCTGTTTCCCTCTTTATGTCCATGTGTTCTCATCATTTGGCTCCCACTTGTAAGAGAACATACAGTACTTGGTTTTCTGTTAGAAGAGGACTTCTAGGTTAGAAATAAATGGAAAGTAAGTACTGGGGAGGGCAGATGAGTACTGAGTCAGCTGGATACCAATATCTACATTTTATTTTAGGAGTCGGGGTAAGAGAGGGATCCCCTAAAGAGATGAAATTTGCCTGTGTTAACAGATCTCTTTTGCATCATTTGACTAAAACAATCACATCTCCCCGCAAGTGACACCCCCTTCCCTGTGCACATATGCAACCACAAAGCACTGCAGCTGGTAGCCAGGCTGGGGAGGCCCCCTGTGCCACCTTTGGAGCTGCACCTAGCACCCTAGAACAGCCATGCGGCTCTCTATTGACAAGAACATCTAAAGCCAGGTGTGGAGCTGGACTCTACCATTAGCAAAACAGCTGCTGGATGGTCCTTTGGACAATTTTTTGAGCTTCTGCAGGCTAGATAAAAACCCGCTTATGTCATAAAAACAGGCAGGAGAAGGTTGGTATACACTGTGAAAGGAAAGGTAGGGGAATACTCCACTGTCACTCTGTTTCAGGATTAGGGTGTGATCATTCAGACTTTGTAACAAAAGCACTCTATAGATCTCTAATCCCTGCCTTGTTTCTCCTGGATTAAGTGTTGGAACATGAAGCTCTACTCCACGCATGTCTGTGTGTAAAGTTTAGCCAGTAATAATCATCTGAATTCAGATCTCATGTTTTTTAGTCAGAACAAGTGATGGAAAATGCTACTAAAATAAATGATTTACATGTATCTCCTAGTGTTGGAACACAGCTGTAATAATTCTTTCAGAAGCTTTGATCCATCTTAGAGTTATTCAAATAGGGAATTCCAGAACCTCAAGAGGGAATTTTAACAGCTAAAATGCAAAGTTTATCTATTTCAAAAATTCAATTTTACCATACACTTTGATTCAAAATTTCCCCCAAGCATTGAAATATGATCAGAGTTGTGTTTTTGTTTGTTTGTTTTTACAGCTAATAAAAGCCACCTGGTGGCTGCATCCTGTACATACTTCCCCTTTATTTTACGGTGTCTTTTATTAGTGTTAATCTTGGATCATGGTTGGGTAGAAGAAACACAATGGAAAGAAATCTTGCCTTAACAACTTAAGGTAGTATGAAAAAAGCTTTTCATACTATTTGGACACTAGTGATTTTATCATTCTGGCTGTAGCCTTGCTATCAATAGTAAGTTTGAGAACTACTTGTATGTCACCTAAATAATGTGTATGGATTTGATTAGAAAGAAAAATACTGTTGTTGTTTTTCCTTTCCTTGTTGGCTTACCCATTCCATCCTATTCTTTATCACATTCTAGTCTCAAGTATTCTATGAAGCCTTCTCTCCTAAATCACAGAACTTCGGTATCAATCCTGCACTTACTTTGTATGCTTTTTTTATGCTCTCCAATTATTTAACGGGTGATACTTTTGTTTCCGCCGATACTTTTAGGCTTCAGAAATCTCAAATTAATTGAAATAATTTACCTCATTTTATTTTTCCATAATTCATTATTTTTTCTAATGGAGATTTCAGTATGTTTTAATATTTCAGCCCAAATATTTTTGCTCATTGAATAGACAAATGAATCTCTGACATAGCTGGTAAGAGAGATGTGAAATTCATTCACAGGCTCATCAGGGGGCTAGGTTCTGTTGAACTCCTTGACCACCATGAAGTTTCACATACCGAGGACTAAACAGTGTTCATGAAAGCACCTTTACATCCATATGTATTATATTTTTCCCAAAATGGAAAACTGTTCTTTACTTCAGACTACTGATTTACAACTCCTAAGTCATGATCCATTAGTTAGGGACTACCAATATAATCCTGGCCAAATCATTTATATGAAAATTAATGATTTTGATATCCTGATGGATTTCATTGAACCATACCAAATTCTTTTTTTTTTTTTTTTTTTTTTTTTTTTTTTTTTTTGAGACGGAGTCTTGCTGTGTCTCCTGGGCTGGAGTGCAGTGGCCGGATCTCAGCTCACTGCAAGCTTCGCCTCCCGGGTTTTACGCCATTCTCCTGCCTCAGCCTCCGGAGTAGCTGGGACTACAGGCGCCCGCCACCTCGCCCGGCTAGTTTTTTGTATTTTTAGTAGAGACGGGGTTTCACCGTGTTAGCCAGGATGGTCTCGATCTCCTGACCTCATGATCCGCCCGTCTCGGCCTCCCAAAGTGCTGGGATTACAGGCTTGAGCCACCGCGCCCGGCCGAACCATACCAAATTCTTAAAGTAATATTAAGTAAGCCACATATAACAGACACACTGAATGGCCTCAGATTAGTGCCAGTAGTAAAATTCGGCATGGGATCCTGATTTAGGAGGCCCTACATTTGATTTAACTTTACTTTTTCCCAAAGCTAAATCTAGACAGGGGTCAGGCATGGTGGCTCACCTCTGTAATCCCAGCACTTTGGAAGGCTGAAGCAGGTTAGTCACCTGAGGTCAGGAGTTCGAGACCTGCCTGGCCAACAGGGCGAAACCCCATCTCTACTGAAAATACAAACAAATTAGCTGGTGGCAGGTGCCCATAATCCCAGCTACTTGGGAGGCTCAGGCAGGAGAATCACTTGAACCTGGGAGGTAGAGGTTGTAGTGAGCTGAGATTGCACCATTGCACTCCAGCCTGGGCACCAAGAGCAAGACTGTCTCAAAAAAAAAAAAAAAAAAAAAAAAAAAAAGAAATCTGGACAGGCACTCCTCTGGGTTTTGCTAGTCTTGAGATAAGGATAGGTTTTCGGGGTCCTCCTCAGAAGGCCCACTGATGAAAGACAGGAGTAATACACAGGACATATGATGAGGGTAGGATAAAGAGGGCCATGCTCTCTTTCAGTGTGAAGCAATTTCCAGAAACACCTAGAATGAGTCCTAAAACAATTACAACCAGAAGCTACATGTGAACCCCATGACCTGTGATTACAGAATAAAATGCATGTTAGCCCTGGGGCACTTTACCTACTTCACCAGGCAGGTCAGATGCCCAAATGGCACTCTTGCCAAGACATTAACAAAAACTTATTTTTTGTTAGATTTATTCCAGCAATTGTTACTCAATATAAACAGGCTCAAATATTAAAAGTGATTATTCCAACTAAAAGCCAGAATGAAAACACAAATGAAAAGTGGGAACAAGTCATCCTCCCAATCACCAACCCTCAGGGTCTCCCCATCTCCTGATCTGGCTTATGAGATCCTCTCCCACCCTGCCTTCCCATTCTGTTTCCTCTGCCTCCATCTACTTATCACTACTCAAGTGGACGGAGGTAAAAATAGCCTATTTTTCACTGTACACAACCATGCCATTTTGGCCTTCTGTGTACTGACATATACTATTCTAATACTCTCGTTCCCTATAATTACCTGGCTAGCTCCTTCCCACTCATCCTTCAAGCCTCAGACCAGGTGTCACTTTCTTCAGGAAGATTTTCCTAATTTCCACGATGTTGTGCAGCACCTCCCACCCTGGGATCCCCTGGCACCTTGGGCATGCTTCATTCAGAGCTCTCGCTACTTTGTATAGAATACTTGGTCATTAACTGCCTCCCCTCTAGCCTTGAGTTCAAGAGCAGCCACCATGTTTATTCGTGTGTGTAGCCATCCTTAAGAAATGTTTGCTGAATGGAAATGCAAATGCAAACCTTTTACAAACAAATTGGGTTTAAAATCATACTGGAATAACTGTATTCAACATTCAGGTCATGAGCTAATAGGTGCACTGTGAGAAGATCTGAGGACAGTCCAATTCAGAAAAAAACCACAATGAGCACTGAGAAACTGGATGCCTTTCAACGACTGTACTGTACTTTACAAGTCACTTTTTATTATGTGGAATAAAGAGCAGAAAACGTAAAAGCCAAGTTTCATTAGCACAAATTCACCTATTAAAAAGTTCAAATTAAGTGACCTTTTCTTTCACTCATTTCTTCAAATATATTAAGCCTGTAAAAACAGGCTTCCTCCTCCTCTCAATCTAAGGAAATGCTAAGGAAACAGAACCAAAATCAAATGGGCTTTTACTGACATATGCTTATTTTGGCTAAAAATCTTTTAAGAAAATCGGCAGTTGTAAAATATATCTTAAAATAGAGAACTTTAAAGAAAAACCCCATGCTTGTGAAAGAAGTATCCTTTTTGCAGTATTGGACTAGTTTATACACAGTGGACTGCCTGTAGTGAATTAGATGGTGCCTCCTTTTCTACAAAAAAGATGAGAAGAGTCTCCCTACTGTCAGAGCCAAAATAGGCTCTTTTGAGTGTCACTATCAATAACCAATTCAATTCAATCGATTGATGACAATGTGAACATTATGAAAAAAAGAAAACTTGGAACTTCCTTACTACATTTCTAGAAATGTCTAAGACCCTTATTTTTCTTTCAATAATAAAATGAACTAATAAAATGTTGGATATTTTAGATTGAAAAAAGAATCACAAAACTGTACAGCAATACGAACAACCTGGTATCAATGTGTAATAAGCAGGGATACTTAGAAAAGTTATCAGATAACACTGTTAAAGATATGTAACTCTTGTAAAACTCGATTTCATTTTATCCATGACAAAAGGTCCCAAAGCAAAGAATTGCTGTGCCTGAGACTAGTCTGTAGTTATTTTAAGTATTAACTCTTAAAAACTTTCACCTACATTGTGTCACAAGACTTCCCTTTCATTGCCCTCTCCTTTCCAGCATTTTTTTTTTTTTTTTTTTTTTTGGTGCTTCCAATCTAGTTTACATCATGCACAGTTCAGTTATTACTGATCCACAGACTTAGTATTTCATATCAATATTTGGTATCGAATTTCTTTTAAAGATGTCATACTATTATTAACAAAACCATCTTGCCAGCAATTTTAAACCCACCAGTAATTCAAATGTTTGCAAAACATGACTTTGGAGGTATCTAGTGCTATATATAGAAAACCCAAGAGTGAAATGGAAGCTGGAGCCACCCTCAAGACAGAGAAGATGATATAATTTCTTTCCTTTGTCGTGGTTATAACTTTTGCACTCTCAGAATTTACCTGGAATGGCACTGGTGGCTTACCTTGTGTTTGGTTTCAGATTTTCTACTGTGGAAAAGGTCTGATTTGTAATTTGAATGGACTTGTTCTTCCCACTGAATGACCCATTTTCTCTGGATATAACTTCATATTCTGTAAAGCGAAGAAGCCAACAGATACTTGTCTTTATTTCTTGGTTGATTTATTGATTTATTTTATGCTGAAGCTAATAGCATAAAAAAGGCACTCACATAAAGCGAGCAATTGAGATTGAAGTTCTAGAGACATACTGATCTTACACATTGGCAATTTTCATATGGGGATGGTCAGCAGACGAAGGTTCCAGAAGCATTTTAGGATTTGCTCATTGACCATTTCTGCATTTCCTTTACCAGAGGCAAAGGAAGGCCTGGTAACTCGTGAAGACCCATGCCATGCCTGTGGTTGCTTTGGATACATAGCCTTTGATTTTGTTAGGTGAGTCAGATAGTCTGCCGCTGCTGCAAAGCCCCATTTGGGGAAAGCACTGTATAAAGAGTGGTAGCTGAGTAGACATGTTCTCTGCTCTACAGGCTTTAGAATATAGTTGGGGGAAAGGCTACTGGCTACATGGTACTGCTGCAGAAAACTTCTTTGAGTTGAGCATCACAGCAGCAAATAGCAAATCAAATAATAAACTCTACTTTTCATTATTTTGAACTATAGGAGTATTTTGAACTACAGTTCATTATTTTGAACTATAGGAGTAGTGGGGTTCTGTACCCAATGCCTACATAAGTTATGCTTCCTTGATTATTTTCCTTGCATTGAAAAACAAAATACTGTCCTTAAAGTCTGCATAGAGGTCTGCCTAAATTTCACTTAAAGGCACATTTCTATGAACTTGCAGGGCTCATCAAAAGGGAAAGAAATATAGAATAAGAGAATGCCATTTACACATTTGTTCATTGGACTTTCCTGCTCTCATTTGGGACTTAGCTTAATGCATGTGATGAGATGATACAGAGAACTAAAAAAAGATCCAAAAACCCAAACAATAAACCCCACTCAAAATCAGCTCCATTAATATGAAGAAATAAACAAGTACCGGGCATCAGATAAGGTGAAAAGGCTGCCAAAGTCTGGCAAGTTATATTAGGGATTTCTGCTATTAGCACTGAGTTCAATGGTGTGAGATGAATATTGGAAATAAAATAAAAAACTAGAATAACCCAGATAGACCCCAAATCACCAATTCATATTTGGGGAGGATTTCTTTTTTTTTTTCTTTCTTCTTTTGAGACAGGGTCTTTGCTCACTGCAACCTCCACCTCCTGGGGTCATGCTATCCTCCCACCTCAGCCTCCTGAGTAGCGCACCACCACACCCAGCTAATTTTTTGTAGAGACAGGATTTTGCCGTGTTGCCCAGGCTGGTCTTGAACTCCTGAGCTCAAGCGATCCACCCACCTCAGCTTCGCAAACTGTTGGGATTACAAGCGTGAACCACCACGCCCAGCCTCAGGAAGATTTTTAATCGTATATTTAAAAAACCCCAAGAGGAGGAGGATTTTTTCTGAACAATTTTGTATGACTGTTCTTCCAAAAATTAAAAATGAAACTGGAAGACAGTGGCCATGGTTTCTGGATAGTATCAGTGCAGCTATTAAAGTGCTGATGACTGTTATCTAGTACTGTCACTGAGACTTCTTTTTGATCCAAAACTATCTCTCAGCTGGCTCTCCTAACAGACTGGAAAGGGAGAGGGGAAGGGAGAGAATTCTGAATTAAAATCTGTCCATTTTATATTTTTTCCTCAGCTGTGAAGGGATATTTGTTAGAAAAAGATGGAAGGACTTAAAATGCAAGTAAAATTAATAAAAAAAAAAAAAAAAGAAAGAAAAGAAAAGAAACCAAACAGCTTAATGGAAAGAGACAAATTAAGCCACTTGTCTTGAACTTGATCTCAGTCTTCCCATCCATACAATGTTAATATCTCTTCATAACACTGCTTGTGGGGATTAAATTAGGTACAGGTGGAAAGTGCCTGATAGTATTGGCATGGATTTTGTTCAACAGGTGGCACCTATTATTATGCTGCTTTTATTATTATTTATCATCCTTGAGTTGTGGTTTGAAAATGACTAGAAAGGGATTAAGATTCCAATAGGAAAGGTTCACGTGCTGCTAAATCACCAAAAGAACAATTTATATGACACTCCAGTTGCTTATGCACCAAAGCAACCACCTTCAAAAAGCATCGTTGGCTTGGGACATTTCTCATCAACTGTATGACATTCTTCTTAATATTAACCCTGCCTTTTAGTAGTTGAAACATCTATTGCATGTCTTCTCTGATTTCTATTTGGCTCAAGTTTTAACAGCTAATTTTTTTTTTAATGGAAGATCAGAATTCTCAAAATGGATCTAGAAGCCTCCTTCCTAATTAAAAAGAAATTTAGAATTTCACAATTCTAGCTTTTGAATATACATTTGTCTTGCGCTTTGTAAATATATATTTCCCATTTTTAATCCTTTCAAGTGCTAATGCCTTTTCATAAATCCACCAATGTTACAAACATTGCTCCTACCGATAACCATTAACAATTTCTAGTTTATGCTGCATATTCAAATATCTTATTTAATTTTCTCCTCAGGATAAATTGATAAAAATGAGGATTATTTTTATTACACCTAAGGAAACTAAGGCTCAAACAGTCTAATTTTATACACAAGTTGCATATCTAAAATAAAGCTGGTCTGGTATTTAAATCTATGTCAGTATGCTCTTGGACTATCAGATTATGAGGCTTATAACTAACAACTTAAAGTTGCCTGAGGATCCAGACTATGGCCAATTTTTTGGGGTGTACCTTTTTCTACTTCGGTATAGAAGGGGCATGTAGAAGCAACTGAACCTGGATGTCTTCACTGGAGGTGAATATGTGTCCCCATCAACTCAAAGAAAGAAGCCAACTCAGGCAGAAGAATATAGTTCACTCTATTATATCTCAGTACCTTTTTGTAAAGTCAATTCAAGTGATATAATGATTAATCTCTATATTATCTGAGCTGCTGGTTTGTAAACAATCGCGTTTGAAATCAAGTGGTATTTAAGGGAACACTAAAACAAAATGGAATGAAAAACCAACAGGATTTTAGGGCAAATGCTCTAATGTTTAAATATGGACTAGGTGAACTATGGTTAAATACGAACTTAATTCTATTGAGGAAATTCTGCAGCTAAAGAGATGTGGTCCCTGTCCACGAAAATTGTTATAAATCCTCTGTATCATGTGACAGATCTCAAGCTACTCATTAACATTTAGTAACAGCATTACAAAAGCAGTTTGGTTGGATGGATAAAGTATACTGTATCCATGATTTTTGAGATTAAACATTTACACAATAAAAAAGGACAATTCTTCAGCTTTCAAAAGTTAAACCGTATATTATGAATATATCCAAGTTGATGTGTATTCGATAATTAAATGCATTAGATTAACCGGTTCCACCTCAATGTTCCGTATCTTTAAGGCAAATGAAATTTTATAGATCATTTAGTTTCATGAGAACTAAGCCTCAGATGATCACAGGAACTCCTTACTAGCACAGTATATGAAGAGTTTTAGACATTTTAATGGATGTAGATAATACTGACAGATTAATTGATTTTTAGATATCGTAGTATCTATTAGCGCAGTCCCAAGGAAAGAAGCAGGACTAGGCAAATCTCTAGGAACCATGGGTAGTAGTGGGTTCTTTCTCAAAACAAAGGGTAGCTTTGCATGAGAAAGGGAAACTCACAAAATATGGTAAAGAAAGCTAGTTAAAGCAAAGATAAGCTGCTTACACTGGAAGTTGCCCAGATCCAATTGTTCCGTCTGAGGAGACATAGCTGCTGTTTTCCATGTACAGTAGGAAGTGTTTTTGGCAGATCCTGAGTCCCTGCATGCTCTACCTGGTCCTGTGCACTGCTCCTCTCTCTTCCTGATGGCCTCTTAGTTGACCCCCCATTCCCTGCCTGCCTGAACCAGGTACATGGCAGGAACTTGGGTGGCAGGAATTCACCTACTATGCTATTTGCTATATCCTCTAGCTGATTTAGCTTGCTAGTCTTTTTTCCTCCTCCTCGTTTGACTATCCTCTTCATTATGGTGAATCAAATTGCTGTATAACAAATTCAAAGAGTGTCTCGGGGTTTCTTAGTTTTCATAATCATTTTTAGAGGAATTGGTGGGTGGTAACAGAATCAAAATTTCTTAAGATGAGCAGAAAATTGATCAGGAATAGAGTTTTTGTTTTTATTTATGCTAAGAGAGTTGAAGTAACCTTTAGTCTGCTAGAAAGTTCTAGGTCAATTAGAAATTGGGTTGGTGAAAGGAAAATCAGTTTTAAATTAATCAGCAATATAATTTTCTTGGTAATGAAAGACTAGCTGCTTCATCCTGGTGTGAAAAAGAGTTCTGAGAGGAGATGGAAAGAATGCAGCCTGAAGAGATCTAAATTAACAGGGAGCCCATAACAAGGACAAAGATGATCTTTTCTCATCCTATGGTACTTTTGACAATAATGTGCCTTAAAGGCAGCAAAACTGCTAGCTTTGGCTCCTCCCCAGATACGCTTCACATGCCAACGTTGACCCAGGGTACCCCACTCCCAGGGTATCTTATTACCAAAGATTCCCACCATAACAGTCCTCATGCCATGATCTTACCAGTGACAGTGTCATTTAGTGGCTTTTCCCAGTCCAAGATGACAAATGAGGGGCACCCTTCCACGGTGACCACAGTGAGGTTGGTGGGTGGGTTCTGTGGTGGGCTGGTGGCATTCCCCTCTGTGGCATCCTCTTTGGGGAACCGTTTGACGGAGTCAGTAATGGAGCAGGGACTGTTGTCAGGCTTTTGGAGGTATCGCACATGAGGACCTGTGAGAGAGAGGACCCTTGACATTTAACATTTTTGTAACTCATGAAGAAGATGGAAGTGAGCTCATAAATACAATTTGAGGACATTTGGTCTCATATTATAAGCAGATGGTTGAAAGCCATGATGTGGATGGTTCAAACTAGGAAAATTCAAAATCTTGCCTCTGAGACACATGATATAGGGTGGGGGTTGATCTACTTACTGAATAGGTTTAGCTTATGCTAATATCCAAAAGTAAGTAATTTGATCCCCTAAGCATAGTTTAGAGTTCATAATTTATGAGGCACTGGGTCTTACCTCAGTAGTGGGAAATAATTAGCTCCATACTAAACACAGTTCTGGTCCCACCCAATAAATTTTAAAAACCAGACTCAAAAGAATCAAGTAGCTTCAAGTATTTTACTGTATCCCAGAACAAAACTCAAGAATATTCTAGGAATAATAAAAAAAAAAAATCCAGCACCTAACAGATAAAATTCATAGGGAAATAGTACTTATAATAAGGAGAGAAAAATCAATCAATTGAAACCAATGCAGATCTCACATAGATGTTAGAATAATCAGATAAGAATTATTACTATAATCCACATGTTCAAAAAGTTAGTAAAGACATGTATGATATTAAAAAGGACCCAAATCAAATTTCTAGAGATGAAAGCTACAAGATAAAAGATGCATTGGATAGAATTAATACCTATAAGATAATGCAGAATAAATGATTAGTGAACTCAAAGACATAGCAATAAAAACTATCCAAAAAGAGGGAGAGAAGATAAAAATTAAAAACAACGAACATCACTGAGCTGTGAGGACCATTTCTGGTGGTCTCATATACATGTAATTGGAGTAGTAAAGAAGTGGGTGGGCAGAAAAAAATATTTTAAGAAATAATGGTCCCAAATCTTCCAAATGTGATAAAACTTCTAAATCCATAGAGCCAAAAGGCTCAAAGATACCTAGGAACAACAAAAATGCAGAAAACTCTATGCTGGTCATCATCAAGTTTCTCAAAACAAGTGATAAAGAGAAAATCCTTAAAGGAGGCAGACAAAAAAAGACACGTTATATACAGAACAACAAAGATAAGGGTTTTGGCAGATTTCCTACTAGGAAGAGTGCAAGTGAGAGGCATTGGAGCAGCATCTTCAATTATTGAAATAAAAGACATCATTTAGAATCTAATAAGTAGTGAAAATACCTTAAAAGCAAAACACTGTTTCTAGATATACAAAATCTGTAAGGATTTATTTACCAGAAGACCCACAGTAAGAGAAATATTAAAGGAAGTCTTTCAGGTAGGAAGGAAACAATGCCGACAGAAACGTGGAGCCACACAAAGGGATGAAAAGTGCAGTGACAGTAAACACACAGATAACATACACAATGTTTTTCTTATTATTCTTTCTAAAAAAGTTTACCGTTTAAACACAAATAAAAACTCCTTACTGTAATGTATATAACATGTAAAAGTAAAAGGTATGACAATAATAGTCCAAAGGCCGAGAGGGGAGCAAAGCTATGCTAGTGTGAGGTTCTTATATGTGAGATTGTACATTATCACTGGATGGCAGATTGTGATAAGTTAAAGATACATGCTATAAACCCCAAAGCAACCATTAAAATAATAAAACAAAGTTACAGCTAATAAGATAACAAAAAAGATTAAATGAAATTGTAACATACTCAACGTAAAAGAAGACTGACAAAGAGGAAAAAAGGGAACAAAGAATAGATGGGAAAAATAGAAAGCAAATACCAAGATGAAGATTTAAATGTACCAATATCAATAGCCATATTAAATGTAAGGCTACACACATCCAAAATAAAATGCAGGCTGGGCATGGTGGCTCATGCCTATAATCCCAGCACTTTGGGAGGCCGAGGCGGGTGGATCACTGGCAGTCAGGAGTTTGAGATCAGCCTGGAAACATGGTGAAACCCCGTCTCTACTACAAATACAAAAATTATGGGCATGGTGGTGGGCACCTGTAGTCTCAGCTGCTAGGGGAGGCTGAGGCAGGAACCAGGAAGTGGAGGTTGCAGTGAGTCAAGATCACACCACTGCACTTCAGCCTGGGCGACACAGTGAGATTCCATCTCAAAAAACAAACAAACAAAAAAACCAAAACTATTCTGAATAGCTCTATACCTATTAAAGAAAGTGAATTCTATTAAAAATTGATACACTGAGTTTCATTAAAATTAGAAGACATACAATGGGAAAAAATATTTTCAAAGAATGTATCTAAAAAAAGTTCTTGTATCCAGAAAATATAGATTCTCAAAATTCTACATTAAACAAGCAACTCCATTTTTTAAATTCGGCAAAAAAATTGGAAATAGCGAAAAAGATATATAGATGGCAAATAAGCACATAAGATATTCAGTGTTATTAATTATTAGGTGGTTGCAAATTAAAACCATAATCAGATACCATTACACACCTACTAAAATGGCTAAAATAATAAAAGACTGACCATACCAAATGTTGGTGAGGATTTGGAGGAACTAGAACTCTCATCTCTGCTGACAGAAAGGTAAAACAGTACAACTACTTTGGAAAACAGTCTCTTAAAATGTTATACACACACTTATATGCCATGTAGCCACCCCCTCCTAGGTATTTGTCCAAAGGAATGAAAGCATACGTCTATACAAAGACATGTACATGAATGGACATAATAGCTTTATCAGTAAAAAAAATTGCAATGCCACAAACACATTTACTAAAGAAACAAATTACTGAATATCCAAATAATAGAATGCTAGTCAGCAATAAAAAGGAATGGACTACTGATATACATGCAGCAACATAGATGACTCTCCAAATATTTATGCTGATAAAAGAAACTTGACAATAAAGAGAGTTCATACTGTATGTTTTCATTTATATAAAATTTCATAAAGTACATACTACAGTATGGCAGGCCTGTTGTCACGTAGGCACTGGGGGGTTGAGTGGGAGAATGAAGAGAAAGGGATTGCAAAGATACATGATGAAACTTTTGGACGTCATATATGTGTTATTATCTTGATTGTGATGATGGTCTCATGGGTATATGCATATGTTAAAATTCATCAAATGTTACATTTCAGAAAAAAAATTATAAATGCAAATACTGGGCTTTATATCATATCTCTCCTACTGTGGTAGACTGTTGTTCAAAACTATTCTTTATGTCCATAGGAGAAGTATTCTTCCCAATCCTTGATTTGAACTTGGCTGTGTGACATTTTTTGGCCAATGGATATTGGTAGATATGACACAAAAAGGAGCTTTAAATGTGGTTTTGCATTTGGACACTCCCTGTCTTGATTTTGCCTTGTTATGAAAGCGGCTTTCCCTGGGTCATTGTTGGTTGTTCATCCTGGGAATCAGAGTAAACACATGTGGGGTGAACCTGAGTCCAACCCACAAGAGGCCCAGTTGTACCTGCTGCTAGAAGCAGAACCACTAAGCTAAACACATCCTAGATCAACTGACACCAGTTGACTTGCAGACACATGAAAAATAAATCCTTATTATTATAGTAAGCTACTAAGATTTGGGGTTTGTTACACAGCAATAACTGGCTGATACACCTACCAAAAATAGCCTTTTCAAATGTGAGATTCACAGCCAATCATACATACCTTTGAATCTTGGCTTCCCAAGAGGATCAGTTTCTCTTGTTGGGCTTGAGCTAAAGTCAGTTATATTTTCTGAGAATGGAAAATAATGAACAATTTTGGCAAAAGATAAAAAAGCTTCACAATACAATGAAAACGTTGCAGACTAAAGATACTCAATATTTCTCCTTGTAAACTGCTTGCAATTTTGATTTTTTAAAATTACACATATTCATCTACAATATAAGGCCTTTAGTTGTGTCCTGCTGCAAGGTGTTCTATAGTGTGAGTAATGAATTACAAATTATAACCAAGTGGTTAACATGCACTAATAACTTAAGGTATGTGTAGTTAGTAATAATGTGATTTAGTGGTAGCATTAGGTAGTCTAGATCTTTTTATGAACCAAAGTTAGGCAGTTTCTTCTAGGTCTGCTAAGGGAAGGACAATACTCTATAAGGAAGTGTTGAAAATAAGTATAATTTTAAAATTAAAAACAACCATATTAATAAAATGGAGTCAAATAGAAGACCTCAAACTGAGACTCCCCCATCCCCACCACCATTTAAAATCTTTTGCACCTCACAGCTAAGTATCCAGTGAGAATGGATTGCCATACGAACCCAGTTCTTCTCCAGAGGCAGGAACTGTTGGTTGCTTTATATCTGTCGCTATTCTCTCCAAGGGAGTTCCAGTAGGTCTGAGTGTTGACCTCAGGGGTGGTACGGTTATTGGGCCTGATGAAATGATTCCTGTCATGTAGAGCCAAAGTAGTCAGGCTTTACAGGAACACTGCCAAGTTTCTATAAACATTTATTCAGTAAATGTTTTTAAGCACTTATCATGTGGCTTGGCACTATAGACCAGCCTTGGAGAGAAAACAAGACCTGATTCTTAGTGGAGATAGATGTGTGAGCCAAGTATATCAAAGCATAATTATAGACGTTATGAAAAAGTACTAGATAACATCACAGAGGGGCACGTAAGAAGAGGGAGTGGTTATGTCTGTGAGGAAAGATGGAGGGTTGTCGGGTTGCATCAGGCAGAGAAATGCCTTCACAGAGGATGTGCCAATAGAGGAGAACTAATTAGTAGGTAGAGACAAGAGCTGTATTATAGACAGAGATTATAACAAGAACCATGTCAGGGAAGCATGCAATAGCCTGGTGTGTTTAACTTGAAGGGGTACAATAAGAGCTGAGAGTGGAGGGGCAAGAAAGGGCAGATCATGAAAGAAGTTGAATACCATGGATTTGGATGTTACTTTTAGGGACTGAGTCAGTTGTGTAGGCAAGAGAAAGGAAAGTGAACTACAGCAAAGGCAGTGGAACTGGATGGAAGGGGTGGACATGAGAGCAGTCAGGGAGACTCAGTGGCAGGCCTGGAAGATGGCTAAAGAAGGAAAAAGATTCCTAGAGTTAATGTCCATGATTCTGGCCTGGTGGCCAGTGTAGTGCTATCCTGATTGCTATATTCAACAGTGACTCCTCCACTCTTTTCTTTTTTTTGAGACGGAGTCTGGCTCTGTCGCCCAGGCTGGAGTGCAGTGGCCAGATCTCAGCTCACTGCAAGCTCCGCCTCCCGGGTTCACGCCATTCTCCTGCCTCAGCCTCCCGAGTAGCTGGGACTACAGGCGCCCGCCACCTCGCCTGGCTAGTTTTTTGTATTTTTTTTTTAGTAGAGACGGGGTTTCACTGTGTTAGCCAGGATGGTCTCGTTCTCCTGACCTCGTGATCTGCCCGTCTCGGCCTCCCAAAGTGCTGGGATTACAGGCTTGAGCCACCGCACCCGGCCTGACTCCTCCACTCTTAAAACACTTATAAGTGATCCCTAAAACTGGATCCATCCCAAGGTTCAGGCAAGTCTGGGTGTTTAGAGTCGAAAGGAGACTAGATTGAATTTTATGTTCCACCTGGAAGAAGGAGTCACTCTTGGGCAATAGAGAGTCAAAGGATACGAGCCTGTCCCAAGGACTATGGCCTGGCACGGAATCAGGGCTGAGTAGTCAGATGGGCCTCTGGCCTGGCCTCCTGGGATGCATGTTCCTGACCCTAGTGGGTATGAGCCACAATAAGAGGTCAAGCAAAACCCAAGAGAAGTTGCACTGCAGTCCACAGGGCTTTTCAGAGTTGGCAGAGTCAACCGGAAATGCTGGCATAGCATAGCATTTTCATCCTGGTGAGGAGAGTGGGACTCAGAAGCCTGGGTAGATCTGGAGATTGAGGGCAAGTGGCACATGTCACATGGCAGCCCCAGACTGTGCCCACAGACACATGTGAGAGCCTCAGAGGACTCCAGGAAATGGTGCTGGAATTCAAGATACACTTTCTGTGATGCTAATCAGGCCACATCTGTCCCAGTGCCCTCAATTATTGCTTGGCTCCTCAGTGCGGCTGTTTCCCTGGAGTGAGAGGTGAATGGCGGAGGGTGAGGGTGGAGAGCAGGGACTAGGGTTCATCTCAGAAGTGGAGTGTGCTTACAGTTCTTCTTCAGGCTGGGTGGGCTGTACCAAAGCTACATTTACTGACAGGAGAGAACCAGGGTTTATATGGCAGGCACCAAGGCCATCAAACTGCTCCTTAAGGCACACAGCCTCACAGCATTGCTCTGGAGCGGGCCCCCAAGTGGCACACTCAGGCATCACCCTGTGGCTCATCCAGTCTGATCAGCAAGCCGCTGGAGCTCAAGTCACAGCTGCCCCAGGTTACAATAAATGGTGAAGCCCAGTCTCCTAGCAAGGCCATGTCACTGGGCCTTGACTCAGATAGGCATGGACGGGAGGCTGCTTCCTCCTTCAGCCATGGGAAAATGACCTAGAGTTCACTGTGCGCATGGGACATCCTACAATCTCCAACACAATAGCCTCCTTTCATCCTGTGAAAACAGTGACACTCCCTCCCTTTCACGGCGATGCACATCAGTTCCATCTTTCACAGCTGTTTTAACACTTTTATCCCGATTTCACCTACACAATATTTAGGAAGTAGTGTTCTGGAGAGAGGGAGGAAAGATGGGGAACATGCTGCAGTTTGCTGGCGGGTTCTAGGTGAAGAGCCCTGAGTATGAGGTAAAGCTTCCGTCTGAACTGGGTCAATTTTACTCACTCAATTTCATTCCTTTTTTCACTTCGTTATTACTTATCAAATATCCTCTATGTGCTAAGCATGGGATTTGGTTCTGGGAATTCAGAGAAAAAAAAAACAAAGACTTTGTCATCACAGAGCTTATAGTCTAGTAGGGGAAGAGAAGTATGCAAACAAACGGGTCTGAAACAATTTTCTGTTTGCTCTAACAGAGAGGTGTGTGTCAAGGACAAGAACAGAGAAGCAGTGCCAAGACAACGTTGAGGAGTTAGGGAAGGTTTTTAAAGACAAGGATGAAGTCTGAGCATCCCCAGCCTGGAAAGGATCATTCTATAGGGAG
Organism: Piliocolobus tephrosceles; assembly: GCF_002776525.5. Taxonomy (NCBI): domain Eukaryota; kingdom Metazoa; phylum Chordata; class Mammalia; order Primates; family Cercopithecidae; genus Piliocolobus; species Piliocolobus tephrosceles. The sequence continues at coordinate 6,944,401 of NC_045435.1, read as the reverse complement.
GAGCAATGCGTGTGCCCAGGCATGGAGTAAGAAGCAGCTTGCCTCCAAAACATATTCCTGTCTTGTTGCACAGGCGAGGCCTTTCAGCCACCCTGAATATTTTAGTCCCAAATCTTCCCCTGAGCACCACAATACCAGGCCTGGCATGAAGGCTGTTGGATAGGAGAGCTTTCAGTGGGACATACAGGATTTTATTTCAGGAGACAGAATAAGTCAATGACAAGTCATCACATGTATTGTTCCCGGGGCCTTGGCAATGTACAGCATCTTGTCCAAAATAATCCATTTGTTGAAGGGCCTGAGCCAGCTTCAATCTAGGCTCCAAGCACTCAGACATCTAGGAAGCAAACTTGCCTATATGCAGAGGGATGGTTTCCTTCTTTCAGTCCAAGAGTCAGGTTATAAGTCCTGAAAGCCATCATTTACAGTGTCTAGTCTTCAGGGCCAACACAAACGTGTCACACACATCAATAGTGTGCCTATTGCTAGCACACCAAGAAGAGTTTACATTGGCTAGTAAAACCGAAATCATGGCGGGAGAAGGAAGTTACATGACTAACGTACCTGCACTTCCTGGCTTTCCAGTAACATTATTTGGTGGTAAAGGTTTTCTTCGTGGGGGTGTAGGTCTGGGTGGCAAGAGTGGGCGGCGAGTCCCTGGGATTGTGGATAAGAGATTGTATTTTAGATAAAGTCATTATAAAGATTCACTATTGAATAAAACACAGGGTTTTTAAAAATAAAATATAATGTTTGATAATCAGTAGTTAAATGACAGAGAATGGATTCTACAGAAGTGCACACAAATAATATATTCTGATATTCCTATAAATTAATGTTGGTAATGTACCCAGGGACAACAAAGCACTTTAGTATATAGAAAACACGTCTTCATTATAGACGAATATACAGTTGAGCCCTTCATATCTGTGGGTTCCCCATCAGTTAATTCAAACAACTGTGGATGGAAAACTTTTTTAAAAACCACAATAAAAATAACAATACAACAGCAGCAAAACACAAAATACAATATGACAACTATTTATATTGCATTAGGTATTATAATAATCTAGGGATGGTTTAAAGTATATGGGAAGATGTGCATGGGTTATATGCAAACACTATATCATTTTATACAAGGGATTCGAGCATCCTCAGATTTTAGTATCTGAGGAAAATCCTGGGACCAATCCCCCATAGATACCAAGAGATGACTGTACATAGGTGTACCTACTTTTGGAAAGGCTATATACACGTATAGAATGTAACATCTTTCATTTTCCATGTAGACTCAATAGGAGCACTTCTGAACTTTATTATCCTCAGCTGCCTTTTATTTTGAACCTACAATTTCTTATGCCATTTTAGTTTTAAATTGTGAAAGCATAGATTTTCTCCTTTTGTGGATGTTTTACTCCATTCTCAGCTCTATTATGTAACTGTAATTAAAACCCTTTAGAACTTCTCAAAGACTACATTGAGGTAAGCCTGATGGCTGGAACAAGTCTGTATCTGTGGGGAGCAGACTCACTGTGAACCGTTGTGGTAGTTGTGTACCGCACAAAGACACTGGCCCAGGAGGTGTAAGTGGGGGACAAAGCTTAGCACCTGCTCTGCTCATCCACTTATGAGCTCTCATGCAAGGCTGCCAGCCCAGAGGAAGGGCATTGCTTTTCTCATTGTCTGCCTAAAGGGTGGGGTAAACAGGCACCTTTTCATAATTTGCAGAAAGGTTGGCGAGGTCAAAGGTGCTTGGAGAAGTCCACTTTAACCCACGTTTTAAGTCTTGTGCTATAGTTAAACAATTTATATCTTTTTTTGGTATAATATATGTTGGTTTTAAAATCTCCAAGAAAAATTGTCAATCCAGGAAAATGCCTGGTATACTAGTAAGAGAAAGACTGTGTGTGTGTGTGTGTGTGTGTGTGTGTGTGTTCAAGAGTGTACTGGTGGTTGACATTAATAAAAGTCCTTATTCAATCCAAAGGCATTCTGAGTCACCAGATGCATACTTTTGGCCTATTACATAGAGCATACTCTTAAATCAGGAACATAAGTAATCTCAGGCAAAAAAATATTGTAATAAATTACACAAGAGCAAAACTTAAACACCATCAAAACTGGAAACCACAGTGATTCTGCAGCATGTGCCCATTATGGCCCCTCAGAACATTATAGAAAGTAATGATTAAGTTAGTATCACATCGGAAGTGCCTATTAATATTTAATTTGTGCATGGAGCACTTTTAATTCCTCCGAAGATAATATTCCAAATGTTTTCCTAGCAATACCCATGAACTGTATGCATGGTTCTGATACTTTGGGGGCTGTGTGGATGTTGCTGTTTTTGCCACAATAAATGATACTGCAGTTACCATCCAAGTTTCAGAGCTGAGTTGTCATAAAAGTCAGCATATCATTCCTTACCTGGCTTCTTAGTGGGGTGGGGAGAGTCCACTGATACATTTCTATCAGCACCTGATGGCTTGGGTGCTTGCTTGACTCCTATGAGCAGAGACAATGAAAGGGAATAAACATATATTTAAACAAAACATGTTCCATGGGAACTTTGTAGAGTTGTCAGTAATAACGTACATTCTTTGCAGAGCAGGCACATTGGTGTTTTTATGCCAAGACATTTTAACAGGCTTTTACTATCTGGCTATAGAAAAAAATAAAAACCCTATATTCACTAGCTGTGATGTTTTCTCTGTAGAATTAGCATTTCATGGTAAATTGCAGTTTTGTCCAAATCTTTCATGAAACTCATCCTGCATTGCCTTACTGGGTGGTATTGCCTCACCAGGTGGGATTTTATTTATGGTAACTGGCCACCTTTTGCCAATATTCATCAGTACAGTTGTAATTCAAAAACTTTTTTTTTTCTTCCAATCCCTCTATGCCCATTAAAAAAACCCACACCTTAGAATTCCAGTGTGTTTGGGTTTATACTTAATAAATTGACTTTAAAATTATTCCTGGAGTGGCATTAGCTATGAGACTATTGAGGCCACAAATGATCTTTTGGGATTTGTAAATTAGCCCTGGGCAGGCCAATAACTCTAAATTACTGTTTGAAAGAAACTGATTTGAAAATCACGTTGTGTGTTATTTTGTCTCCTAAGCCCCTCAATAATCTCGTGGTTATTACTAGCCATTTGTCTAAATACCCAGGCTTGGACTTTGGGTAGCAATTCCAAAGGGAACTAATTAGGTTTTGTCATATTTTAAAAATTATTCTTTTATATTATAAAATAATCTTCCTTGGTTTGGGTGACAGTATTCATTATAAAAGAATAGAAACAGATATTTTTAGAAGTTCAACAATAAAAATCACTTCAGAAATAATGACCTGTCCTAAAAAAGAATTCATACTACTTTGAGGACCTGACTGTAATTTACATATTAAAAAATAGGAATGAAATGTTTACATTAATATACTAGTTAGTACATTAACAATGACAGCAACCCTGTTTTGAGGGCTCACTGTGTTCCAGAAACTGTTTGGGGACATTATATACTCGACTCCATTTAATGCGTGGGCAGATATATTAAATATACAACAGAAGCTTTGCCTCCCCAAAATAAGATGACATTTTCACATTAATTTATGACATTCAGGAGATGAACCTAATATTGCAATCCCACATCCTCTGCTGCTTAAGAGAGAAAATATATAAAATCATGGAGAAATTACATACGGAATCATGAATTAAAGCTTATTTGTGGTTGGAAAAAAAAATGTTTCTGGGGGCAATGACTTTTGTGACTAATCCCATAGGCAGGCCACAAGCAAATGGTTCATTAGCCTTCTTCCTGTGTCTCACTGTCAGGGGTAGTGGGGAAGGGAAATGGCTCATTTGAGTGGTTACTCCGTGAACAGCACAGGGAATTGAAGAATACCTGCATGTGGGTCACTGGGTAACTTGGCTTGCCAAGGTTTGATTTACCACGATTTCTCCAGGGTAACAAAAAGTTTTATATACTCTAGAAGGCTAGTAGGCTGTTGTCTTGAGTAGACCCTTCTTTACAGCCCTTTTCCAAATCTTTCTGCTCTTGAAAACCAAAGTATTTTGATCCAATACTGTGCCAGGGCCTTACATATTCGTGATTTGACTTAATCCTTGCAACCCTGTGTGTGTGGAATACAATCTACATCCCACAGATGAGAAAACCCAAGGCAAGGGGAGATGAAGCAATGTGCCCAAGGTCTCACAGCTAAGAAGCAGTGGGATTCAGGCCTACATATGCCAGGATCCAAAGCCTATCTCTTCAGCACTAAGAGGCAAAGCACAGAGTACTTACTGTCCTCTGATCATTTTCTCCCTGCTATTCATCACAGTAACTCTGAGTGAATATATTTCTAAAGCCCTCTACTCTGTCTCTTGGGTGACTTGAGCTACTACCACTGTGTGAGGGCTAAATGGCCATAGCTGGCAAGCATGTGTTATCCAGTCATGCCACGGGTGTTTGGGACTCAGAAAATAGTCCAAGGCTGACGGCCGTCACTGACCAGGCATATCCAGATCCACCAAGTCACAGGGGCTGGTAGGTTAGAAATCTAGGAGCTCTAACCTAGAGCTAGGTTCCCACACGTGCTTGTAATTTCCTACCTCTAAGCTTTTGCACATGTTAGTTGCTCCATTTAAAACGCCCATTTTCATTCTTATCACTTTTAAGATTTTGCAGAGTTACATTATACATAAGACCAAAGATACACATTCCCTAGCCCTCTTTTTTTAATCCAGGGAGGAACTGGAAGAAACGAGCCATTTTCTATGTAGGTGGAGACAGAGGCATCATATTCTTATGATCCTTAGATATAAGTTCCCAAATCAAATAGAGAATCAGCTGCAAAACTGGACTTTCTCCAGCCTTTAGAAATGGATAGAAGCCAGTGGTGCCTGAAAGTATTGGGAAGGGCCATGCAAAAGGCAGCTGTGTGGCTCACTGGAAAGATCTGGGGACAAGAGACTGAGCTCTTGTTCTGGACTTGCTCTCTTGCACCGAGGTGCGGTTTAGGCATTTCACCGGGGCCAGAACCGGAGAGACTAGAGAACAGCTCTTGCCCTGAGTCAGAGGACAGCAAATGAAAGGCCAAAGGTAGCAGAGAGGCAATGGGAAGAGAAAGGAGAAAATCAGTAAGAGATACTGAAGAGAACGAATTCTCAGGAATTGGCACCCAATTAGACAGTCTGGCCCAAGCTGTGACTTCTTTTTCCCTCAGGCAGGATTAACCAACACATCTTCTAAAGGGCAGAGTCAGCTCTGTAAGCACCAAGACTTGAGCCTTAGAATGAGCCCCCAACTGCCATATGGGAGTCCTCCAAAAATCTCTGGATTTACATAGTTCACCCCTCAGCAATTTATCATCCAAAACGAAGCAACAATTTGGGTACTTTTAACCATAGTAACAAAAACTTTGCAAATAAACAGGGTAAACTGGAAATCAGTTCTTAAATGTACCAGTGACTTCATTCCCTGTGATCAAAAAGGGGTGATATTTATGGATGATTGGTTTCTGCGCTCCTGTCCCAAATCTTAGCACCTGGCTAAAAAGCCAGGGGCAGGGAGCCAGCAGGCTGGAAGATTTAGTTACAGCCCAGAAAAACACATTCCTCAGCCTGAGGGGACTGGATTCTCATGCAGCACACTCATGTGGGGGCAGTAAATCGTGGTTCCCTCATTAGGGTGTAGAGAAAGGAGTCTAGGGTTCAGGTTTTTAACAATATCTGCCAAATCACATGTGCCAAGGTGGTTTCAGAATTATGCTTTGCCTGGTATATGATGGGCTTTCAATAAATGTTGTCTGAATGAAAAAAATAGCTACACAACTTCCCTCAGGGAGAAAGTCAGAGAGATTGTCTAGCACTGGGATTGGCAAACTTTTTCTGTGCTTGCTTTCGTAGCACAATGGCAGAATTAAATATCTGTGAAAGAGACTGTTTTGCCCACAGAGTTGAAAACATTTATCCTTTACAGAAACAGTCTGCCAACCCCATGCTAGACAAGAAATATTTTCACCTTTGTGGGCCATACTGTCTCTGTCACAACTATTCAATTCTGCCATTGTACTGTAGAAGTACCTTTGTACGCAATACACATTGTACACAGTACAATGTGAAAGCTAGTTGTGTTTCAATAAAACTTTATTTACAGAAACAGGCAGTGAGCCAGATTTGGCCTGTGGGGCTGTATGGCTTGTGTGTGCATGACTTGTTGTATCTCTGTAGGCAGGTCTCAAGGAGATTTTAATAGGTAGGACACATCAGCTAAGCTGAGACACGTCTCTGGAAACCATGGAAAAGCAGAATGCTATAAAAATGACCCACTTTAGATCTCAACCTCTGGCAGGCTACTTTCTAACCTTGGAGTAGAGAAATATCTATCTACACATACAGGTATAAAATACACATACGTCAGGTAAAATCTAATGATGTTGTGAAATAAGATATACTGGGCTCAAGATATTCCTGGGGCTTATGGAATCACGAGATTTTTATAGAGACCTCAAGAGTCAAAGGTCTGTAGTCTTTAGGCCTCAGAATCTGTTTTTCTTTTTATAAGCCTTCTAAGGGCACAACTTTAGGTGGTCTAAAACTATAAATAACATGTCCTATAGGAACTACAAATTAAAACCACATTGAGATACCACCTTACTCCTACAAGAATGGCCACTATCAAAAGTCAAAAAAAACAGATGATGGCGTGGATGCGGGGAAAAGGACTACTTATACATTGCTGGTGGGAATGTAAATTAGTACAACCTCTGTGGAAAATAGTTTGGAGATTCCTTAAAGAACAAATAGTAGAACTACCATTTGACCCAGCAATCCTACTAGTGGGTATCTACTTAAAGGAAAATAAGTCATTATATGAATAAGACACATGCACATGTATGTTTATTGCAGCACAATTCACAATTGCAAAGATACAGAACCAACTTAAGTACCCATTGACTAATGAGTGGATAAAGAAAATGTTTGGTATATATACACCATGGAATACTACTCAGTGATAAAAAAGGAACACGACAATGTCTTTTGCAGCAATTTGGATGGATCTAGAGACCATTATTCTAAGTTAAGTAACTCGGGAGTGGAAAACCAAAAACCGGATGTTCTCACTTAAAAGTGGGAAGTAAGCTGTAAGTACACAAAGGCATACAGAGTGATATAATGAACATTAGAGACTCAGAAGGGGGAGGGTGAGAGGAGGCTAGGGATATAAACCTGCAATATATTAGGTACAGTGTACACTACTCAGGTGATAAGTGCACTAAAATCTTAAAGTCACTGCTGTATAATTCATCCATGTATATCCATGTAACAACAAAACCCAAAAGCCATTGAAATAAATTTTTAAAAATAAAATTAAAAAGAGTATGTCCTATAGATCACAAACACTTCCTTTATCAACTAATTTTTTAAAATGTGAAATATCTGAGTTGAAAACTTCAGCAAGAAAAACTATAGGAAAATGTATGTGAGATGGATAATAAAGATAAACATTCTAAGATGTCAAAGTTGAACATGAAATCAGGTAACACAAAAATGATGCATTAAAAGAGTCAACAGAGGCTGAAAGTAAGTGTGGATGTGACAGTAGAATTATGTCAGAGAAGAAAATAAACTTTTGTGTACAGCTGCGTTTCTATAAAGAAATCTGATCAAAACTATGCAGATTACAGGTGCCCACCACACGCCCGGCTAATTTTTTGTATTTTTAGTAGAGATGGGGTTTCACCGTGTTAGCCAGGATGGTCTTGATCTCCTGACCTTGTGATCCGCCCGTCTCGGCCTCCCAAAGTGCTGGGATTACAGGCGTGAGCCACCACGCCCGGCAAAGGTTAGTTGCTTTCAAGTGTGATCACAGCTACTTTACTTGTTCTTTCATTTGCTTGGTTGACATCTAAGTGCTTTCTTTTATTTTTACTTATGCCACTTCAAGGAATTATTTGAATATTAAACAATTTGTACCCGCCTTCCTCCCAAAAGGATCTGAGAGAAGGTGGCTCTGTTTACAGCCAGATTGTTGATGTCAATCTGAAAATTTGAGCACGATCTAATCCCACAGTTGGGAAGAATTAAAAGAGTAGATGAGCACAAATAGATACTGGGATGCTTTCTTGCTTTTCACGAGTCACGAATTTATAGTGTTGGCCTCATCATTTGGTTTGAAGAGAAGTGAATTCCTAGAAATTCAGAGACCGTAATAATCAAGTACAAAAGTGCATTCTTAAACAAAGCTAAATAATTTTTAGACTAAATATCTCTAGGTATTATTCACATCTCTTTTTCATTAGAGAACTGTCATGGGTTAATCAGATATATATGCATTAAATAAATTCTAATTTTTTTTATCTAAGCAAACACAAGAGTTATACTACTAAAAATATTTAAAGGGAATAATACAATTCTATGTTAAGGCATCTAAATAACTACCATTTATCCATGAAGTTGGGTGTTTGAATATTTATCAGATCAGTATCTTAGTTTTTCTAGCATAATACTTACTCCCATAGATCTGACTAGATTAGAGCTATGTTATTTAAGCTGAATGATTTGAAAACATTAATGACTATAACCAGGGTAACCAAATGCGAATTGCTCTGATTAAATATTTCTTGTTTAAATTTCATATTCCAGATTGCTAACAGATGCAGTTATTCAAAACCTTTTTAATGGTACTTGTTAAATTATAAACTTAAAAACCAGCTAATTACAGTTCAAAGACCAGTCTGTGTATAAAAAGTATTTTGAAATAAGGGGAAATAGCTGTTTTTACTGTTTTCACTCAATTTATACTTAATCAGGATCTTTTTAAGAAGCAAGATTATATATAGTAACTAGTAGACTAGGTTTAGAAAAGTGAAAAAGTCTTCACTATTTTTAGAAACATTTGAAGTTTTGATTTTGGAATGAGTTATAATTTTCAGTTACAGAGTTACTAAGAACTTTAAAAACTGGTAAAAAGGAAATTAAAATGTGAATTCAACAAAATCATGAAAATTAAATAACACTTATAGTTTTGACAGGATAAAAAGGAAATACATTTGTGATTATTACCTGTTCCCACTCCATTCCCACTGGGCATCCCACTGGGTTTGGGCCTAGTAGGTCTTGTAGTTGTCCTATTCAGAACTAAAATAAAGTGAGATATAAATAGTTCATTTTCTTATTGAAAGTTTGCAGCCAAGAAAAACAAAATTTCTCAGAGAATTGAAAGTCATTCCACTAGGCAGTAAAAAGGATGACTTACCAAAAATATTATTCAGAATATAGAAACCACATTCTTGTATAAAAATAATAGACTTGAATTTGAAAATAGAGACCTGAGTTTGTATTCTGAGGTGATCACTGGGTTTCAGTACTTGACTTGAAAAAGTAACTGGCAAGGGAATCTGTAGTCCGAAGTGGGAAATATCTTGTTTCATTTATAGGTATCAGATACATTCCAAAATGGAACTGAAGAAAGATCAGGACTACATATGTCTAATGAAAAACCAAAATCTGAAGTGTATTTGTCAAGGTCTCCATTCAGAAGTTGGAGTCTTTCCACATCCTTTTGTGGGAATCCCTAGGTACAGAGGTTTTATTATACTAGTCCTTTCACAAAGTCCATTGTCAAGCACAGAACTTGAGGAAACCATTTTCCTTTCTTTCCTGCTCAGGAGAAAGTCATAGCCTTACCAAAGTCTCAAGAGGTGACCTCTTTTACAATCCATCTAGAAGACTCTAAGGAAGAGCACTAAGTGTATTGTGCTTATGTGAGAAGCTCTGAAGCCATACTGCTCATCTTTGATCCACTTTCTAGTTCCTCTCTGTGCCTCAGCTTCCTCAACTGTACCTCACAGGGCACATGGCCAGTGCTCGGTCATTATTAGCCATGATTGTTACTGTTTATTTTTTAGAAATGTTTACTATCACCAGTCTCACATTAAGCTCTCGACACCTATCATGACACACAAAGTCACAGGGAGATACACATGGTTATAAAAGATTTCTGTGCCCAATTATCTTTAGAAGTTGGAAAATTATAAACAAGTATATGGACTCTACATAAACCAAAGAATATAAAATTATTGTTCTAAAGATGTATTCACCTAGAATATTCATTCTAAGCAGGTTTCATCATTTGGAACTTTAAGACTTCTTAGAATTACAAAGAAAAAGAAAATAAAACACCAGTGTTTGGTCCAACTTGTGCCTCAGCATAAGAGTGATTTACATGAACTAGATCAACCCCTCCAAGTTAACTTTTTTTCTGAACAAGCTCCTGTGAGGGCAATCCTAGGACCTTTGGAGAATTTAGTAAATTTAACATATTTCCCAATATATAATTATAACTTTATTTTTGCTGTTTAGAACTTGTGATATTTTTATTCACTGAAGGAATCAAGTAAAAATGTTCTCCTAGAACAAGAGCTTTTCTATGCTGAAAAGAGACCATCTTTTCTTAAGAGAGAAAGAATATCTGAAAGTAAGTATTAAATAATATCATGTCATAGCTAACTCTATGCTATATAACTGTCAGGAAAATCGTCCAACACTATTTAAAAAATACTTTTAAATCAATAAAATTTCATAGTGATCTCTGCATCTGATTACCCTTAAAATCCTTAGTCAAGTCTTGTCACATATATGGATTCATCAGTATCTTTTCACTTATCCACACAGATCAGAGTCCCTGTATGTCTTCTATTGCAATGTAAGGATCCCCTTTGGTGTATTTGGCTGTTTCAGTCCATTTCCTATCTTTTCCTGCCTGCTGATTATTTAAGTCATCAGAGAAACAACTTACCAGGTCTGATGTGTGGCTTGTCAGATGTTCTGGGTCTCACAGTAGTATAAAACCTGTGTGGCGCTGAAACAGAGGAACATTGTATATTTAATAAGCAACAGACCAAAGCCTCCTGAATGGAGATTTCGCATCCTAGGGACCAACAACTCATACACTTTGCCTGGACGTATAAAGAAGGTTCAGAAAATTCCCATTACGCATTATAGACTTCATGCTAAAGGAAAATAAAAGAAAGAAAATATACAAGACTGAAAATTAAAGATGCACATAGAATGAAGTAGTTCATTTGTAAGGTGTGTTAAGGATTAGTCATCATTTTGTCCCTATTTTTCAAGAGCATTCGTTTTACCAGATGTTTGCTTAGCATGATAAACCCATAAGCCATCCATCTGTCTGTTCATCTGTCCATTCATCCATCTAATCTCTCAGTGAAGAGTCATTGTGAAATATTACTTTGCTAAAGAAGTCTAACAATCTTAAAGGCAAGAAGAGAAATGAATGTTTAGGTAGGTAAAGAAGAAAGCATAGGAGTATGTGGTCTCTATCAAATGGTCTTTGCTCATGAACCTGAAATGAGTAAGTATTCACTCGGTGTCATCCAAAATGCTGTAGAAATGACAGAAAATGACATCGGGTGCCCTGCCTATCAAAAGAGGACAAGCAAGGAACAAAAACTCAGATAATCCCTGGGCCAATTATCCAGGACCTGCACAGAAAGGCATCCTAATGAAGACTTGCTGAATGAATGAATAAGTGGGTGACCACTGTATGCAGGCAAACTTGTGAGAACCTGCTGAAACATTAATGTATCCTAAGGTTTCAAGGTAAACATGCATCCTGGAATTCATCTATTCCATGCTGCTCTCCTCTGTCCCCACTTCCCCATCACATACTGCCTCCTGCCACCAGCTTTCTTGATAATGTTTTTGGAAAAATTTTTTCCTGTAAACTATGTAAGTAGATTACATCATTTTAAAGATTTTATTCACATATCAAGTGGATATTTATATAGCCATAAATCAGCAATGCCTTGCCTAGTAAGTTAAAAAAGTGTGCCTATGAAATAGGTTATAATGTAGCTCATTAATAAACTTCCAATGTAAAGACTGTGATGAGCAGAATTTTGCCGTACTTCAAGCCAACAACAGCGGACACGTACTGAAATTCTCTATAGGTTTAGTTTGGGCCTTCCCAAGTGTAATAACCATAAAAATTAATTCTCACAGACCCTAAAGTGCCTGATGATTATCTGCATTTTTTTCTTCCAATTTTGAGATGGTGGGATTCCCTCTTAACCTATTTCATCTTTCCATGTAAATCCCTTTGAATGTTAGGTTGCTTCTGCTTAAAAGTAAGAATCATAGTTCTTGTCTCATTCTCGAATATATATAAATTTTAAAGCTTTGGACTTTAAAAATTAAAGTCCAAAGGAAAGAGATTGAGAGTAGAGCACAGAAATAATCAGCACTACATGATTTCAAAGCCATGGCATCTGAATTTTTGTTTTAGTTTTCTCCATAGTCTTCATTTAAATCTAGAAAGAATTTTTTTAAATAAAAGAGCTGAAATATAATTTCAGTTTAGGTTGTAAGTTACTCATATAGCTCATCACCAAACAATATATGTCCTTGAGAAAACTGCCGCAGGGTTTCAATTTTAAACATAGAAAAAGAGCTAAGGATATAAGAAAAAAGTCAACATATATAAATATGTTAAGACAATTTATATAATGATATGAGATCATGGATATACTCCCAATAACCAGTGAAATTTATATTTAATACAGTATTTTGAAGGAATTTGATTAAAATTCCATATATACTAGTAATGGTGACACAATATTGATATTCTCTTTAAAGTAGGAAAAGGCAAAACAAGGAAAGAACAGGCCTGTGATCTTTTATCCTCATTCTGAAATCCTTATTATCTCTAAAAAGCTGAAATCTTTCTCATTTGGCAACACAACCTGTGTGGAATGAGAGTCTTTATTTATCCTGCTTGTTGTAAATATTTATGTATTTTGTGGTAAAAACAGATTGATTATGAGAATCCAGCTATCTTCCCTTAAGCCAGAAATTAAAGAAATTTGCAAAAACATGAAATAATAAACATACAGAAATCAGGGTGGAATAGAGATGTATCACAACGGAACATCTGTTCATTGTTGAGGCTGGTGATAGAGATGTGAGAGGGCTGTCATATTATACTTTAGTCTTCTGTGTATGATTATAAATAAACAGCAAATAAAAATTAAACGAAGTAATTGAATAAAAGTTTAAAACATAACAAAAAGTTAAACCATACAAACAAGTAAAAAAGATTTAGAAAATTTAAAGGAACTGCTCTTTACCATAGTCTTAGTCATGTTTACTTGGAGTAAATGTTGCCCCAGTGACACATGTACTTTAAAATTAGATTTCTTTCATTATCATTTCCTCTTATTATTAAACTTCTCTCACCAACTTTCCCCCTCAAATTAGAACTCATAATGGGCAACATAAACTTGTCTTCTAACTCCCTAAATGTTTGCTCTTTTTGGTCTTATTTTTGGCTTTCTACCATCCGATAGAGGCAGAGATGGGCAAAAGTGGTCATTACACAACAACAACAACAACAACAACACAGTATTAGAAGTCCACAAGTGTTATAACCTAAGTAGGATAGTAGGACAGAAAAGTATAAACGGGAAAATACTTCTGAGTGCATGAAGATGAGATAGAGCTTTGTGAGTTCACTTCCCCGAAAGCAGAAAATCACAGAGAAGAAATAAAAAGTAGGAAATCACTTCTCTGAATGTTTAAATATTGTCATAATTTTGAAAAGTGATTTTTCCTGTTAATAGCTTTTTTTCTTATTAATGTGTTTCATCAAATGGGGGAAGAAGAGAAAGTGAGAAAAAGAGAGAAGAGAAGGAAGAAGACCAGGAGGAAGTTAGAGAGGGAGCAGGAAGAGGAAGATAACAGTTATTATTTATCAGATATGGAAAACGAGGCAAATGAAGGTCAAATGTGGGGAAAAAATGGGATCTTCCACTCTTAGAAGCATCAAGTGGTCAACAATACATTAAAAAACGTAAGTGCCAATGAAAGAACTTGTCTTGCCTACGTTCAACTGATATTCATATAAGTATTCAGATTTGGCTGATTTCTTTCACCTATAAAATGACAAAAAAAATCAAGTAATCCACTGTGATGAGAAATGACATTTTGAAAAGAAAATTTCTTTCCTGATTAAAAGCAAATAAGGAAAAGTTATTCTCCAGAGGTGGGGAGAGGATTACCCTGAGTTGTCTTTGCCAGTTCAGTTGTTCGTGGAATCTTAGTTGTGAAACGTTCTTGGGTGGATTGGTCTGTTTCTTCTGGAGAAAACACAGTAAGATTGGCTTGTTTTAAATAATTACCCTTATGAATATGACCAAAAAACACGTACTCTTTTCTGCCCCATACAATAATAAAAGGATAAGTTGCATTTAGAAATACACCCAGTAATCGCAATAATTCAAAGTTAGTGGTACATTTTAATAACTCTCATTTGTGATATCTGCTGTCTTACACTATTATTTTAATGATTGTTATAAGGATTTCCAAAAGCTTTTAGCTCAGGATCATTGTTTCATTAATCTAGTTGTGGCTATTCTTGGATATGGCTCATGTATGAAAGTCTCCTAGTTCTCTTGATGTATTTATCTCCTTCATGTTTCTTCCCTGCCCATAAATCCCACATGTTACTTTGATGAGCTGGAAAGGAAATATATCATATGAAAAGATGTGCATTTATATCACATAAAACAAATATTCTATTTTTCTCATGTGAAAATCAGAGTATATGTTTGACATACCAACACAATCCTCTTGACAAAAAAAAAAAAAAAAAAAAAAAAAAACATACAGCAATACTTCCATTCCCATGTTACCTTGAAATCACACATCATACAGACCCAGCAAATTACACTGTTCACTTTGCCTGTACTGGATCCAAGGAAACACTTGGTATAAATGATACACTGCTATCTTTTTGTTTTCTGTCCTGCTTTTGTATTCTCTTGATTCTACTCAAGAAATATACTTGTGATAATTGACAGGTAATGGTTCTGACATGAATAAACCAAGACACATTAGAAAAACAGGGAGTAGAAGTTAAATAATTAGCATATTCAGTAGTGGTTTTTGAAAACCACTTTTAACTTCGCCATCATGGGTGACATTGATTTTGCAGAAATAAACTGGACTAGATGAATATTTGATTAGAATATATTTGCTCACTCAATTTTAATTTTTTTCTTCCAAAAGGATTTTATTTTAAAATGTGATCAGTAACTTTATTTCAGTAGATACCCACAAAGGATGGATGATTAGAAAAGGAATGAAGGGAGGTCAATAGGGCCTCTGATTTAAGTAAAGCCATGTGGGATGCAGTGTAGACAGGAGAGAGACGCCAACAAACACAAGCCAGGAACTCTAGCTTTTTGGTTCATTTTCAACCAAGGGGCAGGCAAACTGGAGTTTCCACACAGTGAACACATTTGTGTTGAACTCCTTGAAAGCATGTTCAGTTCATCCCAATGGACCTTTCCAACCTACCCATCCTTGTTTCTCCAGGCAACTACCTGCTCATCAGTTTAGTCTAACTGTCACTCCTTGCCCTGTGCCTCTTTCCCATCTATCTGTAACTTGAAAGAACCATTTTGCATCTTTGACTGGTCAACTCTCATTCCAACTTAAAGACCTAGTGTAAATGACTCTAATCTGAGAGGCCTTTCCTTATTTCTCCAGGTTGTTTGTTTAACATGTTGCTCTTTTCTCTATCACACTCATTGTAATTAGTGTAACACTGAGGTTAATCCTAGGCACTCTGGTGGCTGAGTGTGTAGATTCTAATCCTGGCTCTGACACCAGCTGTTTCACCTTGGCCAAATTTTTAAACTCTCTATACCTCAATTTTCTAATCTGTAAAATGGAGCAAGTAATAGAACTTATCTCAGAGTTACATGGCTTAAATTTTAGAAAGGCATGTAATGTATTGAGTGGCACAGAGGCTGCAGTATTGGAACTAAGTCCTGTCTTCATATTAGAGCGTGAGCTCTCTAGGGTAAGGACACTTCTTTAAAAGTTTCTTCTTAGAACTGCATCACTTAACTGCACCGAGTAAAGGCTTAATAAATACTAGATAACTAATTTTTCTTCCCAAATGCAGTTTAAAATACAGAAAAAGCAACAGAAAAGAACAGCATTGACTTAGGAACATTTTTCTTTTTAGAATACTTAAAATTTTTAAGTATTCTAAATCACAATCACCAGAGCCAATTTAACACATCTTAGATGTATTACAACATTTTATATGGAAAATCAGCATACATATTAGGCCAAATACAGTGTCAATGTAAAAGTGTTGAGTGAAATGAATTTTTAAATAACCTATTATTTAGAAACAAGCTATGAACATAATGTATTATGGCCACTCGAAGGGAAATTCCTAAAAGGCAAGCCCTCCTTGAACAAATATTAAAACGAAATTTACCCAGAATGGTCTGTAGTTCCTCTTGACTAGGACTTGGGGAAATCATGGGTATAAAAGGGATGCCTCGTGTCTCTAGAGGAGCTGCAAAAAGAAAAGGACCACGGTTGTAAATTTTTAGATTCAAAGCCAGCACCAGACCAGATTGGTATTACATGAAATTCCTTCATTTGAAATAGAAAAAGGAAAGAAGAAAGTTAAATGTGCACACAACTTTTGGAAAAATGACTGTGGAATATTAGAATAATGGTTCTCAACTGTTTTTCCACCAGGACACACAGTACATGACAGTCTATTCTTGAACCAATCCATCAGAATGGCTGGTTGAGATGGGGTGTGGGTT
Source organism: Piliocolobus tephrosceles (assembly GCF_002776525.5). Classification (NCBI taxonomy): domain Eukaryota; kingdom Metazoa; phylum Chordata; class Mammalia; order Primates; family Cercopithecidae; genus Piliocolobus; species Piliocolobus tephrosceles. The sequence continues at coordinate 6,927,741 of NC_045435.1, read as the reverse complement.
AGACACAGTCCTTGTCTCCTCCATTCAAGAGAGCATACAGGATTACAAAATGTGTGAGAATATCATTGTTGGTATCATCTCCTTGAGTCTGCTTGAGCTCAGTTTAACAAATCACTGGCAATTTTTACTATTTTGGCCAATATTGATAATTACTTGCAGTATCTTTCAAACTTACCACATGCTAGTATGTTACATTACATCTGAGAACCACTAAACCAATGGAAATTGTTAAACGGGCACCATTAGTAAACACAGTGGACTTGTATGGAAACATGGAGATAAATGAAGTAAATGAAGATGGATTCAGTAATGTCTTGAGGTAGTCTTCAAAGCAAACCCATTACGACAGTGGAATAATGGCTTTTCTATTTTGGAAAGAGTAATAATAATGAGAATGAAATGATGAAATGAATTGAGAAGAAATGATGTTTCAGCAGGATCATTTGAGAAAGGCCTGCAATCTTGACGGTAGCAAAGAAAACAGAGTTGGTTGATATGGGAAAACCATTACCTATTGTTGTCTTTGGTGGCTCAAATCTAAAGGTAACAGGTTGCAGAACTATGCCAAAAGCAAACCAAAGGAACATATTTATGAGAATTACTACCTGGCAAAGTCAAAATAGTTTCTATATTTTTTAGATGCATTGATTTAATAATTTAAATGTTCTCTAAGAATTATAATAAATAAGAGAAAATTCTACACATTAGATGCTAATCAGAGAACTTAGTTTAACTAAAACTTTGAAGTTCTCACTTTGGGGAAAATTTTGAGTAGGCATCCACTTTTTTTTACTTAAAAGTATACCCATAGTTGTAATGTAGCTACATTTACATTTTGAAAGGATATAAGAGTTGGCTTAGTTAACAATGGTATTGATAATTTTAGCATGATCTACTCAGTGAGCCTATGTACTATTCTCTCATTTAACCAAGGAAAAATAATTCAACCCAGATGATTCAATCTACCCAAAAGAAATATGCGTTTTATACCCATATTTTTCTCTGAATTTCTTCCATATCACAACCATTAAAAATATATTTATTTCAAGAATTTTGTTTTTGAAAAATACACTTCTTAGCCAGAAGGATGAAATAATTAATTTACCAGGTTCGCTCTGAGAGACCTCAGGGTCTGGTTTATGAGGAAGGAGCACATCTTTTGGAGCTGAAAGAAAAAGATTATAAACACTGTGTATTCTAAATGTCCCAACTGGAGAGAGCTTAACCCACAGATAGAAAAATCCCAGAAAGCATGAATGAAGCAAAAGTATTTTTACAATGGTTAATGACCAAAGTTGAGAAGATGCCTGTTTTCTTCAAAATGGAAAAATGTTACCATGCAGGGAAGGTTCTGGTGGCAGTGAAACAGAAATGAAGTCAGTCACAGTTCATTTTGAAGTCTTCCTTGAGGAAGAGGAGGAGAGAGCTAACATAATTCAACAATGAGGTAGAGCTCCCTCAAGTGGCTTTCAAAATAGAAAGTCAGGTTTTGCACAAAGTGGTTAGCTGCTGTTTGATATTCATGCATAAAGTCCACTAACAACAACAACAAAAAGTATATATCTTAAAGTATAAAAATGGCTACAAATCGAGGGAAACAATAAGAAATGGAAAAATCTTGAATATGTAAGAAGATAACACAGTCTTATTCTAAATGGCACTTACAGTTACTGGGGGCAGAAAATGAAGCAAAAGGAATCAGCTAGTCATTAGAAGACACCACATGTAAAGTTAATGATAGTACTTGTTACTTAGTAAATGATAGCTGTTGCCATTTTTGTCTTCTTCAGTGATGTGGCTTCTAGTATATTAGGTGTCAAGCATGCTTGACATAAGCATATGAAAACAAAAGACAAAAATATCAGCTGAACAATAGGCCTACTGGTATATGCAGTCCCTGAAATCCAGTATATTTTTTAATGTTTTAGCAAAATTAAACAGTAGATTGGAAACTTGGTACCATATTTCTCAGTGGGGAAAATATTAGGGGGATTTGCCTATTTGTTCGTACCAGATTTCTACAACAAAATCTCATTCCACAAATAGTGTAAAGTACTTCAACTCAGTTTCCCTACAAAGAGGCCCTACCTAGACCTAATCTCTCAATGAAAGGTTTTCCTACCATGCTAAGCTTTTCATACACACCAGTACCTTTTTGTCAGGCAGTGTAATTTCCTTGCATCTTATATAATGCTGGAAAATAATTATGATTCAGACTAGAACTCTGCCTTAGAAGAAAGATGAAGAAACCTTCTTTTTAAAATTTCATTTTATGATTATGAGGTGGCCAAGCACCACTTTACCGTTAGTGGAGAAATAGGTTATATAAAATGAACAATCTCTTTTTATTGTTTTTGGGAATCATGTTTAACTTGCATGCCACATCTGTTCTTAGACTACGCTGCTAGGTATTAGTGAAATTACAGTTGTGAAAACTGGTGCACTGAACAGAAACTTGACTCAGAACTTCTACGAGCTAAAAGGTAACATCCAAGGGAATTTGAAAATATGGATTACTTTCTTAAAGAGAAAAGGAAACTTTAAAAAGATTAGTGGTTGATAAGGTAGAGAAAGCCCACCACAATAGTGAACATTTTGCCTTTGCGTGTAGTTTTTTGGGGGATTTAAATAGTAAAATATAAGAAATTTCCAGCTGCAAATGAAACAAAATTTTTATCTTGAGGCTGAAGAAGGCATTTCGATTTAGCTCTGTGAAGGCCATGAACATTCAAAGCAGCCTTCAGTTTATAAATACCCGAGTTAGTTACAGTACTCCACCAAACCAAAAGGAGCTGGGATTAAGGAAAGGAGAAGCTGAGAAGAGATGTGGTACTAATAAATCCACCATACTGTAAATACATTATTCACTGCTGCTCTAGTTTACTGAGGAATTTAGGCTGGGGTAATGTGGATTCCAGCTGCTAAAATTGGCACTTTTCTTTTTAACCATGAAGTGATGATTTAATAAACTGCCATAGCAGACTTCCTAAGCAGGTGAAATCAGTGGAAAGGAAAGAAATAGAAATATTTACAGGAAAGTAATATGAATCATTCTCCTACTTGGTCAACTACAGCTCCAAGAAATTCAAGTTGTTTTTTCTGTTTTTCCTATGTGGCATTCCCTCTGTATATTAAATTGAACAAAAGCACGATCCCTAAAACCTACATCTTTCATGCTGGGAGAAACTCATCAATGAAAATAATGATGACAATTTTCTGAGAAGGTAGTTTTGATTTCTTTATAAGAATATTTACTATTATTATAATTTTAGATTTAATTATATTAACCAACTCCATTTATACTACTAACCAATCTGTCTTTGTTCCATAAAGCATGCCACTCCAAAGAAAAGTCTAACTAACATAAGACAAGTAGGAATGCACGATGTCTATCATAGACAAATGTAAATGAACGTGTATGAATGTTTTGATAGAGTTAGAAAATAATTAATGTGTTTCCTCTTGACAAAGTTAGAATATGAAGTCTGCAATAAGGTTTACCCTGGCAATAGGCTACCAAGAGACTGATTCTCTTAGAAAAGTAACACGTATAGACTCCATACTCTATTCTATTCCTTTAATCTATACTCTCTATTCCTTTATTCTAACCTTGTACCATTAGGTCCAGTCTGAGAGGAAGCCCCGTAGGAGGCCACCTGCTGGCTTTCCCTGTGCTCTTGGACCACCCTCCCTTCCATCTCATTTGAGGCCTTTTACTTTCCGTTGTTTCTGTTATATTTCTACTTGTCCATGTTTTCATTTCTCCATGAGTTACTTGCCCTCTACCTACAAAACAGCTCGAATGCTCTAATATCCTAAAAAAAAAAAATCATTCCCTTGACATGGCTTCTCCTTCAAACAATCCCTCTCTCCTGCTCTCATTCCTTTAATAAAAAAAACTGTATATCTGCCTCTGTTTCCTCACCTTTTAGATGTATCTTCTTCATCCACTGCGGTCCAGCCTCCACTCATTTCCTGCAACAATGCCTTAATCATATTCTTAAGTCCAGAAACTCTGAAAGTTGAGTTTTTTCTTAATTTATTCAATGGCAAAACATAACTTATACTGATCTAAGGGCTATTTATAGGTTTTAGTTCTTCTGCGTGGTAAGACTATTCATACTGCCCACTGAATACACATTAATGTTTCTAATCAATGGTACTGTACTGTACTGTGTTGGGTGGTAGAGATCATATCTAATAGAGATCATGTAAGTTTCTAAAATCTGGAAACTGCTAATTCTGAAGCATGCAGCCCAAAGGTTTCAGAGAGTGGGATTCTGGACATGCACGGTCAAGCTGGCAGCCTCTTCCGATCCCTCTCCTTCTCATTGCCACTGCAATGCCATTGCCAAACTTCCCTTCTTAGGCCTTTTCCTGCCTCATCTCCCAGCTCCTTTCCTGGTTTTCTGTTATCTTTTTTGACATCTGGAGGCTCTTTTTCCCCTGCCTACTCCTTAAATATAACTATGCTGCCTAAATATTTGATTTCTGGCTTATTTTCTCCATCTGTATTTTCTCCTCTATTATGTTCTCCAAGATTTAAGAACTATCTAGATGTAAACAAGCGGCTCCTAAATCTGTGCCCCAAATCCTGACTTCTGTTTAGAAGTCCAGAAAACATTTTCCACCATCAGTTAGGGTCTTCCCACTCAAAGTCCTACTGGCCCTGCAAGCCTAGCATGTGCACATCCATCTTTATCACTCTCTCTGTTCCCCGTCTCAGTTAATGACATTATCATCTACTACTTGTCCAGTCCAGGAACAGCATTGCCACCCTTCTCTCCATAACAGCATTCAGTCATTCTCTAGGTCTTCGCAGTTCCATATACAAAGGCATTTCAGCATTATTCCCTTAGTTTCCTTTCTGCCACAATTAGTTCAATTTCTCAGACTTCTCTTTCTGGATTGTTGCAAACCTACTAAGTGATTTCTGGCTATTTTTTTTTTTTTTTTTGTCAGTTAATATTCCATTTGAAAAAATCACAGCCATCTTTCTAAAATACAGATGTAATTATATCACTCCCAAGATTACAAAAAAGAAACACACACAATTTTAATATCTCCTAATTGTCTAAAGAAAAATTTTTGAAGTGCTTAGCATAACCTAAAAGCCCTCAAACATATGAATCCAATTTACATTGTTTTCATCTCTCAATAATCTCATCATATGGCTAGCAATGTAGTCATTCCGAATCATGCTGTTTCTCAGCTATATGGAGCATGGAGTCTCGCTCTGTCGCCTGGGCTGGAGTGCAGTGGCGTGAACTCGGCTCACTGCAAGCTCCGCGTCTCTGGTTCACGCCATTCTCCTGCCTCAGCCTCCCGAGTAGCTTGGACTACTACAGGCATCTGCCACCACGCCCGGCTAATATTTTTTGTATTTTTTTTAGTAGAGACGGGGTTTCACCATGTTAGCCAAGATGGTCTTGATCTCCTAACCTCGTGATCCACCCGCCTCGGCCTCTGAAAGTGTTGGGATTACAGGCGTGAGCCACCGCGCCCGGCCTGGAGCACTTTTTATACCTCTGAATCTTTGCTTTCTCAAAAATCATCAATAGCTACTTATCTATTAAAATCTATCTTAAAGTTCATTTTCTTGATAATACCTTCTGTAATTCATACATTTAGAATGTATTACTTTTCTGTTATTTCATTTTTTGTTTATATCACTAACTCATTAATTACTGAGATTTGGCTTGTTTTATAGTTATTGATATTATTCCTGTTTTCTCCACTGTACTGTGTTGGGTGGTAGAGATCGTATCTAATTCTTTTAATCCCTAAGCATGGAACCAGGCAGATAAGTGGCAATCAATATTTGTTGAATTGAACATGCATTAGTGCATTTTTTTTAAAGAACAAATATGGAAAAGATGGGCAGTTCCCATGAACCAGCATTGTACTTTGCTAAGCAACATTTTAAAGACTCAAATTGACCTCTCCCAAAAGTCTCCAGTTCTTTTCCAGGGAACTGTAAAACAGTATTAAAAAATCTAGACCAGGCATGGTGGCTTACACCTGTGGTCCCAGCTACTTGGGAGGCTGAGGCAAGAGGATCACTTGAGCACAGGAGATCGAGGCTGCAGTGAGCTATGATTGCATCACTGCACTCCAGCCTGGGCAACAAAGTGATATCCTGTCCAAAAAAAAAAAAAAAAAAACAGGAAAGAAAGATCTAAAGAAATAATTTGTTAATCACATCAATGACATATACAAGCTTACAGAGATTTTGAGGCAAAGAGAAAGGCACTGAGTCACTAAAATTTGAGGGGAAAGCATATTGATGTTTAATATATCATCAGGCAAATAAGCAAATTGCTGATTAACTCCTGATTTGAATTCTCATATTTGAGAAGAAAGACATCCTGCCTCTAGGAAAATTGATTTGAAAAAAAAAAAAAAAAACTATTTTAACAAAGAATAAATTTATATAGTACATCCTTAAGGGAAAAAAGAAGAAGCTTTAGGAAAAAATGGCAAAATGTCTACAGGATGATAATGAAACACTGTAGAACAGTAATGATAACAGTATGATCTTAAGGAGGCAGTTCTCTACCCTGCTCATCCCAGCTCCTATTTTGACAAAAAGTATAAATGGAAATAATTGTTAACTATTGTTATCTTGGCTTGCTCAATTCTAAACATATTGTCTTCTAAGACTATATCAGAAAACATACATTTATTAGGTGAATGTCCTATCAGGTTTCTCCCTAATATAAATCTGGTAATATTTTAAAGTATGTAATCCAAGCAAATGATTGCTTTATGAACTCTATCATTTTAAACAATAAGGCTCAATTTTTAAGAAATATTTAGAATTAAACACTTATTCTTAATTAGTTCACAAAAAACTCCCCTTAAAACCAGTTTAACTGAAAACATAAAACTACAGAAATCCTGAAGAGTGTGACTACAAATAATTTTCCAAAGGGAAGAGACACATAGAATATTCATGAGGATTTGGATAGCTTGCTGAAATCTACATTTTCTTCCTGGTTTGCTCTTGATGACTGAAATCTATCCCAATGCCTAGGGGCCAGAAGGTTGACCACAAAGCCAAGACAGGTCTTGGTGTAGAAAGGAGCTCATAAGGAAGGCAGAGCTCTGTTGAGCCAGGAACCTCCTGTTTAGACTCCAAGTTAAATGGCACCTATTTTCTAGTGAGGGAGTTATTTGCTCTGAATTCTAAATCATTCTTCCAAGGTAGATGTGGAGAAAAGTCACTTTCGCCGGGCGCGGTGGCTCAAGCCTGTAATCCCAGCACTTTGGGAGGCCGAGACGGGCGGATCACGAGGTCAGGAGATCGAGACCATCCTGGCTAACACGGTGAAACCCCGTCTCTACTAAAAATACAAAACTAGCCAGGCGAGGTGGCGGGCGCCTGTAGTCCCAGCTACTCGGGAGGCTGAGGCAGGAGAATGGCGTAAACCCGGGAGGCGGAGCTTGCAGTGAGCTGAGATCTGGCCACTGCACTCCAGTCCGGAGGACAGAGCGAGACTCCGCCTCAAAAAAAAAAAAAAAAAGAAAAGTCACTTTCATTTTGGTGTGGGCAGGGAGTGTGGGCTCAATTTGTCAAGATTCCTCATTAAATGTTGTAGATAATTCAACTGAGTGGCTGGAAGGGTTTTTCTAAAGGCCTCACTGGATGAAGCTGGTGTTATGCCTAGGAATCTACAGAATGGAAGTGCTGTACAATGAATCTGAGACTGACTTCCTCTTTGATAAGGTCAAGAAATCCAAGTTTGTTACTTCTGATCTCTCTCAGAATAAATTTTGAGATAAATGTCACAACAAAACATAACACTGTCCTGACCTCAGCACTACATTTTAAATTTTTAGACTTTTACAGAAGAGTTTATTTCTCCAGGATACTAATACGTATTAAAATACACATGTCATTTACCCTGTTTTTTTGAAGTATAACCCACAGGACCTGGTAAACAAAGTATTGGGTTCATTAGGGTATGAATTTGAGCCTAGATAAAATCTAAAAACTGTTTGAACACATCAGAATCCAATGTGTTTGAACACTTCTGAGAAAACTGAAATGTAGTACGAGTTGCCTTATGATTATTCCTGGGGGTGCCAAACCCCTGGGGCAAGGGAGAAGAAGCCTGATCATATGGCAGGGCCAACACCAGGTTTAGGGACAGAACCTTATCTCCGAACATGTGGAGCTGGAGAGGTGACAGAAGACCACTAAGACAGGCCCTAGTTCTCCAGGAGGCAGTGCTCTACTCTGCTCATTCAAACTCCAGATAAAAAGTATAAATAGGGATAGTTGTTAACTATTTGTGTTGTTACAGGGATCAAGATCACAGGTTAGAGTTTCTATGAAAAACAAGGTGTTGGTAGAATTAAGGCAAGTTTTTTTTTTTTTTTTTTTTTTTCCTGCTAAAAGTGGTCTGCTCTTTATAACTTAGCTGTGAGAGAACATTTGAAGAATGTGGTTGAAGAGAAGGACTAGCTAACAGAGAAGATTTTAAAATAAATACCTTAAAAATAATTTTATGATAGTAAATTCCAAAGGTATATGAAAGTAGAAAAACAGTAGAATGAATTCTTAGGTACTCTCACCACCTGGCTTCAATAATGGCCAACTCATGCCCAGTAGGGCAAATAATAAATATTAAAAGAGGAAAAAACTTAACTATTCAATATATTGGTGTAATAAGATTATATCAATAGTATTATTTTTTATACTGAAAAGGAAAAGTAAATAAAGTCACTGAAATCTACTGTTATCTATAACAAATTAATTTCCATTACATTCATTTCCACAATTGAAAATAAGCTGATCTTTGACAAGTGAGATGAGGTTTTTTTCTTACTTCCTGTTTATAATATTGGCTATTGTGTTTGGTGGTACAAATTTACATTCTAGACTTCAGGGCAAAGGAGATTCTCTCTAGCCTGCTACCACCACCACCAAATTGTCTATACCACAGCAGCAATAATAGCCTTTGCTTATACAATCTGGAAAACATTATAGCAAGTGAATTCAGGCTTGCTTCCAAAATGCTATCATTTTATACTATAGCTTAGAAGTTTTTTGGCTCTGGGAATGTTCTATATGCTTTTAGGAGCATTTAGGAATTTATAATAATTGTACCTTTAAAAAGAAAGAGAAAAAACTCACAGTATTTCCCAGATTCTCTAGTTAAAAATGAGCTTGGAGGGGCGGAGCAAGATGGCCGAATAGGAACAGCTTCAGTCTCCATCTCCCAGCGCGAGCGACACTGAAGACCGGTGATTTCTGCATTTTCAACTGAGGTACTGGGGTCATCTCACTCGGGAGTGCCGGACAATCGGTGCTGGTCAGCTGCTGCAGCCCGACCAGCGAGAGCTGAAGCAGGGCGAGGCATCGCCTCACCTGGGAAGCGCGAGGGGGAAGGGAGTCCCTTTTCCTAGCCAGGGGAACTGAAACACACAACACCGGGAAAATTGGGTAACTCCCACCCCAATACTGCGCTGTAACACCGGCACACCCGAGATTATATCCCACACCTGGCCGGGAGGGTCCCACGCCCAGGGAGCCTCTCTCCTTGCTAACACAGCAGTCTGCGGCAATCTAACCACAAGGCAGCAGCGAGGCTGGGGGAGCGGCGCCCGCCATCGCTGAGGCTTAAGTAGGTAAATAAAGCTGCTGGGAAGCTCGAACTGGGTGGAGCTCACAGCAATCTCAAGGAAACCTGCCTGTCTCTGTAGACTGCGCCTCTGGGGAAAGGGCTCAGCTAAAGGAGCAGAAGCCTGTGAAACGCGAACGACTCTGTCTGACAGCTTTGAAGAGAGCAGTGGATCTCCCAACACGGAGGTTGAGATCTGAGAAGGGGCAGTCTGCCTGCTCAAGTGGGTCACTGACCCCTGAGTAGCCTAACTGGGAGACATCCCCCACTAGGGGCAGTCTGACACCCCACACCTCACAGGGTGGAGTACACTCCTGAGAGGAAGCTTCCAAAGCAAGAATCAGACAGGTGCACTCGCTGTTCAGCAATATTCTATCTTCTGCAACCTCTGCTGCTGATACCCAGGCAAACAGGGTCTGGAGTGGACCTCAAGCAATCTCCAACAGACCTATAGCTGAGGGTCCTGACAGTCAGAAGGAAAACTATCAAACAGGAAGGACACCTATATCAAAACCCCATCAGTACGTCACCATCATCAAAGACCAGTGACAGATAAAACCACAAAGATGGGGAAAAAGCAGGGCAGAAAAGCTGGAAATTCAAAAAATAAGAGCGCATCTCCTCCTGCAAAGGAGCACAGCCCATCGCCAGCAACAGATCAAAGCTGGTCAGAGAATGATTTTGATGAGATGAGAGAAGAAGGCTTCAGTCCATCAAACCTCTCAGAGCTAAAGGAGGAATTACGTACCCAGCGCAAAGAAACTAAAAATCTTGAAAAAAGAGTGGAAGAATTGACAGCTAGACTAATTAATGCAGAGAAGGTCATAAACGAAATGACAGAGATGAAAACCATGACACGAGAAATACGTGACAAATGCACAAGCTTCAGTAACCGACTCGATCAACTGGAAGAAAGAGTATCAGCGATGGAGGATCAAATGAATGAAATGAAGCGAGAAGAGAAACCAAAAGAAAAAAGAAGAAAAAGAAATGAACAAAGCCTGCAAGAAGTATGGGATTATGTAAAAAGACCAAATCTACGTCTGATTGGGGTGCCTGAAAGTGAGGGGGAAAATGG
>NC_045435.1:6794359-6912034 GCF_002776525.5 Piliocolobus tephrosceles | reverse complement strand
AAAAAGGATGAGTTTGCGTCCTTTGTAGGGACATGGATGCAGCTGGAAACCATCATTCTCAGCAAACTATCACAAGAAGAGAAAACCAAACACCGCATGTTCTCACTCATAGGTGGGAACTGAACAATGAGCTCACTTGGACTCGGGAAGGGGAACATCACACACTGGGGCCTATCATGGGGAGGGGGGAGGGGGGAGGGGGGAGGGATTGCATTGGGGAGTTATACCTGATATAAATGATGAATTGATGGGTGCTGACGAGTTGATGGGTGCAGCACACCAACATGGCACATGTATACATAGGTAACCTGCACGTTATGCACATGTACCCTAGAACTTAAAGTATAATAAAAATAAAATAAAATAAAATAAAAAAAAAGATAATATCTAGTGTCATTAAAAATTAAAAAAAAAAAAAATGAGCTTGGCTTTTCAGAGAAAGTTGTTCGGTTACCAGTGGCTTCCTGAGGCCACTTGACGACTTCATGTAAATAGTGGTGGTAATATCCATGAAATGTCTGGGCCCTTGGAATCCCCACCCTGGATACTCCACAAACATGAGATTACCTTCCCCATATGGGAACAAAAGACTTTCTCAGATGATTGGCAAAAAATAGATTTGTAACTAAAGAAACCATTGTGTGTGTGCGAAAGAAATTTCTTAACCCAAGCTATGTCTCCATAAATTTGTAAAATAGAATGTGACAGGGAAAAAACTCAATGTGGACATAGTACAATTTACGTATCCAAGTAAATGACTAAACATCACTGCCTCTATTTATAAAAACACTAATTTATCATTTGTAGGGAAGAGCAAAAGTCTTTATCTTTGTGTTTAGTGAAATATTTGAGCATAGCGTAGCTATTATTGGCAGCATTTTTTTGTAAGTCAGGGAATAAGAGAACTTTAGTTCTAGGAAAGACATTCTAACCTTGGTATAATTCTCTGCCTTTTGACTACGATCACAGCTTTACTAGATGAACAAGTGGGCACTCTTATGAAACTCCTGAAATTATACCACATATGATACAACATGGGATTTAAAAATAAGTGAAATATTGACCTCACTTCTATCAAGTCTCATGTTTCACTGAAGCAGAGTGGGGCAGTCAAACGCGTTTGGCTTAAACATGAAATAAAGCATTTACCAGGTGTGGTGTATGACACTTCTGGACTCGGTGACGTTTTTGGTTTTGCAGTAACACGCTGGGGCCCCTTAGGAACTGAAAGAGAGAACTCATATTGTAAGTCATTTGGTTTCAGCACCTTCCAGTCATGCTTAACACATAACGCATGCCAAGGTGTAGCCTGAACACTGACAAAACAAAGTATTACCCATACGGGAGTCAGACAGAAGACCAGTCCTTAAGCTCTACAAATAGCTTAGTTAGAATTCCATTTAATTATAGAAGAGTGAAATCTGAGAAACTGCAAAATTTCAAATTACAAAGCATCAGAGTAAGAGGACGACTTTTTAGAAATCTATTTCAGAGGAGACAGCAACTGAATGCATGTAAGAGAGCTTTTCTTTACTGGATATGTTTGCTTGACTTCTCCTTAAACCCATTTTTATGTCTTTCCTTAAAGACAAAGTAGGTAAAGATGGTGAGGTCAGGGTGGAATCCTATGGAGCATGGATATGTTTGAAGTCCTCTCAGGCAACAGCAGAGTGGTAAGCAGACAATGCAATGGAATGGGTTGGTTCACATCTTACCCGCCCTGCATTTCTCTGGCCCCAGAGAAACCTTCAAATGAATTTGTTGACAACTAAAATTAGATTTCCACAACTGTTCCTTGAGAATAATAAAGTACTAATATAATAGACACCAGGAAAATAAGTCTAACAATTATAGTGTATTCTACAATTTCAAAAGTGCTTTTATAAGGTTTACACCCTTTGAGTCTCACCATAATGTTGGGAGGAAGGAATTACTAGCTACACTTTAAAGCTGAGGAAACAGAGCTTCGGGTGTGAGACAGCATCTGCTTGAGGCTATGGTTATGAAGTACCAGAGTCAGGACTTGCACCAAATGCTGAGGATCAAACATTATCAATAGGTCTAAACACTTGGGCTCTCTATATCCCAGTTCTGCAGGTCAGATTTTCACTTGCTTCTCATTTTTTAAGGTGAAATAATAAACCCGCCCTAACTCAAGATATGGTTATAAGAATCCAATGTGAAATGTCCAAATGATGTGAAAATTACACTATTATAATTTTTTTCCACTTCTCAAGGAGCTTTACAAATTTGGTTTTGAAGAATCTGAGTATATTCTGATTTTCACATTGTTTGCCCATGCAAAATCTAGGAGCGCTCATAATTTTGATGGTTATAAGAAATTCTAGGCATCCAATTACAATAATGTTGCTATTTCCTGTAAACACTCGGATCTAAGAAATCAAACTTTATTGACTTATCAAATATTCCTTATGCTTTTTTTCAGATTTTAGATCTCATTTTGCCTCTGAATGCCAAATATAGATTTAAACGTTGCCAATTTATAAACACACTTTCAGTAACACTAACAATAAAGGTGACACACCCAAATTACAGAATCTTATTATGTGAAAGGTGGTAAACAAAATTTGTTGCACTTTAAGTTGTAAATACTATAGATAGATGATATTACAGCCCAACAACAATAGTTTGTATTGGTATCATGCATATAAACAGGACACTCTCCTGTCCAAATGACTTTTTGAAATTTGCAGGAACTAGCCAAGGGTAAGGGAAGAAGTATTAGAATCTGACTATTTGTCTTTAAAATATTTTGTGATATATACGTGTACATATACACACCTCCTTGAAAAACTATCAAAATCCAGGATATTGCTGGAACCTATTACACGAGTCACATTCTTGTGGGATAAGGAGGTCTCAATTCTACCCACTTTGAAAAAGAATAAGTAGAATGCATTTTGTTTTTCCTGACCAGTTTTCCAAATTGTTCCCTTACATTAAGTAGCACTGACAAAGCCAGAAGTGTCTGGTTTGCAGCTATTTTCCACAAGAGATGCTGATGGACTGGAAGTTGCTTCAATCGGGACTCTCACTACAGGCTCTCTCACTACAGCCTGGCAGCCACTCCATTGTTTCAGAGTTAGAGAGTGGAACTCACTGAGCACGTGAATCTCTGAAGAGCCTGGCTTGTCAAGAAAGGTTGGCTAAAAGTCTAAGTCAAAATGAAATTAATTTGAAACTTAGAATATAGTATAATAATGGAAAATTAGAGCAAGCTCCTGATTTACTAAACTGCATTTTAATAAACAGTACAAAGTGCATCTCAAAAAGATAAAATCGCAAATAATTTTGTCCTATCACTTCATATCTCCTTTACCTTAAAAATTTTGTACTGACTATGATTCATGCCTGAGCGTTTTAATTTTTAGTATTTATTTTTCATCTTTTATAGTTCAACATTCAAGTGTTGAATGTTCATGCTTTCTTCTTCCCATTTGTTTTCTACTTTTGTTCTATGCTTTATATTCAAATTCAAAGCTGAGCTTCTTCTCAAATCATTTTGTCTGTTATTTTTAAAGTTAGATTTTAGTTTCCTATTATAACAAATTTAATATACTTTATTTAATAATTTGGTATATTCTTCATATTCATTATTATTCACTAATCATTATTTTCTCAGACTTTTAGTAAGTTAATGTTTCAAATGTATTATTTAAAATTTCATATTATTTTGGGGGAATGCTGCCTTGGTACCTTCATATATTTATTATCAGAATAAATTATTTTCATTACTAAGTTTTAGTAATAGAACATATTTAAAATTATGCTAAATAAGGCAGATTTAAAATCATAGAAAAAATTTAATGATAGGTAAAATTTCCCTTGATATTAGAGACCACACCTAAAACTACAGGGGTTTTCTTTCCCCTGTAGAAAAACAAGAATGACAGTACCTAATGGAAGAGATTCTGAGGTATGAATAAAATATTTGTGGTGGGAATCCAGAATCACTACCTGGATCAAGCATAATGTGACGGTGCTAAACATTTTCCTTTCCCCAGACCAGATCAGTGGTAGCAAAGGTTCCTTTCCCGGTATCCTGGGTGGGTACACCTCAGACATCTGTTGTAGTCCGGCCATGTATTGAGGAAAATGTCAACTTAGATGATTGACAGAAGGAAGCACATTCAGGAATAGTGGAAGGGATAGGAGCGTAGTCTCAGGTTGGGGAAGGAAAAGGAAGTAGGTAGGCTACTCATTCTAAGCAATGCCATTCATGTCCACCTCATCGTCAATAACACAACATTAAGGGAAGCTTTGTGGAATAAGCTCTTCCAATGATGTACTTTTTTAGTAAGTCCAAAAAAAATTTAAATATTTATTAGGTTACAGAGGAAGACTTGCTTTGCAAATGTTAAAGACTCAATCTGCTATCATAACTATTAATGAACAATTTGCTAGAATAAGCCCACTAACCTCAAACTTTTCAAGCTAAAATGTAAAATATATCTTTACCTGGTTGTGTTTGTGGAATTCTTGGGCGTGGCGATGTTTTTGGCTTAGAAGGAGCACGTGGTGTCTGCTTGGGAGCTAAAAAAAAGGATATAGGTTCGGAAATCTTGAGCCCTTCAAGAACGACAGTACCTAAGCCTCTAGAAGCTCAGAGATGTTTACTGAATGGTTGAAGACCTAAATACGCAACGATTAAGGCTCCTAAAGGTCTGTAAAGTATAGGAAGGCAACTTTTTTATGTAACAGAAAACAAAACACAAGTCACATTAAATGATATCTAAGATGTTCAGCTGGCAAAATGAAACTTGGGATTTCAGAAATATTGACATCAAATACCTTTTAAATAGTTTGAAAATAAATTCATAATAACAAGAATTCATCCTTATTGTAAGTTCATATAATTTTATCAGAATATTTAGTTGTACTCTTTTAAATGCAAATACATGTTTTCTAAATAAAAAACAAAGTTAACATGTTTTAGTCCAAATATATAATGTATTTTAATAGCAAGTGCTAATGGAAAATTAATGTTACTAAACAAAACGCAGTTTTATTAGTTATATAGGGGGAAAAGAGGGAAGAGAAATTGAACACCAAGGATATTTTCTATGGAGAGTTATACCTTTGCTGAGCAAATCCTAAAGAAATTCTAGGACAATCAGTGTAAAAACCAATTTTTTCTTCCCCCAAAAAATGAAAAATCTATCCTGCTGAAGGAAAGCAATTATCAGATGCAAGGTTGCAGCTTGTGGAAACACCTCATCTGGTTGAACTAAAATGTGTTTGGGATAAAGAAACGTAAGAAACATGGTCAATGTCATGTAGTTTCAGACACCTTAAGAAAAACTTGCTGAAAGTAAGAGTTATTTGACACCAGAAGTTTCTGAAGGAGTCTGCAGAATCTTCTTCCTGATACTAAATGAAAAAATACAAGGTATACAATGGTTTCAGTGGAATCTTCTTGCCTGTAGAGAGATGAATACTGATAAATGTTGGAGATGATCTGGTTTAGAAGCCTGGAACCTGGGGGTTTAGAGCTCCCTTTGCTAATCACTGGATCGACGGTCTCAGGTTCTTCACCAAAAGTTACACAATTTTTAAGAAACCTTCCAATCTTCAAATTCTGTCATTCTAGAGTTTCTCACAGTTTGTGATTTTCTGATTCTCAACTACCCTACTTGCTAAAGTTCTAACTGATATGCCACTTACTTTCCCCAGAGGATAAGAAAGACCATCTGAAGGTTAGGCATGTCATGAAGCAATTCCATGAAAAACGATACAGAATGAGATAAGAATCACTAATAGCAGTATTTACAATGAGACATTCCAATAATATTATTATAGTTATTAAGAACAAAATTTGGAAAAGTTAGGTATAACTGTTAGATTTCATTATTTTAGTCAATGTAGGTTTTCTTTTTTGTTAAAAAACTGTAGGGTTTATAGGCAACACCTAGTAGGATATTCAGCAGACAATGAGTAAACTTAAAATCCACATCTCCCTTTGAAACAGAGTAATGTAAAAATAGTTTAATGACAATCAAAACAGAAGTTTGGGCTTACTTATAACCTTCTATTTACAACTTTCTATTTATAACCTTCTATTACATTGAAACCTATAGCTATTGAGAGGATTTTTAAAAATAAGAGGCATGTTTAGTTATTTATGTTGATTATTTTTCATTCATTTCAAACTCCACTACTATGTAAAGCTTTGTGATAAGCCAAAGTAATTGTTCTGATTTTGTTTTTTCTTATTTGTGTGCAGTGAAATGGCCAAAGCACTGCAGAAAGGAGTGGAAAGAAGTAAGGTATCTGAATAACTACAAGGTGACCGGCCAGTACACCCCCTTCCATGTGGATTGCAGTCAAACCTGTTTCTGGAGGTTTCTTTTAAAGTCAAACTCAAATCAGAAAGCTTAAAATACTTTTTACATGATCACAGAACTTGTAAAACTAGTTGAGATGAATTGGAATTAAAATTAGAATATATATCTTTTAAAATAGAACAGAATATAAATGTTCTTCCCAGAAGCATTCCTATTCCCTGAATTAAACACTTGCAGAGTAACTGAGAGTTATTTTTCAACCATGTCCTAAAGAATAACACTGCCGTTTGAGTAATTATCAATGACAGCGGGACATCAGACAGATAGGATTACCCATCAAAGTCTGTGGGCAGAGTGATAAAGTCAGGGCCTCTGATGTCTTGAGGTGACCATGCTGACATTCTGTAAACACTCACCTCATATATGACATACAAAATAACGTATTTACCGGGTTCAGTCTGAGGCTCATCTGGGCTGGGTAGGGTTATAGATTGAGAAGGCAGAGGCGACGTTTCTATGGTAATTGAAGGAAAGTACGCGGGTTACTATAGCACTCGACAGACCTTGAGTACAGATAACAGGCAGGATGGTAACAAATATATTTTTTAAAATAAAGAAAATTGCAAGTCTGCAGCAAAACAGCATTCCTACTCCTTCATAATGCATTTAGTTTAAAAAAAAAAAAGGTTGGAGATGCAGCTTACAAAGTACTTCTAAAATTCTCATTTCACATTAGAACTCTACTTCCTCAACAATGCCAGAAAGATATATTCAATAGGAATCATGAAGGGAAAAAGAATTTAAAAAAATATTATAGTATGAGTCATTTAAGCAGCACTGAATTTCACTTAAAGAATGGAGAAGAAAACCACGTATGTAAATAAATGTGATGGGATGAGTGTTAATGGAAAGTATGTTGCTAGGTCAGAAAGTCTAAATGGATCATCACACCGAAAAAGCATTATCTGAAACATCCGACACAATGCCAAGCTGGCAGGATGTACAGTGTTAGAAAAAAAATTTTTAGATTCAACAGTTCTGCTGACTTATGAAGAGAAAAAAAGCAAAGTCTTGTTATACAACTGAATGGGAGGAAAGACATTTTTGGACAATGGTTACGGATAGGAGCACCTTGAAAGAAAAGCAACTGCCATGGTGAAGAGTGACAGTGTAACATGAATTCACAATGAGATAGACCCGGAGGTTCTCAGGCAATGGTGGCAATGAGGACAGAAAGCACACAGGGTTGGGCTACCGAGGTTATTACCTAGTGTGGTCTCAGGTGGTTCAGACACATATGTAACAGATTCCACAACTGTACCAAAACAAAGGAGAAAAATTTTAGAAACTAAGATATTAAGCTATAGTGAAGTATTTTTTGAATATCAAATTTTATTAAGAATTTACATCATAATTTTACAGACAGGACAATGGATTTAGACAGGAAAAAAGAATTAGGAGAAAAATCCTATTCTATAATACTAAATCACCAATTAATATTTATGTTTTAATTGTCATTAACTGGGTTTACAATGTTATTATACCTCAACCTTTAGACATCAGCAGAGAAACAGGAATTTATTTCTGTATTCAGAGAGAGTCAATTATCACCTTAAGAATTCAAGAATGTTGGAAGCTATAGCTCTTCAAATCTGTTTAATTGTGAATCAATGTCATATTCCATGGATGTAACTGATGTTAATTTAAAATGTGTAGAAAAAATAAATCCAAGCATTAAAACCTTTGCTACCTTCAGTCTTTGGCTCCTCTGGCCAGAGTGGTGCTTTGGCAGTGGGATATACATAGTCTGTTTTGGCTGGTGCTAGGGAAGAAACGGGAATGGCTGGTTAGTGGTGGGCAGCCCAAAGCATGCTGTAATAGAACCCTGCATTTAATTTGAAAAAGAATTGAGCTATCTTAAGCAGATACACTTTTGAGAATAATTAACATTTAGGTAGATTTTGAAGATGACCACAATTTAGGAGGGCAGAATGAAAGCAGGAAATGAAGGCAGTGTGCTATGTGGGAAACACGCACACCCCATACACAATGTACGGGAGACTCAACAGCAATGCTACCTGGAACAAAGCAGATAATTCCACTTCCATTTTTTTTTTTTTTTTTTGTATAAGAATTCCAGTTAGAAACACATGTAGAATGAATACTTGGAGAGCAAAAGCATGGGATGAATCCTAAAAGTGATATGAAAGTGAAAAATAGGTTGTGTATATATGTACATACTCATATTGAAAGAGCAATCAGAAAAGGTTAAAATCTTCACTTTGAGTGAGAATAAGGAAATTATGAACCTTGCATAGCAATACAGCAGATGTGAACACAATGTGCTGTATACAATGACACTCAAGACCCATTGGATGAGCACAGACAAGCTGTGAGGAGCAGGTGGCTATGAAATGTCACAAAGCATGAGGACGTCCAGAGATGACTTTGCAATGAGATGGAAAAGCACATGTGCTTGACTTGCCATTGGGGAACATTTTTACCTATAGTCTTCTTTGGTGACTCAGTACTAAATGTAACCGATTCCAGAACATCAGAAACTAGTAAAAAACAGAAAATGGCACAATTGATAAAGGAAAGGTTGTAAGTATTTACAAAAGTGCTTTGCATGCTGTAAGTGTTCAATGTTAGGATAACAACATTATTAACACTAAGAGAAGCTCTCATAACTGAACTGAATTCACAACATTATAACTACTGTAGGTTACCATTAGCAACCTACTTTGTACATTCAACACGGGTACCAAAATGTCATTTATCTAATTAAAAGATACTCAGAAGAGATGGAAAGAAATTACAGTCCTATACTAGAAAAATATAGGAATCCAGTGTTTTAAAATAAATGTCAGGAAGTAGCAACAACATTGCTAATACTGATTTTTAAAATTTGCATCCATTTTTTTCCCCAGACCGGGTCTGGCTTTATCAAGCAGATGGAGCAGGGTGTCATGAACATGGCTTACTGCAGTCTTGACCTCCTGGGCTCAATGGTCTTCCCACCTCAGCCTCCTAAGTAGCTGGGACTACAGGCATGCACCACCATGCCCAGCTAATTTTTGTATTTTTTGTAGAGTTGGGGTTTTGCCAAGGCTTGTCATGAAATTCTGAGCTCAAGCAACCCACCAGCCTTGGCCTACCAAAGTGTTGGGATTACAGGTGTGAGTCACTATGCCTGGCCTATTTACGAGCTTGAAGGGCAGTATGTTTTAAAGGGTTCACATTGTTTATGAGGAAATTTTATTATTTTTATTGAAGTGAGAAATTTCTCCTTCCTTGATGGTCACATTTGAACTAGTGTTCTTTTAGCACAAATTTAATTTACTATTAAAGAGAGCCACGAACTGGTAACTGATGAAAAAATAAGGATAAATAATAAAATTAGTTCTTCTAAGTGGTTTGTCAACCACTTAATCAGATATGTGATTATTTTCTAGAATGATACAAATGCAATGAAAAGTATTTTTATACATTCAAGTAGTAATATTAATGTATTACTAATTTAACAATATACAATCACAAAAAAGAACATTGTGCAATATTTACAATTAATGTGTATTCCTTTTTCATTTTTTATCTTTGGAAATATAACTTAGAGAATTACAATGTGCCTCTTAAAGCACACAGTATACCCAGACAGATAAAACAATCTATTTACCAGGTTGACTTTCTGTCATTTCTAGGCTTGGTGATGTCACTGGTTTCAAAATAAGAGTTTGCAGGTCAGTGGGAGCTGAAAGAAGAGGGTCTCAATTGTAAAAGTAATTTTATTTATTTCATAGGTTTTAGACAGAGGTAACAGTGAACTAAAACACACAGACCCTGAAAATCATGAGGTTACGGAGAGCCATACAGAATGTGCCCTGTTTAAAGCAGATGTCAGCAAACTATAGCCCTTCCAAGTCTAGCCCTCTGCCTGGCTTGTGGGCCAATAATGGTTCTCACATTTTTTTTTAAGTGATGGGAAAAAACAAAAAGTGGTATTTCATGACACGGGAAAATGATACGAAGTTCAAATAAAGTTTTATTGGAAGACAGCCATATAATGAACTAAAATTGTTCAGGGCATATTCATGTATCAGCTTTGGTTGCCTTCCAGCTAAAACAGCGGAATTGAGTAGCTGTAACAGAAACTGAATGGCCCACAAATTCTAAAATAGTTATTGTTTAACTTTTCACAGAAAAAAAAAAAATTGCTGACTCCTGATTCAAAATGTCCTTCTGAAAAAGCATGAGCCTATTTGGAAAATTAAGTTCTCATGGACTATTGTATCTGAATCTCAGTTCCCACAAGAGCTAAGAGCTGCCTATAACTGATTTCATGATAGTAACATTAACAAAATGCTAGGAGCGCTTTGTTCTATATTTTAGTTTCACCATCCCCTTAGCCACCCTTAACAAGTATTGACACTTGTTTTATTTGTGCTGTTCCCACCCTTCCACCCTATAATCCAAATCCTATAATTATTTCAAAGCCCAACGACTCTCTGTCATCAGCCCACATCGTTCCTTGACTCCTGTAAATATTTTGTTTTTAGTACTCAAACAAGCAGTTCTCATAGGAGGAAATTGCTCTATATCTGGAAAACTGGATCTAAGAAAACCTTAGGGTTTCTTCACAATTACTTTGTACTGTAAGAGGTAAAATCTGTCCTTTCTTTTGGTTTCTACCTCTGCTCCTTATTCCACCCCATTCAATTGTTAATATGGTGCTGGGTACACAAAGAATGAGGAAGTGATTGTTTTCTTAAGTAAAAGTAGCAGCACCATTGAGAAAGAGATGAATGAAATGGAATAAGAACTGTGTAAGATCCATCCGTTGTTAGATACAGTCCTTATGCAGGGCACACGATGAATTTAGCCACTGGATAGATCTCCCTCAGCTATGAATCTACTAATAAACCCTGTAATTGTCAAGCTGTTGACCACTATAAGTGCCTTTTCTCTCAGAAGGCACAGAAATGGGAAGATATTCAAGCTTATTTTGGTACCTGTGATTCAAGTGAAATGGGCTAGAGGGACACCTTAAACCTTCTAAAACCTAAACCATAGATTTTTGTTATTTCAACTGAGAGGCTTTAGGGAGTTTAAGGTCTGAGGGATGGAATAACCCCTATTCATCCTCCTTTCTGTTTTTGAAACTAAAAGATGATGATCTTGGGTTGCTATAGTGTTTGTAGGTCTAGAAAGCATTGAAAGCAGTGTATGTAGACCTATGTTTTCTAAAACAGGTTAGATTTTCTTGAGTTTATTTCCTAAATTAAAAAATATTACTACTTTGTTTCTGATCACTAAGGGTTCCCTTAGAGACCCTTAGTATGAAGTTCAAATATCACATATGAAGTGATTAAAGGAATAAATATTGGACGTGTGTAGATATTCAGAGGGATTCCTACTTAGCAAAGATTAAGAGCCATTGCTAAACCGTGGTGAAGAAGAGTGGTCAAGCTCATCAGTGATTGAGGAGCCTGGAACTTTCAGGGAAAAGCTATTTTAATGTAATAGGGACACCTTATTCCTTAAAATAGGAAAAAAATAATGAGACTAAGACACAGGTTTTATAGAAACTAAGTTACTCAAAGGGAGTTCATGGTACTTAATTGTTGCTTTATAGATCTAAATACCAAATGGAAGGGTATTTAGGTCTATAAATACTAAATACCAATTTGGACCTCAGATTTAACACTGAATCATATGGTGCAATTTTAAAGAGAGTTTCACAATGGACAGCTGTCCTTCCCTGGGTCCAGGGACATCTGTGAAAAACAGGTAACACTTGAATTAGGACTGCTGACTATTTTAAAATGAAGTGTAGAATGGAATAACAGCGTCTTAGGAAGCAGAAGTAACTCTGGCCATGATGGTGCTCAAGTGGGTTTTTAAGTAGCAATAAAAAGCATTTAATGCAAGTCACAAAAATCATTACCAAATGTTGTTCCTGGAGCATCAGTACTATGAACAACAGGTTCAAAGCCTGTAACAGAAACTAACCAAAAGCAACATTAAAAAAAAAAAACCCTCAATTTTTATTTTCACACATGAGTTTCAAATTATACACAACTTTTTTTAAAACTTTGGAATTGATAGGAAGCATATAGTTGCTTTTGGAAGATTTGGCCACACTAGCTAGAACAATTCATCACAGAAGGTAGTTACAATCTTTGAACTCTGCTACATATATTGATATTATCCACATGAGATTCTCCTAGGTATTTGGTTTTCTAAATAGTATGGATGTTTGCTTTGGGAATTTGTTTAGGCAACAGATATGAAAATATATAGAGAAATATATATGAAAGTAACTTGTTGCTTTTCTTGGAAGTTGAAAAAAATGCCTGTTCATGTAACCATGTCTATAACAAATGGATCACATGTTTCAATGCAGATATAGCAATAAATACCCATGAGTATGCTAATCTCGCTGTAAACACATCTTTAAAGAGGGACCAAGAACGTCATCCAAACCAAGTCATTGAGGAGATCAGGCACACAAGTATCCCCAAGCCATGTTCTCCTGGATGCCTCTGTACGAGAAGCAGCTGCTACCCATGTCAAATAATTTGATTCTTAGAAAACATGATGACTGTTACTTCCTGTCACAGGCATTTCTTTAGGACTTCGTTGGGACAGCCCACCAGGGTTCAGGTTCCTTGGCTCCTTAAACCAAGGATTCATACATTTACCCGATTTGTTCTGAGGTACTTCAGGACTTGATGTAGTTTTGGGTCTGGGACGGGGACGACGTGTCCGTTGTGTTTTAGGAGCTGAAGGAAGAAACTTTGGATTACTCTAGTGAAGGTGGCTTTGGAGACAAACTTTAGGTTTTTAAAGGTATGTCATATTTCCTTGAGATTTAAATCATATGTCTTTAAAGATTAAAATATTTTCTATTTTGTTAATTTTTTTTAATCACTGAAAGACTCTTGAGAGAGAAAACTTACATATAAAATCAAGTTGAAAAGTGAAGAGACTCACACATCTTTAACTTCAAAAACACTAGAGCCAAACTCTGGATGACAGAGTCTTAGGCTCACACTAAATCTTTTGAGTATGCCAAAGAATCCATGATACCATAAGAACTGTTAGAGTTTAGTCAGTTTAGATAAGATATAGCCACTAGCAACTGTGTTTGAAATTTAGCTTTAGACACGAATGCTGTTTAGACAAAAGCACATGACACAAGTTCAAAGAAGATTACATGGTAGACTCTGAACTAGGTCCATGCATAGCTTTTGAAAATAATAGGTAACTTCTAAGGATCACTAATACTCCAATATAAAGTTGAAGGACAATATAAAGTTGAAGGACAGCAAAGGATGACAAGATAGTCCTACAAAGCTGATGACAATGTGATTATGATAATGACGGAATGGATTTGAACATAAGCAGGGAAAGATTATTCAGGAACACAGAATATAATATCATTACCTAATGTTGTTTCTGGAAACTTGGTTCTAAAAGTGTCAGGTTCAAGGACTGTAGTAACAACTAGACAAAAATAATAAAGCAAAGAGATTTAACTTGAAGATTAATGTCACACGTCAATTTTTAAGCGTCAGAACTGAGAGAAAAGTAAGACTTGTTTTTTTGCAGATTTGGCCAAACCATTGTCAGGCACCCATAAGTCTAGTAAGATAGACTTGCAAGATAGCATTGCACTCAGTTTAATATCACTATGTGGTCAACAAGACATTCTCCTAGATGTTTGATTATCTGATTCTTGCTACATATTAGTGGAAGATTGTTGGATAAGCTTTTTACACCTTTGCATAATATATGCTTTTCTAACTGTACTGAAAAAGGTATTTATCAGTCTACTTGCACTTCTATAGAAGTTGGGATAAATGTCTTGTTATCTACTGTTTAAATAACTATGGGTACAATAAAGAGTTCATATGTATGAAAGCATAAAGAACACCATGTAATTAATAAACTGTGCTCATCAAAATCTCAAAGTATTCCTTGATTCAGTAAAAGTTAAGAAACTGTTAAACCTTAATAGAGATGAATAAAGAGTCAGTCTATCCTATTATGGAAGCCTATCATTAAAACTTTCAAGACTTATGTACATTTTACAATTTGAGAATTTACTATAAACATCATTCCTTGAAACAAAAAAATCAATGTTACACAGATCCTAATATAATAAAAAATAATATAAGCAGAGAAACACTGTGCTTCCCTATAATTGATGAGGAATAAGCAGCACAAATAAAGGATAGCTAGAGATTCGTGTTTGAAATGCAGCTTAAAATGGTTAATACTGTCTAAACAAATGCACATGATCGCATGACATAACGTTGAACAGTTAAAAGCAGTTTGATGTCCTGATATTAGTTCATGCACAGTTCTCTCAAATTCAACTGATAATTTGACACAGAGTCTAGCATAATTTCAAGATAAAGACTATAATGGAATGATGACAAAGAATGACAGAATGGTCTTACAATGTAGAAGAAACTGACTACAGTGGTATGACAATAAGCAGGAAGAGCACTATTTGAAGGACACACATTCTCATTACCCATGGTTTTTGGAGCTTCAGTTCTGAGAGTACCAGGTTCAAGATCTGTAACAGGAACTAATTAAAAGCAATGAAATAAACACTTGTGAAAAGCCAGTAAATTATATCTTTCCAGTATAATACTGCTTCAATCAGTATATAGCAATTTTAAGAAATTTTCTGAAATTTGATACTTGTTATTTGAAGACTTGGCCATCTTATAGCCAGATAAACAATTTTTAAAGAGGCACTTAGTCACAGCCTACACAATTTGGCACACATCTCAGTAAAGCCCACATAATATTCTCCTAGGTTTCTGAGTACTTAATTCCAACTAGAATACTTCCTTAGAAGCTTATTCAGACATTTTGCCAAATATATACTTATCTAACTGTCCTAGTAACTGTTGGCATGTTTGTGGAAGCTTTAATAGTGTGTCTAAATGAGCAAGAATATAGTCAACAGCCTGTTTGAGAGAAGACATAGCAAAGAATAAAGCAAAGTGAATCTTAGCGAGATTTCATTTGCAGTAAAGGCACTCAACAAATTAGGATAAGGGACAAACACACAGAGTAGCTCTCTACTCTCATCATAAAAATGCGGGACCCTAGATGGATGATGCTTCTTGGGTCAGATGCAGACTTTCGAGTCATATCTTCAAGGACTTCCTTCAGCTGCTCTTATAAACCCTTCCAAATGCAGCTGTCATCACTACTTAGAAGCAGAATCCTGTGTGTTTCTGGAAGCCTGTGCCCGCTGACTGGCCTCTACCCCTCCTGTCTTTCTGACTCTCTTCATCTCTAAGATTTTAAGACCCAACTTCTTTCCAAGTATTTATTCTTATTCTTCATAACATTTTCTTTTTCTAAGTTTATAGATGCGTATAGCACCTCTCAAAACAAGTTCAATTTGCCCAGATACACTCTCTTGCTTCAAACTTTGGGACAGGTTTTGACCTTGACTATACTACAGAGTAAGATGTGAAAAACAAGCTTCCTCCTCCTGTGATAGCCTCACAGTTGTTGATGTGGCTGTGGGAAGACAGAAGGCACTTAAATATTTTTCTAGAAATAAAAATGCAAGTTCTATTTAAGGCATTTTGTCTTTATGAGGACAATTGAATGAAATAAAAAGTAGTAAATAAGAGGCTGGGTGTGGTGGCTTACGCCTGTAATCCCAGCACTTTGGGAGGCTGAGACAAGCAGAACACGAGGTCAGGAGTTTGAGACCAGTCTGACCAACGTGGTGAAACCTGTCTCTACTAAAAATACAAAAATTAGCTGGGCGTGGTGGCACACGCCTGTAATCCCAGCTACTCAGGAGGCTGAGGCAGGAGAATCACTTGAACTGGGAGGCGGAGATTGCAGTGAGCTGAGATTGTGCCATTGCACTCCAGCCTGGGCAACAGAGTAAGACTCCGTCTCAAAAAAAAAAAAAAAAAAAATTAGTAAATAAGATACATAGTAAGAGACAAACCTGTATGCAGAAAGTGCAAGGAATTCACCTGCCACACGGATCTATCCCAATTGTGTTCTCCTTTGCTAACTCAACAGGGGGAGCAGCAGCAGATCATTTTGTGCCTTCACCCACACAGTGCTCATACGGGCCATCACTCCCATCATTGGCATCAGTTATAAATTCCCAAGAACTGCTAGGATGAGCTACTTTAACCAGAAACCCAAATTTACCCGGTTTGGTCTGAGGAACCTCAGGACTTGGTGTGGTTTTAGTTTTGGGACGTGGACGACGAGTTCGTTGTGATGTTTTAGGAGCTGAAGAAAGAAAACCTTCAGTTACTACAGAGTCCGTAGTCCAGAAGCTATGAGTAGCATGACATACGGTTTGAGATCTCTTAAAACTTACTAGATTTTCTCATATTTCAGGAAATATGTCATTTTAACTTTTTAATTAGGAACATTTACTATTATTATAATAGTATGTCTCCTTTTACAATTGAAGAAAGTTTTTTGGGGGAAAGTGTCATATTCTAAAATGAAATTGCTAATTTAAGAGTGAACAATAGTCAATAGGACTCATCAAATAAAAAGGTTAAGAGTCACTGCTAAAATATCACAGTGCTGGTAGTCAGTTGTAAGTTCTTTCACAATTACTAAAATAAGACCACATAATTAACAAAAATGTCAATCAGAGAATATCACATAGATAGCAAAAATGAGTGAGTAAGTAGAACTTTAGATTTATAAAGAAACTCTTTGGTACCACGATAATGTTAGAATCAAGAAAACTGCATTTTAAAGTCACCTTTAACAAAAAAATTGGTTAAAAAAACACACTGGATGACAAAATAATTTCAGATGGTTACATACCCAAAAGATAGCCTGAGTTAGGTTCATGCATGGCTCTTTTAAAACCAAAGGGTGATTTAAGAGTCAATACTTTCAATACCTTTAGGATGAAGAATATGATGGAATGACAACAGAGAATGACGATGTAGTCTTAAAAGGCATAAGAATCTGCGGCTATGATGATGGAATGGGTTTGACAATGAGAAGGAAGAACACTTAATGAGGACTGTAACGTGCTATTACCTTGTGTTGTCACCCAAGTCTCAGTTCTGAGTGTAACAGGTTTGAGCTCTGCAGTAGGAACTGACCAAAAGCATTAAAGTTAACCAAATGATTATTTTAAATGAATGTAAACTCAAAACTTTTCTTCAAAAATGAGTCTTACTAGTATAATACAGCTTATAGAATTACATGGCAACCTTTAAAACTAAAAAAGTAGGCAGTTGATTTCCAAAAATTTGGCTATACCTAAATCAGGTACCTATTTCCTTATTCCTCATTCTGGTTATCTAATTAATAATCCAAAATGGACTACATACGTATTGCTAGGAATTCATCTTTGGAAACAGACAGAGGTCTTAGCATGATGAATTGAGTAGGATATACCTCCATTCTGAGCAAAGAAAGAACATGCCTTCATGTGGAAAGAACAGCTTGCTGATGTCTACCAGATCAAATCTCAACTGCTCCATCAGGGACCTAGGCCTCTCCGCCATGGGTATCCATGGTCCTAGTGAGATTCAGAAGGGATTTGCCTGTCATCTTGAAGTAAGACTTTTTTTTTTTTTTTTTGAGATGGAGTTTTGCTCTGTTACCCAGGCTGGAGTGCAGTGACGTGATCTTGGCTCACTGCAACTTCCACCTCCTGGGGTTCAAGCAATTCTCTGCCTCAGCCTCCTGAGTAGCTAGGATTACAGGCACCCACCACTATGCCCAGCTAATTGTTGTATTTTTAGTAGAGACGGGGTTTCACCATCTTGGCCAGGCTGGTCTTGAACTCTTGACCTCATGATCTACCCACCTCGGCCTCCCAAAGTGCTAGGATTACAGGTGTGAGTCACTGGGACCAGCAAAGTAAGACATCTTTTTATCAATTGTCCAGTTAGACTGTCTCCTCTGGTTGGTCTCTACTTGTGTCTCTTCCTTCTGATTTTATTCTTCCCACCCTTCTACTCATCCCTGTGTCTGGTGATTTCAAGGCTCCATTTCTTCTTAATCTATATTTCCCTACTCCAAATATTTACACACCAAGCACATCTTGTTGATAGCACTCCAAAACCAGTCTCATATTTGCACAGATACTGCCCCATACCACCTTTTACTTTATTTACAAAGGAAAGGCTTCTGTTCTCAACTGTCTCACAGGTTTGAGGATCAAAATGCATCTCTGACACCTGATATATACCCCAACTGTGCTAATATGATTGGGAGGATATCTGAGGCACTTAATGTTTGTTGACTTGAACTGAATATGTCTAATTTTTCTAAAGTTTTATTTGTAAGAGATAAATGGAAGTTAATAAAGTGCACAGTGCCAGAGAAGACTGCACAAAGGAAGCATGAGGCATTCAGTTGCTTCACGGATCTCCTAACAGTGTTTCTCTTACAGTTTCACAGTGCGATCTGCTGCTGACCATGAGTTGTAGCTTCCCTCTCACAGGGGCCTATTGGTTACTCCCAACCACTGGGATTACTCTTAAGACCATGCTGGCTTAGGCTGCAGGGACTCTTTAAACCAGGAACACATGGTTTACCTGGTTTGGATTCAGGTACTTCAGGACGTGGTGTGGTTTTTGTTCTGAGACGTGGACGACGTGTCCGTTGTGATGTTTCGGAAGCTGAAGGAAGAAGTTCTTGGGTTACTACATAACTGCACTATGATTCTAGAAGCTGTGCGAGGTAAAAAACATGACTTTCTACTGCTTGATAGGTGTTTGCCTTTTAGTTTGAGATTTTTGTCACATACATTCCTCCTTATAGATCTTTTATCATAGAAAGTTCCTTAAGACAAAAATCACTTTTTAATTTGAGAAATAAAGATTAGAAATTTTAATGAAAATCTCATAGGGTAGCTTTACTGGGTACCAAAAAGGTTAAGTACTATTGCCCAATTTTAACAGATAATGAAGGACAGTTTCTCTAAATCTGAGATTTGCAACTTAGTCTTTCCATTTTTGGCACATATTCTATAGAGCTATTAAAATCTGAATATATTGTGACCTTACTAGAGACAAAACAATAAATTTCTATGCAAATAGAAAAAAGGGTAGAAATTTAGGTGCGCAATGGGTCCTCTTGGCTTTGTAAGAGTTAATAGCTTTATCTGTCCAGGTAGGAATTAGAAACCCACTAATATGTTTGAAACACAGCTTTATCACAAACACTGTTTAAACAAAACACAGAATAACATGACAATTCAAGCAGGCCATGTCTTCAAGTAGATTCATGCATAACTGCTTCTCTTAAAAGCAACAGTTAAGAGTCTTCATAATTTTAAGAAGAGTTGAATGGCCATCAAGAATGACACTGTTGTCACATGAAACAAATTGAAACTCTAGGTTTGACAATAAGCAAAAGAAGCTTGTCGAAAACACTGTGTATCAACATTACCTAATGTTGTTGAGGCCTCGGGTCTAAGAGTGACAGGTTCTAGGACTGTAGCAGGAACTGACCAAAACAACATGTAAATCAAAGAGATTTTCAAACATATGAGAAGTCAGAATACTCACATACAAACAAGTTTTACTAGTATGTCAATTCTTCCGGAGAAACAAAGAAAAAATTAACTTCTTAACTGAGGGGAAGAATGTGTGTTTGTTTGTTCATTGATGATTTGGCCAAACCATAGGCATGGTGAGTCCCAGGCTTAGCTTTTCAACTATCTTGAGTAGCTTAAAGAAGTCAACATGAAATTCTATTAGGTTTTTAACTAATGAATTCTGATATGAAAACTGCACTGGAAAACATTTTAATGCATTTATCTCACATATACTTAGAAATTATCTTAAAAGATACAATTACTCTGTACTTCTGAACATTAGCACTTATTACATATAAGTAAACATGGATACAAGAGTACAGTTCGTATGTTTGAAACCGATATAAAAAATTAATCATTGAAGTGGACTATGTTCATCTTGCCAGGAACTCATCTATAGATAGAGTTTGAGATCTCTGTCCAAGCCATGACACTTACTAAGAGAACAGGGTGGTCACTCAACCTGCAATAATTGGTAGAACATCTGTCTGCTGTCAGCCCAGAATAAGGGGAAATCAAAGGCTTTTGATGTCTCTGTATCAAATCTAAAGCTTCTGAATCAGGCCCTCAAAATCCTTCTTCATCTGGCTTGATGTACCCTTCCAAATGTACCATCATCAACAGTCATATATGACCATCTAGAAGGAATCCATCTAGACTGGACTGCCTTTCTAGCTGACTCAACACATGTGGTCCTTCTGCTCTAGTTCATTCTTCCCTCCATTCATCCAAATCCTCAGTGGGCCCAAGGTCCAAGTCCAGCCCACCTCGATGTTTTGAGCTAAAACATAAAGATCATCACTTTATGTTTGTGTCAGGCAAATATATCATCAACTCCACTCCTTCTGCAGTAAAATAACTCTCCTACAGCTGACATATCACCCATGGTTGCCAATGTGGGAATGGGAATATGCAAGGCACTTACAATTACATTTACTTGAACTGAATATGTTGGCTCTGCTAAAGAAGTTCTACTTTTAAGATGTGAATGGAATTTGACAGTAAGAAATATACTAACTATGTGGTTTCAACGAAAAGTCTCACATAGAAATAATAAGATATGCTGGCACCAGTTGGGTCTCAGCCACACATTAATCTCCTTGAAAACTGAGCAGAGGAGATGGTACTGATGATGCCTCATGCCCTTGTGCTTAGGGAGAATAAGACCTGTTGCTGCTCAGCATTGGCACTGCTTCAGTCCCCACTGCCACAGGCTGCCAGGGATCACCCTTAAACCAAGGAATCACAGATTTACCGGGTTTGGTCTCAGGTGCCTGAGGGCTCGGTGTAGTTTTAGGTCTGGGACGTGGAGGGCGTGTTCTTTTTGATGTTTTGGTAGCTGAAGGAAGAAAAAGCCTTGTGTTACTCTTGGTCTTAAGATTCTGGATACTGAGGAAAGGTTTTTCCAAAACGTGTCAGATCTCCTAAAGTTCCAGGAACTTTAGTTGTTTTCAGTTTTACTTTTTCATTCCTTTTATAACAATGTGTCATTTTATCATTGATCGTACTTTTCAGGCAAATTCATGTATACAGTCAAGTTGCTCACCCAAGGAGTGAAGATTAGCACTTGTATTGAGAAACTTACAGAACTTCCTTACTGGGGGAAAAAAAAAATGATTGGGGCAGAGTACTCAATGAGAAGGGATAGGAAGTTAGGGTCACATTAAGGAATAGGTTTATAATTTAAGATTTCAGACTTCAGTAATTCCCTAATTGTCAAACTAGTAATAAAACATATCATTACTTAAAGCACCAATAAGGAAAGAAACATACTGGGCATTTTTTTTTTTTTTTTAAATCTAGAAACTCAGATGTGCAAAGGAGAGTAAGAGTAGGCATTATTGCCAATCAGCTTAGATAAGAAATAGATCCCAATTTGTTTTAAACTCAATGTTAATATAGAACTCTGTTAAATGAAGCATGAGATATGATAATTTCAAATGTGCCACATGGCAGGTAAATATTTTGAGTTAAGCTCATGCCTGGCTCTCATAAAAACAACATGAAACTTGTTTTTAGGAGGCTTCAGTATTCTTCAGATGATAGAAATAGTTGAATGGTCACAGGCAGTGATGTTTGCTATTTCATAGAGGAAGACATGCTATGTTATAGGGATGAAGACTGAATGGACTGCGCAACAAGCAGCAAAAGCACTTGGCAAACAGCCAGGTAATGGCAGGGTTGTTACCTAAGGTTGTTGCAGGGGTCTCAGTTCTAAAAGTAACAGGTGCGAGATCTGTAACAGGAACTGAAGTAATAAACAAAAGAGATTGTAAAAAATGTGTGGGAGCTACAGTATTCACATCAAAATGTATCTTGCTTGTGTAACACTGCCTCTGGGATAATTAAACATTTTTGGGAAGGGCATTAGGACTAAATTATATTTCCACCCCCCAACCCCAACACACCAAATTCATAATGTTAAAGCCCTAATCCTCATAGTGAGGCCTTCAAAGGGCTGATTCAGGTTAAATGAGGTCATAAGGGCGGATTCTACTTCAACACGACTGATGGACGCATATGAAAAAGAGACATGAGC
The DNA here is from genome assembly GCF_002776525.5 of Piliocolobus tephrosceles. Classification (NCBI taxonomy): domain Eukaryota; kingdom Metazoa; phylum Chordata; class Mammalia; order Primates; family Cercopithecidae; genus Piliocolobus; species Piliocolobus tephrosceles. The sequence goes on along the minus strand of NC_045435.1, from coordinate 6,889,605 downwards.
TGCACACACAGAGAAAAGGCTGTGTGAGGATACAGTGAGAAGGCGGCCATCTGCAAGACAAGGAGAGAGGCCTCAAGAGAAACCACGCTTGTAGACACATTTATCTTGGACTTACAACCTCCAGAGTTGTGAGAAACAGACTTTTGTTATTTAAGCCCCCTAATCTCTACTGCTTTGTAATGGCAGCCCTTCTACAAATGGAAATTGTTTTTTTTTTTTTTTTTTTTTTTTTTTGTCTAGACTTGGCCAAACTATATACCAAGTGCACCATCTCATGAGATGGTCATCATCTTCGGTCTCTCTTTAGCACTACATGAGGCAAACAATTCCTCTAGTTATGGTGTTTATCTGAATATAATATGGAAGACTTTAGGAGGTTTTAAGGCATTTGTTTAAATATGTTTTTAATAATTCTCAAGAAGCTCGTGAAAAACCAATTTGCACTTTAGTGGATGCTGAATAAAGAGAACATGTACTATATGTTTATCAAATTATGGTTGCAGAAAAATTGATGAAATATCCAAATGGTCATCACACAAATAACTAAAAATGACTGATGATCTTGCTGGGAACTCCACTTTGGAAAGAACTTTTCACTTCTGTCCAAACAACAGCACTCCAGTGGCTGGGTAAGGGGTGGCCACTCAGTCTGTGGCATCCAGTAAATCACTGTCCACACTTAGCAGAGGGAAAACATGATCTAGTGTGGAAGAAAGATTTTTGATGCTCATGAGAACAATGTCAGGCTCAATGAGTGAGACGTTCAAGCCCTCCTTCCACTTTCTACGGCGTCATCCAAATGCAGAATTACCAATAAAAATGTTTTGGCTGACCCTGGAAGCAGGATCTCTGCCTCTTCTGGTTGCCTCTATTTATATCCAATTTTTTCATCTTTGTTCATTCTCAACTTCCTATTTGTGCAAATTGTGATGTGACTTCAAGGCCCAAATTCTTTCCTGCCTCTGTTGACACCCAAATTCATTTTTTACTTTAAGAACCTATAATAAGTCTAACACTTAACATTTATATTCCCAAGAAAAATCTTTAATTTGCAAAGACACCCTGGCTTATTCTCATTCTCTAAGCTTTTCATGTGGGAAGTTTCTGTGTTTAACTAGCCTGCAGACTGCGAAGTAAAACATGTCTCCTACTACAAAAATGGAAGATCCTGCAGGTCTCTTCTAAACTGACTCCTTGTCAACCATCAGGGGGTAACAAGCCTCTGGACTCCCTCACTAAGGGGTATGTGAATCTATTATTTCTATCAGTGACAGGCTCCTAAGCTCCATAAACCAAAGCCCCTATATTTATCTGGTATAGTCTCAAGAGTAGCCATACACAGAGTGGTATTAAGTTTGTGCTGTGAGTGATATGTTCAATGGGAGGTTTTTGGAGATAGAAAAAGGTCAACTTTAGTTATTTTAAACCTTATGCTTCTGCACATTGTAGGCTTAAAAAAATCTTTAGCTCCTGAGCTTCAGAAAACATATTTTTCTAATGCAAAAATTTTGCTCCTACTATACTTTATCTTCTGTTATTTAAGATACTTCAATAACAAATTTGCAAATATGCAAATCTGACAGATTAAATAAAGTTATTAATTCAGATACTTAGGATTAATATACTTATCACATTCTAGAGTGCCCTGCCTGGATTACAAAGGTTATAAATCATCCAGATTATGATGGAGACTAGGGGGAATTCAATTTATACTAAGGATGGGGTTTATTATTTAAATCTACTAGCCTTGATCACGTTATCTGTTAGATAATTCACTAAAAATATTACTCATACATTAACAAAATAACAAAAATAACAGGCAGATTAAAAAGGTAGATGTTTGGGAATGGTTGTAAACGGGATAAAAAAGCAAAAATATAAACCCCAAAAAAGGAAAAAAAATAAAGAGGGAGGTGTATAAGGGGTGTATAAAGAAACTTCTGTGTTACAGCCTGGTTAGTATAGATCAGGTCAGAACCTCGCGAGAATATACGAAATCTCCCTTAATAGAGAACTCTGGTTAAGCCAAAACCAAAATGATACGATAAACATTTTAAGTTATAGAGCAGGAAAGATCCCAAACTACATTCAGACATAGCTCTCTTATGAGCAAGAGGCAACTTGTTTTATGCATGTTCAACTGTTACAAAATCAAAAATGTAATTGAATGGCAATATAAAGTGGAATAAGCTGGACAGTGAGCAGAACAAGCACTTGCTGAAGATCAGAAAGCAGCATTACCGAATGTTGTCCCTGGAGCCTCTTTAATAGGAGAAACTGGTTCAAAGATTGTAGCAGGAACTGGCCAATAAAAAAAAAACAAAAAACACCAACAAAACATTAAAAATTTATAAAAACTCAGAACATTCAAAAAGAATTTTACCAGGTCATGATGTATCTGTCCAGAGCACAAAGCAAACACAATCAGCCTCCTGAGCTCAGAGAAGGTGGCACACCTCTGTCCTTGGGTACCAATTCATCTCTTAGGAGGAATGGTCATTTACTTTGTAGTCATAATTCAGATAATGGTCCATGTGAAGTGTCCCAGGAGTTTTTCTCATTCTTTAGTGATCTGAACCTAACTAAGAGAGCACAGTAAACCCTACGCATTTTGCTGAAAACTCATCTTTGGAACAAGACCACGAGCTTTGTCCAACGTGAGTACTTAAGAGGACAAGAAGAGGGCCAGCCCCTCAGTCTGTGGTATACAGCTGGGCAACACCCAGAGAAAGCCTGACTGCACAGGGATGAAGGTGATTCCTGCATAAAATCCAAATTCCTCAGGCCAGCATTCAAGACCCCTTCTCACTTAGCTGCAGACACCTCAATGAAATGTTCTCATCAACACCTAGAAGCCTGACAGCCTCTGGCAGTCAGAGAAACTGCCTCCTCAGGCTTGTTTCCATACATTCCCTGCCTTTCTGAATTTCTCCATTACTCTTCCCCCAGAATGATTGTCCCCTGAGAATGGTTTTTCTGTTTTTAAGTGGTTGTAAAAAAAGAAGAAAATACGACAGGGACTATACGGCCCAGAAAGCCTAGGAAACTTACTATCTGGCTCTGTCGAGAAAATGTTTGCCAACTCCTGCCTTAGATCCTTATTTGTGACTTACATGACTCCTATAGTTACCAAGAAATAATCTCCACTTGCCTGAACATATGCTCCTTCTCTAGCTGTTTCAGTTTATCATACATTCAACATTGAAGGGATGAAGAGAATTGAATGAGAAGTGAATTAAATAGATGTTGAGAGAGAAGCATAAGGAATTTGGCTACCACATCATCTCCCCAGCCCTGTTCCTCATTGCCTGGTCTGATGTGGAACCAGCTGCTGACCCTGCCTGGCTACTTCATTCTCTTTGCGTCCCACTGGGGTGGGCTGCTAGGATTCCTCAAGCATGACCTACAAATTTACCCAGTTCAGTCTGAAGCTCTTCGGGACTCAGTGTGGTTTTAGGTTTGGGATGTGGACGACGAGTTCGTTGAGGCACTTTGGGAGCTAAAGGAAGAAAACTTCAGGTTAATACAACATGCTTGGTTCCAGAAGCTGTGGATAAGATTATATTTGTTACAATTTCTTGAATTCCAAGAAATGTTTCTTTTGGGTTTGAAATATTTGCCGCTATTTCAATAAGCTGTCTCTTTTTATCATGTAGCTTTTTCTGAAGAACAAAAATCACATAGAAATATGAGTTTACTGATGATATTTCAAGGAGCTTCTCCCAGGGATTCCTGAATGAAAAACAAGTTCTGAAACCTTGCTGAATTATGGCAGTGATGAGGGCAGATATAGGGTGATTTTACATTTGTGATGGTGCTTATAATTTAAATTTACCAGCCTTGGGCATATTTTACTCTTTACTTGGGAACATTTTACTCTTTACTGAAACAAGAACACATCCTTACCCCGAATGCCAAAAAAAAAATCATCATCATGCAGACAGTAAAAATGTAGAAATTTAGATCTGCAAGAGAACTATGTCACACCGTAATAGCTATGCCGATGTACTCAGCCTAGATCAGGGACAGACACCTTCACCCCCAGCCTCTAGTGATTATATCTGAAACTTAGTAACAAAGAATGTGGTTAAAATGTCATGTGGGAGCAAGATGTGGGGAATTCAAAGTCATCACATTGCAGATATATAAACCGACCATAAGTTCATGCTTGGCTCTCTTACCAACAAGAAATTGTTTTAATACTCTTATAAATATTAAGAGGTAATTGAATGATGAAGGATGACACAGAAGGCTTGTGAAGTGAGAGAAGCTGTGGTTATGATGGTGATGAATAGGTTGGAAATGAGCAGGAGAGGTAGATGTTGATGGACATAACGTGCCATTACCTACTGTTGTCCCTGGAGCCTCAGTTCTAAGAACTGGTTCGAGGATTGTGGCAGGAACTGATCAAAAGTAATAAAAGAAACCAAAGAGATTTTGTGGATGCATGAAATGTCAGAACATTCATCTTACCACTAAACATCAGATTTCTAGGGCTGCAAAATTAATTCTTTTTTTTTTTTTTTGAGACGGAGTCTGGCTCTGCCGCCCAGGCTGGAGTGCAGTGGCCGGATCTCAGCTCACTGCAAGCTCCGCCTCCTGGGTTTACCCCATTCTCCTGCCTCAGCCTCCCAAGTAGCTGGGACTACAGGCGCCCGCCACCTCGCCCGGCTAGTTTTTTGAATTTTTTTAGTAGAGACGGGGTTTCACTGTGTTAGCCAGAATGGTCTCAATCTCCTGACCTCGTGATCCGCCCATCTCGGCCTCCCAAAGTGCTGGGATTACAGGCTTGAGCCACCGTGCCCGGCTCAAAATTAATTCTTAATATCGTAACTCAAAAGAAAGTGGCTGCATTTTTTTTTTCCTTTGAATATTTCTCCAAATTGTAATCAGGTACTCATTTGACTCAGAAGATAGTCAGCAATAGCCTTTGGATTTTGCTGAGCATCTCACTGAGGTCAACAGTAAGATCTTGTTGTTGGTTAACCATCTGATTCTAATGAACACTAGAAAATCTGGCTAGCCATTTTCTTAGAAAAAGATATGGTAAAGACTAGAATTTTTGTGGAAGCCAAAAAACCAAAGAGCACTCATTATAAGCAGTAATCAATAATGACAGATAGAACATTTACATTTGAAAGAAAACACAGTGTAGCAGAGAGTCCCTCTGGTGATCCCCAGTGATTTCTGTCTCTGGTATTAACACCTTTGTGTCATCTCTTCCCCTTGAGTATGCGCTGGATCCCTGACAACTTTTTAACCAATAAAATAAGGCAAAGGTGATGGGTGTCAGTCTGTTGAATAGGTGCATGTGCTAGGAGTGTGTCTGCCATGCTAGCACAAGGGAGAGACAGGGAGGGAGAGATGGATAGGGAGGGAGACACGGACGGGGAGGGAGAGATGGACGGGGAGGGAGAGATGGATGGGGAGGGAGAGACGGACAGGGAGGGAGAGAGGGAGAGGATGGATTATATAAAGGTGTTAACCCCAGGAGCAGGGAATCATTGGGAGGTTGCCCTAGAGTTTGTGCACCACACATACTAACAGCCAAAAGGAAGCTGAGACTATACTCATTAAGAGACTAAGTCTGTAGTAAACACAGCTGTACTTAAGTAGCTGAAGAACCAATTCTCAGTTTTTGGTATCATTGGGCTGGGTATCTTCAGTTCTAAGAACAGAAAAAGCATGATCCTGTGCAGAAGTAGGAGTCATTGAAGTCCCCTAGATCAAATTTAAGCTCTTGAGTAGACATCCCAGCCCCCTTTAATTCATCACTGAACAGGAGGGTATCAACGAGTTATCCCCTGTCTGGTGAGCCAGCTTCAACACATTCCCTGCTTAACAGCCTCTGTTCCCTCATCCCTCTACTCATCCAGTTTCTATGCTGGTTTCTAATTATCCTGGATATTTTCCTCCTCTAAATATTTGCCACGCTTCTAGGAGGTGGCATTTATACCATACAAGAAATTATATTTGCATAAACATGCTGCCTCATATTTGTTTCCAACTGGTTATGCATGAAGAACTTTTGTTTACAACTACAGTGTAAACTGGGAAAGAAAACATTCTTCCCACTTCTGATGTATGGACTAATATGGCTTTGGGGAATTAGAAGAGACTTAATAAAAGTAGTTGATTTAAATGATTGTGCTGGCTCAATACTGAGCAGCGTTATCTTGAAGACAGGAATGAAATAAAAGAGCAAGAAGAGTAAATAATCATCAACAGAGGAGATTCCTACAAAGGAAGCAAGAGGTGCTAAACTATTCATGTTCTCCTCACTAACCAGTAGCTTTTACTCTGAAGAGATATATAGGGCATGACACAATAGATTATGTGTACATAGAACTTACAGTCCCAATCGTGGTAGACTGCTTGGATTCTATAAAACAGAAACTACATATTTACCCAGTTTAGTCTGAGGTACTTCTGGATGGGGCGTGGTTTTAGGTTTGGGATGTGGACGACGGGTTCTTTTTGTTGTTGTTGGAGCTGAAGGAAGAAAATTTAGGATTAATATGGTGCTGATGGCTCCATTCACTGTGAATAGGATGACATAACTCTAAGTTTTAAAATACTTGTTAGAGTTTGAGTTAAGAGAACTTTGTCACTTTGGTTTGAAATTTTCTCCCTCAGATTCTTAATAGGTTTTCTTTGATAACTGAAAGTTCTTCAGAGACAAGAATTACACATATAATTATGTTTAAGAAAGAAACATTAGAAATTATCATTATTTTCTTGAAAGTGTCCCTAATCCAAATCACTGCTTAACTCTGATGGTGTGAGAAAGGTTCTAACCAACCCTACACTATTCACTTATAATTTAAGATAACTAGGGCAAATTTTCCACTTGGTGATTTACTAGACTAAGTATATAAAATTCACAGGAACATCAATAAAGCAAACAAAATTATATAGAACTTGAAAAACAGAAAGGTGCACAAAGAAACTGCATGGTATCATCATTTGATACTGTGTTGCTGCTCTAAATAAGGAATATATGGGGAATTATAGTTGGATCTTGGCTCTAAGAATATAGTTCAGAGACTCAGACGTGACACAATTTCAAGCTGGGCTATGGAGCAGATAGCTGTCTTGAATTAAGTCCTTGCATATTTCTGTTAAAAAGAAAGCTTTCCATATTTTAAGATGAATACTGTAATGAGATGACAACAAAAGATGGTTCCATTGCCTATACAGCACCATAGCGAAATCTGACAATGAGTAAGAAAAAGCACTTGCTGAAGGACATAGAGTCATTACCTGAAGATGTCCCAGGAGTAATAGGTCCAAAGTCTGTAGCAAGAAATGATCAAAAGCAATTTTAAAAAGAAATAAATGTTAAACACACGAGAAAAGCCATCATTCTCTTGAAAAGTGAACTTTACCATCATAGCATTGGTTCTATAGCCACAAAGCAAACATTTTAAAGTTCTCAAGTGAGGGTACGTATTTATTTGCTTTTATGAAACAGATATAACCTCAGCATCTGTAACATGGTTAGCTACCAGTTTTTCTTATTTTTATATTATCTGATAATACAGTAGAAAACCCTGCTTAGAAAAATCTTAGAATATCTAATAATGTTATGTTTAAAAGTTAGAAAAAACTAATGTGAAAGTATAGTTACACTATAAACTGGAAAACAAAGCCCTAGTTCGTGATGATACAATTACTGATATGTTTTAAACAGATACACTGATGAATGACTAAAATAGATAATGCTCTTGTTTGTTGAGTGTGCACCTTGGAAAAAGACCAAGACCTCTGTTCAAACAAAGGCATACAAAGAGCCAGATATAGAGGGTCATTCAGTCCATCAAACTTGTTAGTGCATCTCTCTGTTATCAGCACAGAAAAGGCCTGACCCCTAGGTTAGGAGAGCATGCTGGAGCCAATTGGCTCAAACCCAATCATCAATGTCAGGCATTCAAAGTGCTCTTTGTAGACCCATCAAAAGCAGCATTACTGTCCAACTAAAAGAACTTTGCCTTTCTTACAATCAGGTTGCACTTACAGTTCCTATCCTTCCAATGTCACCCTCACATGACACCTTCCTGCCTCTGTTTATATGATTCCTACCCATCCACCAATAAATCTACAGGCTCTACAAATTTCAAGGTCCACAAGATGAGCTCTTGCTCTGCTGCCCGGGCTAGAGTGCAAGGGTGCAATTATAGCGACTGCAGTCTCCACTTCCTGGGCTCAAGAGATCCTCCCACCTCAGTCACCCAAGTAGTTAGGACTACAGGTGCACGTACCTGGCTAATTTTTCTTAAAGTTTTTGTAGAAATGGAGTTCTCCCTAAAGGTTCACATTACACTTATCAGCCCACAGGTGTTTTGCTTCTCTAAGAATTAACGATGTGCTTAACAGTTGGTAAAATTTAATAATATTTGCTTTTCCTCACACTCATGTATATCTATTATGAAGAGTCTCACACAAGAGCAGCTTCCTTTAACTAAGGTAAGTCATTTGTTTTTTTCTAAAATATTCCTCACAGATACAAATGTTCAAAATGTGTGACAGGTTGAACTAAATATGCTAACTAGACACCTAATCAGGTCCGTTTTTGCTGAGCTGAGGAATCAAAGAGAAAAATGTAATGGAATGTCAGAGAAGCAAATAAAATACGCAGGTCATCATTCTCTTGAAAAGTGAACTTTACCATGATAGCATTGGTTGCAAATAAAATATGCAGGCACCAAGGAGGTCCTCACACAAGCAGCATGAGAAGTCACAGGTATCGCCAGAGCACTGTGTTGGTAGCAGCTGCTTTCCATGACTTGGGCCTTCACCCCAAGGGTCAAGTGGGTTATAAGGTGGCATGTAAAACTGCCACCCCCATGCCACATCCAATGGGATGCCACAGGGACAAGGAACCACATATTATTTACCTAGTTTGGTCTGCGTTGTCTCTGGGCGTGGCGTGGTTTTATGTTTGGGACGTGGACGACGTGTTCTTGTTCGTTGCGGTGTTTTTGGAGCTAAAGAAAGGAAACTGGTTATTGTAGCCTTATGACTCCAGAAACCAAAGAGAGGATTACACATGGTTCTAGGTTTTCTAAAGTTTTCCTAAGTCTTGAGAAATTTGTCTCTTTGGTTTAGCATTTTCTTCTGATCATCTATATGCAAAAATATGTATTTTTGGTCTACTGACAGGTCTTTTGAGACAGATGAAATCTATGTAATTAAAAAAAAAATAAACTGCAACTTTATTATTGGTTGCTGGTATAGGATTTTCGAAGAGGGCCCAGAGCCAAGGGAAGTCAGACCTAGGCACGTAGACATCACATCAGAGAGGGACCCAGGCCCACCTGCTTTTGGGAGAGTGTACTAAGAAATTACCTGGCTCAGACACACATTCCATTAAAAGTTCTTAGTATAAGCATATTTCGTTTTCTAAAATAGTTGGTAGATAATAAAAATTCTTTGTATATCTTAAAACAACAGAAAGTAAGATGCCTACAGAATTATAATTGATATTTATCAGGCAGCCATTCCTAATTGTATTTGAAATTCAGCTTTAACACAGAACAGTACTGGAGCAGAATCACAGGTTTTGTGAAGTATTAAAGCTGGGTAATATGGGAAAAATTGGACACAGACACTGTTCGCTAGTGGCATATGGCCTTATAACCAAGTAACTTGTTTTAAGCACTTTCAATACAATCAAAATGAAGAATATAGTTCAACAACAAGAGGATGATGAGAAAATCTTATGAAAGAAAAACCCTTAGCCCAAATAGTGATGGAATAGACTAGACAATGAGCAGAAAAAACTCAGACTTAAAGACATGAGAGGTCATTACCTAATGTTGTCACTGGAGCCTCAGTTCTCACAGTTACAGGCTCGGTGTCTGTGGTGGGAACTAACCAAAAGCAATACAATAAACAATGGAGATTAAGAAATATAGAAAGAGAAAATTATTTTGAAAATGAATCTTCTTAACTCTTTAATGTTTTAAATGCATTTCTGAACTCTGGGAAAATACTATTTGTTTTCCCCTAACTAGCCATACTATCATATCCATTTATTTCACAAAATATCCTTTTATCCCTATTTGCATCCCTATAAGGGCAATGAAAAATATTTTTCTGTATTTCATTATCTGATTCCAACAACATAAAAAACCTGGACCCAAGAAAATCTTAGTTGTCCAATATACAATTTTAAAGTACTCTAAAAATTTGTTATCAAAGCTTCCATTGGTATTTAAAAAGTTTTCACCACCATTATTAATTTGTTTTGAGAGTGGCAGTTGTTAGGAGAATTAGAAAAATGTTCTCAGTCTATTTACTGGAGATTTGTGAGAGCTGTGCAAAAGTCTCGTACCTTTTATTTGTGATAAATGTGATATTGCTTCTTATTCTGCCTTATTATTTCAAATGGCTAATTAGGAGATAATTATTCAAGTAGAAAACAGAGATAATTAAGAAAAAGGTCTAAAAGGTAATGATACAACTTTTTGTCTGGATAAAAAGGATTTCTATAACATTCTGAAATTGATTATACATAGATATAAAATTAATCAAGAATTGTGACTCTCTGGTATTAGCATCTCCATTTATCTTCCACTAAACCCAGAAGGCTAAATGTAACATTCAAACATCTCATCCTCAAAATCTCTTTAGGCATTTATAGAGAGGCTGACTTTCCCTTATTGCTCAAGACATCATAGCAGAAAGTTGGTTTACGCCACCGCTACGAGCATCTTCAGAACTAAAGGCATATATAACAGAAGAGATGGAGGAAGCCAGGACAACAGGATGACAATATTTATAACTAATTGCCTTCAAACAAAACAGAGAATCCTTATTTTGTTTGGAATTTTGCATCACAAGATGAATTTAGCAACAGAAAGATCAATTTGCATATGAATAATGTGGAACAGGAAGAAAGGACTTTTGCGAGAAAGAGACAGTTATGTACCATCACGAGCTCCTTATAAACACACTGAGGACAAACTCCAACCAGTTTTTCATTGCGCCCCTCCCACATCCATAAATTGCACCTACACAGAAGCAGAGGTTTCAAAAAATGCTCTGGTTTGAAGAATGAATATAGACAGAGTGACTGTAACTCAAGCAATCTGAATGTCTCTGAAGGTGATTGAAGAAAGAATAACAATTATGTGTTACAAGCTGAGCAGCAGATGGAAGCATGCCTAATGATGTTAAAAAGGCCCCTGCTGAAAATAGTAAACAATCTTTAAAAATGAAAAAAAATGGCCAATGACAATTGTGCATACTGTAGCTAATGAAAAAAGAGATGAGAGGAGCAAGTTCAGAGAAGCATTGGCAAGAAGGAAGAAAGCATCATTACCTATGGTCATCGAGGGAGCTTCAGTTTCAAATGGAACAGGCTCAGAGACTGCATCATAAAAAACAAACAGATATAAGTAATAAAAGCAAGGAAGTCTAAACTTTTGGGTGCTCACTGGTGTTTAATTCAGAGGACAGAGAGCCTAGTTTATTCTAAGTTAATACAAATTGTCTTCTTGATAGGTTAATTTATTATGTGAGATGCTTCTTAGCAAATTAAAATTGTATAGTAATTGGAATCTTGGGAGAAACTTTCAACTTCAAAACAGTTGGATTCTGAGAACTGTAATATAAATATCTTCTTATATGGTAGGAAATTACTCAGTTAATAGTTACTGTTTAAATGTTGGCCAGGCACGTTGGCTCATGCCTGTAATCCCAGCACTTTGGGAGGCCGAGGCGGGTGGATCACCTGAGGTCAGGAGTTCGAGACCAGCCTGGCTAACATAGTGAAACCCCATCTCTACTAAAATACAAAAATTAGCCGGGTGTGGTGGCAGGCGCCTGTGGTCCCAGCTACTGAGGAGGCTTAGGCAGGAGAATCGCTTGAAGCTGGGAGGCAGAGGTTTCAGTGAGCCAGTTGTACCACTGCACTCCAACCTGTGTGACAGAGGGAGACTCCATCTCTAAATAAATAAACAGAATAAAATAAAATGTCAATAGAGTATTTTAGAGGAAGCTAATCCCTGATTAGCAAGTCTTCTTTTGAGTTGTGCCTATAAATGAAGAACAGTGTCAGCCTTCTGTGTGTATTAACAGTGCTTACTAAAATCACCTTCAAAAATGTTTCAGATACAGAAAACTCAGGCTTCTGTTCATTACAAATTCAGAAAATAGGCCTAAAAAAGCTTTAAGAAAATGAAATGCCAGTCAATCAGGTATAAAATTTACTAATTTCCTACATATTGACTTGTTCATTTAGCACTTAAAACATCAGTGTGGCTACTTGGAAAAGATAACGAACAAAATTATGGTATTTGGGTTTCTATGATTTATATGATATGACAGATTGTAAACATTTTCAGCCATGTTTCCAAAGAAAATCCTGTTAAGCTAAAGCACTGGAAATTGTGTTTACCGGATTTAGTTGGTGGCATGTCTGGTTCTGCTGTGGTTTGGGGTTTAGGAAGTAATTGTTTTGGTGGTTTTGAACCTGAAGAAAATTAGAGTGCCATAATTAGTGTTACAGCTGAGCTGTGAATGTGAAGATTAATGTTACTTACACATTGTTTTCCTATTTATAAGATCAAAGCATTGAAAGTAATGATTACCAGGCTGAATTTGAGGTGCATCTGGTCTGGGTGTGGTTTTAGGTCTCTCAGATGGTTTTGAGGCTAAAGAAAAAGGTACTACAATTAGCAAAATGGGTCATGGCTGTGACTGTCAAAATTAGGGACAAGTATGCAGAACAAAGACACTACAAATTCAATGAATCTATAAAAATTTCTGGGATATGGAAAGAGTGAAAAGGGTGTCTATTTTAACTACACGCTAGCATAATTAGTTTTTTCAGAAAGGAAAAATAATCACTAAATGCTCAAAATGTGTTTTTGAGCAAAAGTAACGAGGACTGTCATAAGACGTTTTTTCTATACAAATAGTTTCAAAATAGACAAAGCACATTAGTTCCATGTCTTTGATCAAAAGGTTTTCTTCAGTATACAAACAGTAAGGTAGAAATCTGATTTCTTAGGAGGCGATCTGGAAGTAATCCATAAACATTTGAAATTACACATGAGAAATAATGTTACATGGCTGCCGATGTCTGGGATTTTCCAAAGGAAAGCCATGATAGATTTTGAAACTATAATGAAATGATTATAATCAAACAGTTTTAGTACCAAAAACAGTAAAACCAGCCTGGGCCTTTCAATGCTGTCAACTTCCAAAGACCATCACTAGTTTTACATTGGACTCCAATCAAGAACGATCTTGGTGCCTCTAGTGATCCAAACCTACTTAAAAACATTTTTCAAAGAAACAGAAAAGCCGAAGAAGCCATTTTCTCATGCAGCTTTTTAAAAAGAAGAAAGTCTTAGAAGTTGAATCAGTAAAGCAATGAAATGCTGACCAAAGCACTGGAGTAACACTTTGCTATTTGTTCAGTTCAGGATGAACACAGAGGTCCCTGTCTGAGAAGGAGTTGATGGTTTTCTCAACCCCAGGAAACATATAGGGCAGAAAGCAGGTCAGCAGAGAACCAGGAAGTTGTGTCAGAGACCACAGACCTTCCCTAAATGAGCACAATGGATTGTTTTAGAGCTCTCCTATCTTTAGGATCTTCAGACCCAGACAGCAAAGGTGAGGAAAAGCATGGGATGAAATTGTGATGAGGTGGTGGAACTGCGGTCATGCCTGTAATAGAGATTGGGGAAAGCAAAAGCTACAACCCGTGAAAGCAGCTGGGGTGGAGGGAGTAGAATTACCAGTTGTGGGCACCAAGGGCTCCGGTTGTATCGTGGCAGGTTCCAGAGCTACAGAAGCAAACACCAAAAACATGAAATATTTCAAGAAGTGGCATCTTGAGGAGGGAGACATTATGCCTCAAGCTGGGACACTCTGTCTAAATGATGCATTTTTTCTGAATGTGATTTTCCCTTTTACATTTCCCATTTTCCTTTCTCCTTGTTCCTTTCCCACACCTCATCTGCCATGTATGTACATCATAAGATTTCACAGTGCCTTACTTTAATAATTCACTTAATAGGTCAGTTTTCTGCTGTGTGTACCTAATAAGCATGACTGCGAATATAAACATATTATATGAAATATTACATATAAAATGAATATAGAAAATGAGTACAGATGCTCATTCATAAAAGTCAATTCCACTGGTTCACTAAAGCCCAGCTGCTCGAGTAGCTGATACCAAACCAGAAGCTGCCATATTCCACTTTCTATGTTAATTGGAACCCGAATATCACATTTACCCGGTTTGGACTTGGGCACTTCTGGGCTAGGTGTGGTTTTAGGGCGGGGACGGGGGCGGGGGCGACGACCTGGTCTTTTGGTCTTTCGTGGTGCTGAAGAAAGAAAATTAGCAAGTTAATACAAGAAGGGTGGATTTACAAACTGATGATAAATATTACATCCATCTTAGAAGGACATTTAAACCCTTTGATTTACTGTGGACATGTTTCCATTTGTTTTGCAAATTTCTATCATTATTTACATAGTTAAATGAGGTCTTGAATAATTTTTTTGTCAACGATTAATAATTAATGTGCAAGAGATCTCTCTGTTCTTCCATTTTGAGATGGAAAATCTCAAAACTTTGTACAACTTAGAGAAGATAGTCACTCAAAAATATTGAAGGCATATGTTCAACAGGAACATGAGAAAGGTTGCTTTTATAAAGCCATTTGGGATAAAAATTAAAATTTGGCCTAAGATTTAAATGGAGAAATTTTTCATTTAAAATATCCACAAATCAACAAATCCACAAATCAACAATATATGCAGAAGGCTTTGAATTCAGTCATTATTTCAAGAAAGGCAACTTATAAAAAATGAGATAGAGTTTATAAACGATATCTATAGGACTTAACTTTTTTTCTGAAGAACAGAGCAGTCACACACACAAATGGACATTAACGTATTAATTCATTAATGTGAGTCTGTCAACTCAGATACCAGCAGTCAGGAAAAGAGGAAACGAAGGTCACCCACTCAATAACCCTATTACCTAACGTTGTTGTTGAAGGTTTGGTTCCCAGTGTTTCAGGTCCTAAGACAATGTGAAAAAATCACCAAGAATGAAGATCAAAGGAAAAATGACATGTATTTAAAACATGGAATATGCTTAATTTTAATTACTAGGTTGAGCAAATATAAACGATGAAACTTTTATCCACATACAAATTTTTTTTCCACTTCAATAAATTCTTGTGTTTTCAAAAAAGCGAACAAAAAAATGTAGCCAGTCAGTTAAGTTTGGAAAGAGAAATGGAACAAAAAGGCATGATTCTTATTTGGAATATGTGACTGTAATAAAGTAACCAGCAGTTCATGTTATGAAGGAAAATATGGGTAATTGGCTAAGATGGCACCAGAACACTTTTTTTCCCCCCTCTTTTGAAGAAAAGGAAGCTATAAAGATTGGGGTTGGTTTTTTATTTCTCTCTTTGAGTGGATTTCCTAGTGACACATTAGGGTATTTAGATCTGGAAAGACTGGCACTTTTCAAGAAAATCTGCGAAAGTTAGAGTTCTGAAAGTAAGAAAAACACCTCCAAAAGAGAAAACATAAATATGTCCTATGAAAGTCAGGGTCCTCCCTGGCAATAAACAGGTTAGAACAAGTTCAGGGCGTATTCCTCAAATGTAATTGAAGGAGAATAAAGAATGTATTAAATTTAAATTAGCATTGCTTTCACGGGTGTCTCAGAACCACTGCTAAGTCAAGCACAGGCTGAGAGTATATCTCCAGGCAAAAATGGCTGGAAAAAGATCTGAAGGAAAATTAAGAAATATTAGGCTGGGCACAGTGGCTCATGCCTGTAATCCCAGCACTTTGAGAGGCTGAGCTGGGTAGATCATCTGAGGTCAGGAGTTTGAGACCAGCCTGGCCAACATGGCAAAACCCCCATCTCTACTAAAAATATAAAAAATTAGCCGGGCATGGTGGTTCAGGCCTGTAATCCCAGCCACTTGGGAGGCTGAGGCAGGAGAATTGCTTGAACCTGGGAGGCAGAGGTTGCAGTAAGCTGAGATCACGCCACTGCACTCCAGCCTGGGTGACAAAACAAGAGCGAAACCTCATCTGAAGAAGAAAAAAACAAAAAAACAAACAAACAAAACCCCAAAGTTGAACATGGAGAGTGTAAAAGATACTTTGTTTTCAGTCATTAACAAAAGCTTTATTACCTATTGTTGACTGTGATGGCAGTAGAGTCTGGGGTTCTGGGACTGCAATAAAAGCAAGTAACATCAAAAGCAATGCTGAAGAGCACCATCTAAGACAGAAGTCACACGTTCTTTACTATAAACAGTGTTCTCTCCTGGGTGAATGATTAGGTTCTACTGGCTTATGCCAGTGAAGTTCAACCTTCCACATCCTCTCTACAAACCACAAGAATTGAGAATTCTCATTTTTGTTGTTGATCTTTAGTTGTTACTGTCCCTTCCCAATATTCTGGTTTGCCTCTGGTGCTGAGGAAATACTAACTTAAAGGGAATTCTGGGTAGCCTGTCTGAGGTTGTTCAGAGTGTCCTGTCACCTGCTATTTGTTTCTTGCAGGACAGCCAGGTTCATTCAAGGAAATGGAAAAGGCAACAGACTTACCACCTGGTACTATGTCTGAGCTGTTAGTTTGCAATCTCCAGCATGGCTGGACCTGATGTTCTCTCACAAAAAAGATAAGAATTAAACTTACTGTTCAAAAGTGACCACAAGTGTTCATATGATGCCCCCTGTATTCACTAGTATCTATTGCTGGTAAACAAATTGGTTCACATGTGAAACTCAACCCATTTGGATTGGTAAATCAATGAGTCCAAAAGCAGTTTCAGATTTCATAAAATGCTAAATTAAATAACAGTATCTAAATACTCTGATAAACTTTTCAATGTTTATTCAAACTAGCAATAAGTAAATTAAACTTCATGCTGAATTTAGTTTGGTTACATATTTGGGCTTAAAAAAAAGATTACCCAATAGGCTTCTTATTATTCTATGAACAAAAAGAATTGTTTAACAAGGAGAAATTTAAAAAGGAATTATTTTTGGAATGGAAATAAAAAGTTAAGACTCTTTTTTTTCTTAAAGAAACTAATCAATATGGCACTCATAGACCATCTTAATAGAACTGAAATTCTTCTTCTACTTATACATTTCTAGTATTAGACTTATCAGGAATGATCTCTGATATTACTTGAGAGGGGAGTATGGCAGGTTTTGAGAATATGTTGTGACTAAAAAAGAACTATAACAATAGTTTCTGTGTAGCAACTAACAACAATTGCTTCTATATATCAACTAGTTTTTAGCAATGGAAAAATATAATAATGCAGGCAGAGAATTTTTATTTCTTCTAAAAGGAATTCATAATAGCATAAAGGGCTATTTAAAGGCATTATCATCCATTAACATATCTGTGATCAAAAAATTTTTGTGTTGAGGCTAAAGAGGACCAATTAGGTGCAAAAGAAGCAGGTTAAAGTTGTTTTTAAAAGCCCAGAATTCTGATTTCTCAAGAACGTGTGCAGAAATAGACTGTAACAGATGAATGGCAAAAGCAGTAGTGATGTGTCAGACTGAAGTTCATATAACAAAGTAAAAATTCTGAGTCTGTGTGTGAGTCTGTATGAGAGAAGAGAGAAGGGAGGAGGGAGGGTGTGTGTATGTGAGAGGGAGGGAGGGATGGAGAGAGGGATGGAGGGATGGAGAGAGGGATGGAGGGATGTGTGTGTGTGTGTGTGTGTGTGTGTGTGTGTGTGTGTGTGACAGAGAGTGAGGGAAGGAGAGAAGAAGGAGTATGTGGGAGAAGGAGAGTGTGTGTATGTGAGAGAGTGTGAGAAAGAGAAAGGGAATTGTATGTGTGTATATGTAAGAGAGTGTGTGTATAGGTCTAGATACCTCAGATGCTATAGGACAAGAAGAAAATAAACATCAATACATGAAATATAATAAATATCAAATAAGTATTCATACCTGAAGATAGCAAACAAAAATTTTGAAACTTCAAGATTGTAATTCATGTTTTTGATCGTACGAAGTTGCCTTCCACAAGTGTGAAAAAAATAAAATTTGCTACTCATTGCATGTTTTAGATTTCACAAAAATTAAAGAACGTTGCTTTTAAAATTATAAGGAAAAATCTGCATTTTTGAGTTCCTGAGTTTGAGACCAAATAGCGATAGAACTCCATCAATTAAGCTTCAAAGTCAATTGCACATAAAAACAGTAAAGGTCTATGTTTAGTAAAAACAAATATATCTTCTGGTATGACTTTCTTCTATTTGACAATCATAAGGTATTATGGGTACAGGTATAAAATGTTTCATAACAAAGCTGAGTGGTCTGTAAATGACTAAGTCACTCATCTCAGCACAAAACAAAGACAAATTTGAGTCACATGTGTGGCTAGGAATGAGAACAATTAACAATTCTATCCACTTGGAAGACAGCTAAGTGAAACAAACACCTGTAATTGGGGCTACTCCCTTATTTTCAGTCCATTTAGAAGCTTACAGATTAAACCACGAAGGAAACAAGTCCCACTGGATGAGGTAGACAAGTTAGACATGGTAGGTGGCTGTGGTTTTTGAGAAATGCACTGAATTGTACTTATAAAACAAGCCCAAATCAATGTGGATTTTTACTCGTTGATTTAACCAGCAAGCAAAGCCAAAGGAAAAGGAGCCTGTAACGGAAAGTGAAACAGAAAAATAGAAGAGTGTGTGGAGAGGGCTGGGAAAAGCCTCAAAAAGCTTTGGGTGGTTTATTTGCTCTTCCGAACCTTGGCTAAAAACAGACATCTTTAGGAGAGCTATAAAGGTGGTCTGCCCTAAATAAAGATAAATATAATTTAAGAAGCTAAAACCAAAGCAATAGTTTGTGGAGATCCAGTCATCATCCTGTGTTGCTATGGACCATTCAAGGTCCATTTGAGTTGGCACAGGCCTAGGTGTGGATTCTGAAGTCATTACATTGCTGTTAGAGGAAAAGGGGTGGATTTTCTTTGATGATTAAGAAATCAAAGGAATGTAAACACATTAGTCTCCAAGTAATTCTTCCCATTTTAAAAGGAAATGTCAAATTAAGAAGTCTTTTTGCTCAAACACCTTACAATGATAAAAATATAACCTTCCTCCCTCATTTGTATTAAAGAATTTCCTCTCAGAAATCTTTTCTTAGAAACCGCTGAAATGAATAACGTAATCTATCATATATCAACTGTAACCAATGTTTGGAGAAAATTTTTGATGATTTCCAATTTTATGTTGTAATAACAGAAATAATTACTTTGAGAGAAATCCTTATTTAAATTTGGTGACTCAAACAAACAGTACTATTTTATGATCTGCTTGGTAATAGTCCTCTGTTCAAAACACAGCATAGTTACTACTTTATCCCAAAGCTCTCTAAGCATGTTTTTTAAATAAGTATGTATTAAACCCTTCTCTCATAAGTTAACTGTCAGAGTTATTTGATTTAAAACACTATTAAGGCTTTTGCGTTTTATTAGCTATGTTTCTTTCTCCGAAAAACCTGAGTGAGATTTTTCATTCCATTTCTCTGACTTGGAGACCTCATCCATGGTCACAGTGTCAACTACACTTCCTCTGCCTGATCCCTAATTTCCTTCAGTCTGCATCTGCACCTGGAAATCTCACTGCTTCTTTACAGGGAGTAATGAGGATTCTTTCTTTAAGCAGTTACATTTTTCTTCCTTAGCCATTTCATTGCAAAAATGAATCATGCCCACTTTAGCAGAAAATCTCTTGCTTTAATAATCCTACTTTGTAAACATGCCATTAATGAAAATGCAAGTTCAAAATCCATTAAACACTATAGTGAGAAATATTTTCTTCCTAGAGCTAAGGGTTTAAAATTTGGATAATGATGACACTGAGTGGTGACAAGGTTCCCTGTAGTCAATCTTATAAGTCAGCATTTAAGACTGCTACACGGATCACAGATAGATAAAAAACTCCAAGATTTGGTCATCCAATATGTTCCACAATCTTTATGTCTTAAATTATTATATATGTAGAATGATCCCCTCCTGCAAAAGGAGACTTTTTTCTTTCTTTCTTTCTTTCTTTCTTTTTTTTTTTTTTTTAAGGAAAACACTACTAAAACTTCCTAAGAAGTAAACAGAGGTCAGTGTTCAGAAATAAGCTCCAATTTAGAAGTCTTGGAGCATTAGGAAAATACAGGTCTTTCTGGTCTTCTAGACTGAGAACTGAGTAACTCTAAAATAATGCAGAGTTCTTAGAAGACAGAAACACTTCTCCCCTTTCCAGCTGAAAGGCTATTGTTTATGTGATTAGAATTCCAGTCAACATTGGTATTGGAAACTATTTTGCCATACTAGACAAGGGAGTTCTCAATCATTCACAGCATTACATTTCTGTGTTTTCTCTGTGATGCTCATGAACATTGCTCAGAGCAATGCTGTGATATCACACTGGCTATTTATGATTAGATCATTTCATTGCATGCTTACACTTTTCATGGAAAAAATGTAACAAATATCAAAATACAAATCAGAAATTCTTGCTCCAAAGAATTGCATAAAACTTGTTTTCAACCCCACTTTTGGAATATTCAAAAAAGTTTAGGGTAATTACCAGGTTTGGTGTGTGTCACTTCTGGGCTGAGAGGGATTTTAGGTTTCAAAGAAATAAATTGTGTTTTACTGGGAGCTGGAAAAATAAAGAAACAAAATAATAAACAAATCAATATTTAGGCATTTCCGTGTCTAAAAGCACAGAAAGAAAACCTAGAAATAAACTATACATTAAGTGGAATGAACTCATTGTCTTGGAAGATTTTGGAAATACTCCGTTAAAAGAATATTTCATGATCCATTCACAGAGAAGTAATTTTCACTTTGTTTAGAAAAAACATTTCAGGAGTATATTTAACTAACAAATATAGCATTGCTACTAAATAGTCACAATAACTATTCAAAGTAAAGATAGTTATTTAATCTATGATTTTAAAAAATCAGTCTAATTATTTTGCACCCTTACTTCATATTTCTCAATCACATCTAAGTCTGACCACTAGGAAAAAAAAGCCACCATGTTTTACAATTGACATTCACTGACATACGTGCAGCATGTGCAGGTTTGTTACATAGGTAAACCTGTGCCATGGTGGTTTGCTACACCTACCAACCCCTCACCTAGGTATTAAGACCAGCTATATTTTTTATCAGCTTTATAAAATCAAAAGGAAAAAAATCTAAAATCATTCAAACCAGTAGCTGATGTGCATGTCTTTTGAAGATGCAACAATAAATTTAAACTTCCTGCATACAATTTTAAGGTGGTGTTTTTCTTTTTCTTCTAATATTTCCAGAATCTGTCACTTTGAGCCTGTCTACTTAAACACATTTTAATAATTAAAAAAAACTACTCTAAAAGAAATTCACCAATAGGTATAATGCTATGATCTGCAGCATAAAGTAATTCTACTAATATTACAATTAAAAGTTGTTTTTCCAAATGAAGTCTCAAGTTAAACTTGAGAGTCTTACTAAAAAATAAAAGAAAAAGAGAACGGTATACAAGATTCAACTTCAAATACAATGACTGGATAGATGACAAGGAAGCAGCAATTATTCAAAGGCTGGCACAGAATGACATCTGACGGCTGAGTTCAGATCTACTAACTGTGGGGCCAGCTAGCCACAACCACAATAGCCATGGAGTTGCTGCAGTCTCTGCGATGGGCCACACTGTTCAAATGAGCCATTCTGAATATCTTAATAGCTCACAGACGTTACATAAAAGCTGGGGTACTGGATTTTCGATGGTGAAATGAAGCAATACGTCTACTAAGGACATATCGTTATTACCCGGTGTTGTCCATGTAGGTTCAGGGCTTTTAGAAATTTTAGGTGTAATTGTTCCAGCACTTGTGGTTCTTTCTGGTGATGGAAAGGAAAAAATATTGAAATATCCTAGAGACAATAAAAAGATATCCTCTAAAGAGGAACTAAATTACCCGTTTAAAATCCTGCCATATTTAGTAGTCAAAATATACAATGAGTAAAAGTTGTGAGGAGGAATTTTTAAACTGTCACAGAAGTATACATCATACAAAATTACATTTATCTTATAATGGAATAAGCAAAGCCCAGTTGGTAAAGCATGATTCTGAGTACATTGTTTGACAATGAAGAATTGACCTCGAGGGTTACTAAGCATCTGTACCACCCAAACTCTGTGCTATAATACATGTTATTCCCTTCTCCTTTTCTTCTAAATCCTACATGTATTATGGGGTCTGCATCTTCAACTCCTTCTTTCTTGGAGCACTTACACAAATATTATAGTCTCAGAAATAAGTTATGTAAATGTATGTTGTGCTGTCATTTTTATGTTTTATCTTCTCAAAGTTATAATCTATTTGAAAACAAAAGTCGTGTCCTCTCTAACTCAGCCATTGCCCTGGTGAAAAATTGGAAACAGAGTAGGTACCAAAAAAAAAAAAAAGAACCCTCACCCTAGTGAACATTATAATAAACATGCACACCAAAAAACAAATTACATGTATCACCCTGTATTGCTATGAGTTGGACTTGTTTCTAGGTTTTTACCAAAATTCACATGCAAAAATACAATTATCAGTAAATCCCTTTTGGAGACATTTGAGTTTTGTTATTTTGCATCATTAATTATTCATCTTTAGTTAATCTCAAATTTTGTAAAGAAACTAACCTATAAAATATATCCTTTTTTTTCTTGAGATAGGGTTTTGCTCTGTTGCCCAGGCTTGAGTGCAGTGGTGCCATTATAGCCCACTGCAGCCTCAAACGTCTGGGCTCAAGCAGTACACCACGCCTGGCTAATTTTTTAAACGTTTTGCAGAGATGGGGTCTCACTATCTTGCTCAGGCTGGTCTCAAACTCCTGGCCTCAAGTAATCTTCCTGCCTTGGCCTCCCAAAATGCTGGAGTTGCAGGTGTGAGCCACTGCGCCTGGCTATCGTTCTTACTATAAGAAGATGGACATCGTCTATCTGGCATTACATATCACACAAGGATAAAGAGACATTTACCAGGTTTGGTTCTTGGTGGTTTGGGCCGGGGGCGTCGTTTGGGTGTAGAAGGGATAGATGTAGATTGCTGGGGAGCTGAAAGAAGATTTAATATTGCTTTGATAAATGATATTTTTCAGGGGTCAATCAGGTTGTGCCTGTAAATTTGCAAACGTCAAGTACAAGAACTGCTTTATATTTCCTTGTATCCCTGGAATGCCCAGTACACCTTGTTTTATACATAGTTGGTGCTCAATAAACAAGCAGTGACTGGGACAAAAGGTATAAAATTTCTACATGAGAATTGAAGATATACATTGTTCAGTTCAATGTATCAGAAGTGAGCACCCTTGAGGCATTTCAAAACACAAGATACAATTAAGAACTCAAAAGGATGACATTGAATAGCAGGAGAGAAGCACAAATAATGGAAATTTGGAACTACTTTTTTGTTGTTGAGACAGAGTCTCACTCTGTTGCCCAGGCTGGAGTGCGTGGTGCAACCTTGGCTCACTGTAACTTCGGTTTCCCAAGTTCAAGCAATTCTTGTGCCTCAGTCTCCTGAGTAGCTGAGACTATAGGCGTGCACCACCACGCCCAGCTAATTTTTGTATTTTCACTAGAGATGGGGTTTCACCATGTTGACCATGCCGGTCTTGAACTCCTGTAGTCTGCCTGCCTTGACTTCCCAAAGTGCTGGGAGGTGTGAGGCACCACATCCGGCCCAGACACCACACCTGTAGGTGTGAGGCACCACATCTGGTCTAGAACTTTAATTCTGTAGCTCTTTACTATCCCCACCAAGAATTAATGAACTTTGCTATTTCAACAATTTTCCATTATAAAATGTAGGTTGCGCTACCTCTCTTTACCCATCTTTCTTCAGCTTGTCCAGGACTGCAAAGCCTACTGGGTGCTCCCTATACTTAGACTACTTCGGGTAAAATACTTTGATCAAATGATACCTAGGTGTGCTAAGTAGAAGGAATGTATTTTGAAATAATTATCTATAATTCTGCTGCTATTTTCCAGCTGGCAAAGTTGAAAGAAGAGTTGGAAGGAAACAATTCCTCAAAATATATAGACATCAGGATTGTGAAAATTCTTTAAGGACAATCGTAAGGCTAAGTATGATAGATAAGTCAGATTCTTTGAAGAATTTCATGGTAGAGACTGGAGGGAAATATTTAGCAAAAACAAACAAAAGAAAAACGAAATTCTGAAATGACCAACATGACTTGTCACATTACCTGTTTCATCAATGCATATAACTACATAAATGTCACTAGTTACCAGGTGTTGTAGGCTGCATTGCTGGACTGGTCAAGATTTCCAGTTTTTGAGGAACAAATGGTGTTTCTCTTGGAGCTGAAAGCACAAACACCCCATCCCATCAAATAATCCCAGTTAAAATGAGGTATTTGAAGAATTTTAACATGCTTTTAGATGGTATAAAGCACATGCCACAAGTACATGATTAAAGATGAAAAATGCATGTAGTCTTGAAAGCTAGTGAATACAATTCTGATTGAAAGTAGGGAAAAGGCTGGAATGATGCTTGTTCAGTAGGTGACTTCAGGCAGACTTGATGCATGGAAGTAAAGTGACACAGGCCACAAACATGTGAGGTGAGATGGTGCAGGTGATGACGTCCATGCAGTTTTCAAAGCTTTCACAACTAAAAGGATAGGGAAAATATTATCTATTACAGCTCAAAAAAATAAAATAGAGCCCTAAATGGAACATAAAAGATGACTGTATTTAAAAATATAGAGATGTGTATATTAAGAAATAGGATAGACAAATGATTAGATGTGATGGAATGAAATAGTCATTTGGAAGAAAGGCATTCACATGAATTTTTTTGATGGAAAATAAAGCATGATTTTTCTGTTAAAAACATTACCCAGTGTTGCCCTTGGCTGTTCAAGAGTTCTAGAAGTTTTAGGTGGGACAGAATCCAGAATACGATCACTTGTTGCTGTTGGAATAAATGTCAACATTTATAAAAGCAGTAGAAGGCCCCAGGAATAAAATACAAATTAGTGAGTAATAAATTATGCCCCATATGAAGGAAAATATCAAGAATACTTGAGGGATTGCTGGCCCACATTTTAAAACTAGTGATACATTAGGAGTTGAAGATGAGCTCACTTTAAAAAACATACACACTTTAAATATTAGAAACCATGATTAAACAGTGTTTTATACATTCAACTGGTTTTCAATGGGTTTTTCTGGTTTCCTCCATTTTGTTTCATAAATGCTAACTGAACCCACCACTCACATTCTATTTCATTGTTTCATTTTCTGCTCTTTAAAATTATTCATCTTTATTTACCATGACACAAATAATGTTATACATACAAAAAATATTAGACATATATCTATACCTGGCAGAAACCAGTCTTACTCCCTTTGAATCTCCTACAGTACCCAGTTTACTAGGTGTTTGATAAACATTTGCTGAAAGGAGCTGTCGGACTGAGGTAACTCCCTATAGATGGGTCAGTAATATTAATGCCAAATATTAGACCCAATTGAACTGCTACAGTCAAACGAATTACGTGACTGTTCTACAGCAAGGTTTCTCACGCTAGCACTATTGACAATTAGGGTCTGTGGGACAATCTGTGCTGTGGGAGGCTACCCCATGTACTGCAGGGGTTCAGCAGCACCCCCGATCTCTACCCACTAGATGCTAGTAGTGCTTCCCCAAGTTGTGACAACCAAAAATGTCTCAACATTAGCAAATATGCTGGGGAAGGGATGGGAGTAGAAAATTATCCCCCATTTGAGAACTACTGCTCTAGACAAAACCCTCTATCAACTCAAAGACCTTTTTATGGTGATTCTGAACCATACAGTGATAAGCTATTACCTTACTTTTCCTCAGTGGCAACCAAATCTCTCTGCATCTCCCTTATGTGACAGAGCTTATTTACTGAGAGATGTAAAGAACGAATCACTCTACGGGAGGAGTGGGTAGAACACATCCCCCTGACACAGGTGGAAATTTCTCCCATGCAGATCTCCAGAGGGCACAGTTTTCCACTCTGCGAAAAACTAAAGGAAGAACCAGCAAGTGTTGGAACACCTGGGATCCAAAGACAGAATTGAGAGGCCGGGTATACCTGTGTAGGACTCTGATATCTCAGGCTCATCTGATGTTGTAGGGCTTGAGAAAACATCGTAAGTTGCTTTAAAAAAAAAAAAAAAAAAAAAAAAAAAGACAAAACAAGAGAGGTTAAATTTGATTAATTTAGAAAGATTGCATGACATGTTGTAATGCTGGTTGAAGGACAGTTTTATGTAGGTGCTGGTGCATTTTGGCTCCAGGCTGCCAGCCTTGTCACTAACATGTAAGCAATTACCGAAACTCGTCTTGCAGGATTTTATATAGTGAGCCCTGATGCTGGCCTCCAGGGTGATGAGAACATAGTACTATATATTTATAATCATGCAGTGCCAGCTGTAAATCAAAGAGCTGCAAAGAGTATAAACATAAATAAAGTCAGATGGCAGTTTGGGGAGAGATTTCTAAAGAAGGAAACAGCAGTCCCATTGAGGCGATTTGCCCAAAGTCTTTCTAGACTAAGCAATAGTAAAAGTTTAGTAAAAGTTACTGTTAAGCTTAGTAAAGGTTACTGTTATGATATCTTATGTTTGGACAGCACTTCATAGTTTGCAGAGACTTTCTCATACATCAACTTATTGAACCCTCTTAACATCCCTGAGAAAGAGGTGAGGTAGGCAGTAGCCCCACTTTATAGATAACGAGAGGTTATCTCCATTTTCTAGATAATGAAGTTGAGGTTTATAGCATGAAGACATCTGCCAGTGGTCACACACTGAAATTGTCCTATCCAGTGTATTTTCCTCTCCTTCAGCCGGACCAGGAACATCAGGGCTAAAACCAGGATTCTCTTTTGGCACCATCCCCTCCTGACATGTTACCTAGAGGCAGCTTTCTGTACTTCTCCATGGAGCCATGAGCCTTTCTTGAGTTTGGGTGCGTTTAAAGATAAATTTTCTATTCTATATGAGGGAAAGTAGGATGAGCTTAAACATAAAGATTGAACTATTTTAATAAGGGGATAATTTTCATGTTCACATAAGAGTTGAACCTGCAAGCAAAAACAGCATAACAAAGTGTTCTCTTTCACATACAAAGAGCTGTTACTATGGT
This sequence comes from Piliocolobus tephrosceles, assembly GCF_002776525.5. Lineage (NCBI taxonomy): Eukaryota > Metazoa > Chordata > Mammalia > Primates > Cercopithecidae > Piliocolobus > Piliocolobus tephrosceles. The sequence continues at coordinate 6,862,377 of NC_045435.1, read as the reverse complement.
CATGAGGAATATAGAGAACGCATGAATTATTATGAGGTAGATGTTGCTTTTCTTGCTCATTCAAAATGGCAGCACAGAAATCAAGAAAAAGGGAGTTCACAGGAAGACATAGTCATTGGGGTCACTTGTAATTCATTGGCAATTTAATGATTTTGAACCATTGCTGGTTGAAGCTGTAAGAAAGATAATATCAGACCATGTGACATCCTCTGAAAGTAGACAGCATTTATATTGTACTACATACTAAAGAGGCAGGAAACATTGCAATGTGTGAAGATGAATCTACTGTTTCACAAAATCCTCAAAAATAGCAAGAATATTGTGAGTTAAAAATATGCACACATTCTGAGAATGCATCTATTATACTGTAATGTCAAGTTTTCTTTAGCCTTGTACTTTTAAAAGGTCAGATACGAATGACTAAGTTTTTTAAAGATCAAAAGTGCCAGTAATTTCTGACATGCTTATTTTCAGCCAATTTCAAGTCATAGATCTAGCAAGACCAGCTCTATCGCCTACAAAATAATAAAAACTTTGCCAACTTGTATTTAATCCTCTCACACTAGGTAAGAAATTATGAGTTAATGGCTTATTTATTTCTGTTGTTGCTTTTGAAAAATGTTATGACTGTCTTTGTTATCCTAACTCCTAAAGCTCCCTTCCATCTAGTGACATTGGACCGATTTTCCTACAGTTTGTATTTATGATATTTACTCAATTTTTTAAACTTATTTTTCATATTTACAATTTCTTTTTAATCAGGAGGCTCCAAGCCAGGCATCCATCTCCCCTCGATATTCCCATAAGGCACTTACTGGGGAAGGAAGCCCTTCTTCCATCATCCTCTGGCAATTGTGGCTCAAATGGGGAAGTTCCCAATTTTCAGGGATCCCTTAACTTCTAAACATTTTATCAAATACACTTAAGACAAAAATAAGACATTTGCCAGCATACTTTGTTTTTAATATTTCTATTTCTGTAGTTTCCAAGAGTAGGAAAGAAAAAGAGTGCTAAAAAGGCACATATGCCACTAAAAGTTTTATGTTGTTTCGTCAGCTTTAAGCAGCATACCACACCTCATTTCATTTATGAGTTAAACAAGATCTTTTGATTCAGAAGTAAAGAGATTGCCTGGGCGTAGTGGCTCATGTCTATAATCCAAACACTTTGGGAGGCTGAGGTGGGTAAATCCCTTGAGGTCAGGAGTTCGAGACCAGCCTGGCCAGGAGAGTGAAACCCCGTCTCCACTTAAAAAAAAATACAAAAATTAGCCAGGCTTGGGGTGGCGGGTACCTGTGGTCCCAGCTACTCGGGATATCTTGAGAATATCTTGAACCTGGGAGGCAGAGGCTGCAGTGAGCCAAGATCACGCCACTGCACTCCAGCCTGCACGACAGCAAATCCATCTCAATAACAACAAAAAAGTAAAGAGATGCCAGGGGGAGAGTACAGTGTTGAAACAGAGTTCTTTGAAAAGCTCTCTAAAAATCAACAGCTCTTGATATCTTTATAAAACCCTTCTATATACATGCCTATACCTGAGAAATATTCATGAAATTGTTAGGCCTGGTTTCTAAAAGCTACACTAGCTATAAAATTGATAAGTAGTCAAGTGTTAAGGGTGAACCTTTCTGTATGGTAGCCTGTAAATTGTCATGCATTGTTACTTAGAGGCAAACTTCTATCACTATGCTTATTGTAGTGGGTGAAATGCTACAGCTATATGACATTAAGCAGTATTCCTGATTTTGCATTCACAGAACATACATGGGACCAAAAGTTGTAGGTTAAATCTAATGTAACAAATAAAATAGATAATTCAATTCACAGGTTATAAAAGGCAATATTAATTTATATCAAAAAATAGTAATGACTTACATTCATAACTAAGTTTTACTTTCAGATTTTCCAGAGGAAAAAATAATATGAAATAACATGCACTACCATTTGCTCTATACCTTCTTAAAACTACTTTCTTAAATTAGGTTTTTATTTTATATTTTCTCAAGATGGAGTTTTGCTCTGTCACCCAGGCTAGAGTGAAATGGCACGATCTCAGCTCACTGTAACCTCCGCCTCCCAGGTTCAAGCGATTCTCCTGCCTCAGCCTCCTGAGTAGCTGCGATTACATGTGTGTGCCACCATGCCTGGCTAATTTTTTGCATTTTCGGTAGAGACAGGGTTTCACCATGTTGGCCAGGTTGGTCTTGAACTCCTGGCCTCATGATCCACCCACCTTGGCCTCCCCAAGTGCTGGGATTACAGGCATGAGCCACTGTGCCCAGTCCTAAATTATGTTTTGTTGATAATACATTTTAGTTTTACTTTGAAAAACTGACTAGATACAAAGTCCCCAGTAAAAATGCCCTGATATTGCTCTGGAAAACGCAAGCCATTTCAAATGATCAAGACTTTATCTTACTCCAATTCTCTGAATATTAGTAACTATGTGAAAACTTCCTTTTTAACATTAACTCTTAGACAAAAGACCTCACTAATGGAGAAATTGTATCTATCATGCTCATTATGCTCGTCAAGACTTACTTAATCCAGAAACTGGTACATGGTGGATACTCAGCAGAATTAATCTGCAAAATGTCCATAACAATAAATAGTAACAGTGAGTTTGACGGTTGGGTAGCTTAAGCTCTTAGTAAGGATAACTTTCTGGCTTAGTTTGGAGAATAAATGAAAACATGTCCTTTAATTATGTTATGATGTGCAAGTGTGTGCATACAAATCTCTTCCTCTACTACACAAATACCTGGCATACACTTGTGTAGACATACCCTGTCATGGAAATGGAATTCTAAAAAAGTATATGAAGGAGCAATGAGAAAATACAGCAAGTAGCTAGAGAAGAAAAACAATACCACACACAGAGTTCTCAGTACCACTTAAATACATTGATAATGCTTTCTTCAGTTAGTGGAAAAACAAAATACCTTTCTAGTTGGCCCTGAAATTTGTGAAAATATTGCCTTCAAGAAAATATTCATTAAAAGGTTCATAAAATAAAATTAAAGGCTGAAGATATAAATCTCTTCAAAGCCACAGTGAATCTAAAAACCATCTGCTATACCTGAAATCTGTTTTCCTGTTCTCAAAGCATCCACACCACTACCCACTCCTTCGTTTTCTCCTCTTTTGAGCTCAATCCAGTTGGGTGGGCCAGATCTGTGCTAATCAACACCTTACAGGGCAGACAGATGACAAATGAGCATATCCTTATGTGTTTACTTCTTTTTAACCACTCTTAGCAAACCGCCTGCTGCCAAAACTTTCTAACCATTCCGCTACTCCTTGGGCATGCTGATGGCTGCAGCTTTCAAGCCTTGAAATGATACATAGAGCTCAATACATATGCAATTTATTCTAGTTCTACAAAGTACTGTAAGAATTTAACACTGAAAATAATTAGTGGTGACCTCCTAAAGGAAGCTCGCAAAGAAAAATCTGATGGTAAAACTGAAGCTGACCATGCTTGGTTCTCTCCATCAAAGAAACTCTCTGCAAGATAACTGTATATGGTTCAAGAGGAAATTATACCAGAAGCAGCAGCAGCTTAGTAACAAGTAACAGTAAAGCTGGAGCAACGTTTGGTTTTTCTGGACACTTGGGAGAACAGGCAGGAGGATTTCCTAAGGATGAAAATAAACACTTCAAATTAATGGGTTTGCAACCATTGTCTTTATTTGCTTTGGAAACTCTCCTGGTACTCAATGATGGTCTTTTAAGGTTATGATCAAGTAAATTAAGGAGGCTTAACAGTCATGGCATTATCAAACTAGAAACAAAAAGCTCATTTCCGCATAACTCCCTAACCCATATTAAGTCTTTAGAAGTCATGCACACGCCCATCTGTGGTATGATAAATACATGGCATTTATGCTGCTTCTCCTTCCCTGGTGCCCCAGAAAACACAGCAAGTTGATAGTGGCATTATTTTGCTCATTGATCCAAGAAGGACCTCAGAGCCCAGTTTATGGAGTGATTCATGCTGCCACCGTAACTGAAGAGAGAGACTATGTAATATGATTTACCATCCTTGTCACAGGGGTAAGAGGTCATTAGGCTATTCCCAAGGGGTGGCACGACCTCTGAGTAAATACTGCATATCTTTTCCATTCTCGAACTTTTTTTTACAAGTGAAATGAAGACCCATAGATCATTTGGTATGATTGTATATATATGAGCTTAGAGTTTTTTTTCTTCTCTCATCTTTTATTAAATAATTTAAAAGCAGAATTGCGATTATTGATTATATGTAGCAATTCAGGAAGTTGGGATAAACACTATGATGTGAAGGGGTGCCAGCCAATGCAATATTTCATTGTATTACGAAAATGAAAATAAGGCACCCCTTTATATATTGTGCATTATATTAAGTAACTTATACATTATTTCTAAGATGTAACCACCTGGTGAAAAATTTATACCTCATTTCCATTTTATAGATGGAACAAGTTATTTAACTGGTAGTTGAGCTGGTTATTAACCTAGCTCTATCTCACCTTAGAGCTCACAGATTTGCGATCACATTCACAATGAGAATAAGCTTCAGGGACTGGCTGGCCTCTCGCAGATCATGTGATGTTTCTTATATACCATATCCGGAAGGCACATGGCCCCAGTAATAACATTTAATTTCCTCAGTTGTAGAAGCTGTTTTCAAATTTTCAGAGCAAGCTATAGGTCATTGCTTTACTTTTAACCTGGAGTGGTTTCTTGAATAAAAGTTTAGGAAAGAAATGAATGAGCCTAATTTTTCCCCCTCTAACCCATTCAGAGTTAAGTTCCTCTTGTATCACTTTAAGATAAAAGACAATAATTCTGCCAGTTTCTAGGGACTTTGGAAGTCTCAATATGATGGTAGATAATAGCCCCTTGAATCTCCTAGAATAAAATTGCTATGCAAACACAAATTATTGTATTCCAGTAGAGAAATGATCCAATAAGCGGGTGCACGTACATGCACATGCACAATTCATCTGAATGGAAGATACTGAGAACTTTTCTAGAGCTTGCTCCTTAACAGCACTGAGATTATAGTTAACTGGCTACTTTCCAATAAAACATGAAACCAATTTTATTGCATCATCAGAAAGATTGACTTTTCATGAAAGACTGTCACAAGCAGCTAAATTCTAAAGTGTGGCCAACTTCCTTTAGATACTAAATTTATAAATAATTTTATATTATGATACATAATTAGAGAAGATTTTCATGATTACCTTTATATATTTTAAGGAAAGTGAGATTTGCCAAGGGAATCAAAATCAATCAATTTCACTTCAACATACTTTATAGAAGGTTTAATGCAAAATACAATTCCAAATAATGAAATCACAAAATGCAGCACTAATGACAGATCAGGACACATAGACTGAAAGCAGGAAGAATGTATTTGATGACTACACATCTCAGATTTCCTGGGATATTCCAGACTTCAAATATTCTGTCCCTGGGTTGCCAAAAACTATTGAAATGACCCAGGAATTTCAATATTCAGTGTGCAAGTTAGAATTTTCATAGAGTCTTTATATCCAAGAATGGTACAGAAATCTTTTTGAGTACACATATTCTGATTTTCTGACACAGAATATGTTGAAAACGAATCCAGAAAACAGTAAAGCAAAATAAACTTTACAAAAAGTACGATAAATCTCATTTAATGGTTGATAAAGAGAAAAGCAGCCCCTGGCATCCAGGAGCTGGTCTAGTACCCACAGGTAGGCTGTGGTGTTTCTCCTGTTGAACATCAACAATTCCAAAGGACACCAGTATCAGACAAGACCACTCTGTGATCCTGATGGATCAAGACAAAAACAAGACCAGTCTGTAATTATGTGGCACACAGACAAAAACATGAACATCACCCAAAGCACAAACATTACCCTCCCCACCTTCTGGCTAATACGAGCAGATGTGGCTTCTCAACCAGTCACAGCTTTAGCTTCCCTCTGCTGGTCTTGCCTTCTAATGAAGAATTATGAAGACATTCAATCACAGAATTACTCCCACAATCAGAGCAAAGTTTTACTGCCTTGGACCCTTCCCTCCATCATTTAACACAAGACAAACTCTTACAGTAAGTCTTCTCTATCATCTTCTAAGAGAGTCCCCCAGTTCATCATGGTCTGTGTTCTCCATCATTGTAATAAGTAAACAGATATAAATTTGTTCAACTACAAGTGTGTTCTGCTGGTCTTTGGCTGAAAGGAACTGATATAGTAAATATAGATGCATCATACGCCAACAGAGAAAACAGAATGTGCTCATTTAGCTGTAATAATGTCATTAATATCAGCTAAAAATACTAGGTTGGTACAAATGTAATTGTGGTTTTTGCCATTAAAAGTAATGGCAAAACCATTAGAAGTGATGGCAAAAACTGCAATTATGTTTGCACCAACCTATACGATGTTCCTTCAAAAGATACTGCAACTAAAAATGGGATTCAGGATCTTGTGGACCACCATGTAAACACTATCTCTACCTGTCTCTTGTCTCAGTTCTCAAAATAGTTGCTTTAGGAAGCTGTGTGAGTAATTGGAAAATAAAATACCTATTATGTATGTTGAAACTAAATGGGAAATAGAACGTTAGTACACATGTAAATTTGCACAAAATCAAAAGAAACAAAGGCTGAAATAAAAGGCCTGTATAAATATACCACTCTTTAAATCACAGGTAATACATGCGTTATAAAATTTTAATTTGAAAGTTAACATAAGTTAGGAAGATGCCACAGAACACTCACACTAGAAGTGGAAGTGTTGCACATTAGCAGAAACAAGAGATACTTAACTACCCACTTTGAAAAATCGATCTTGTATCGATTTGAGGTCCATGGTGCTATAACTGACTACACCCAATGATTCTTACCAGCACCATGTAAAAACATTCTAGACTACATTGATAAGGTAGTGCTTCTCAAACTTTAATGTTCAATACAAAAATTAGCCAGGCATGGTGGCAGGTGCCTGTAATCTCAGCTACTCAGGGGGCTGAGGCAGGAGAATCGTTTGAACCCAGGAGGCAAAGGTTGTAGTGAGCCGAGATCGCATCATTGCACTCCAGCCTGGGCGACAAGAGCAAACTCCATCTCAAAAAACAAAAACAAAAATTTTAATGTTCATATCGCCTGGGCATCTTGTTGGAAAGCAGATCTTGTTTCAATAGATCTAGAGTGGAGCCCAGGTTCTGCCTTTTCAACAAGTTCCTGGGTGATGCCAAACGCTGTTGGACTGAGGATCATGCTAAGTAGCAAAGACATAAAAATTAACTGTTATAAGGCAGGATGGGAAGTTTCTAGGGCTAATGTTAATATGTGCAATTACATACTGTACTGTTATTACAGTTTATGACAAGTCTCAATTCTTTGTCTAGAGAGGTTGGGAGTTCTCAGTTGGAATTTCGCTGGCAACCGAAGGTTGCCCTGGCAGTAGTGAAGCAGCTGAATAAAGAGTCAGTTTCCTGCTGCATTAGCCACTGCTCATACTCCATCATCAGGGCAAAAACAGAATATGCCTTTTTTGAATGAAAGGCAAAAGAAACCTTTTCTTTATTGGCATTTCCTATATCATCTGTTTTTGTCTCATTGTAACTCTGCAACCTTCATGTCCCAACACATTCTCCCCACTCCCCAATGCTTTGTTCAACTCAAGTCTTTCTATGTAATTCATATGCCAGGCATTAAAGTCTCAAAAGTGGTTTCCTTGATGTTTTGGTTAGTTTGCTCTTGAATATTCATAGAAACCAAACACTAGATATTGCTTAAACCCAAAAGAACCCTATGTTCCCCATGTTCTAACCCAAAAGCTAAAAGATGAAAAGGATCTAAAAGTTTATCTAGTCCCAAAATCCCCAAAGGCACTTGGCTCAGGTGCTCTTGAGGGATGTGGGAGTCACAGCCAGGGCTGTCACAGTGCAGCAGGTTAAACCATCACATATGCCCCTAGACTAGTTGTTGCATCATAATTACAATGCAGCTGCACCTGGGTGATGGAACCAGAGGCTCAGTATGAAATTCAACTCAAAACCCAGATTTTAGACCCAGGTGACCTGGATTCCTAAAGGGGTTTTGGCACCCACCTTAGTTAACTGCACTCGAATTTTAAAGTCAGTGACTAGGAAATCCAAGACTTAGATACAGCTTGAGGATTCTCTGGATAAGCGAACAACCATGGCCAACTTTCAAGTGTGTTCCCACTTAATGAAACTAGGGGCGACTATAGTAGACACAGTCCCTTAATTTGACCTCATCTTCTATCTTTTACTAATATCTGAGCCCATTACACATACTAGAGAAAGGATAATTTCACCAAGATCTATGATGGCTCATGCTCATCCTTTCTCAAACCCAGTCCTCTGCTGGACTCTGGAGAACACCACAAAATGCTGCTGCATTTAAGTTCATTACATGAAACACCCAACCTCATTATACACTATATGCTATGTACCCCAAATAAAGTCAAAACAACTAGAAGATTTTCAAAAATTAAAATACAAACAAGCAAACAAAAATTAAAATACAAAAAAACAAAAATCATGGAAGTAATCATAAAGAATGGTTTCTGAGGTCTTCTTACAATTCTTATATGCTGAATACACTCTTTAGTTGACTGCTAGGCATCAAAAGATGTACAGAATTTTTTAAAAGAGAAAAATATTTTTTTGTAAAAGAAACGTATCTCAATCAATTTTAGCGGTGGAACACAAGAATTCTCAACAGGAAAAATAAAGCCAATTGCTACAGTTTGCAAAAGAGGAAACCAATGCCTTCCGAAAGTAGAGAAAAGTAGCCATCACATGGTTATTAGGAGAGTAAGGCCTGGAACCAAGGTCTATTATTAACCGCAAGGACCTGTGGTCTCTCTTACACATCATGCTGTACTTACAAATTTTAGAACTTAGTATACTATCTTCACATAGTAAGCTCTTAAATGTTTATTTATTTTGCCCAAAAGCAGCAAATATTCCCTGCAAGAGAATATGAAACTCATATTGTTAAATCAGACCCCCGCTGATGCTTCTTATTTTGGTACTGCTTTCATGTCACCAAAGAGATCTTTATTAATGAGCCAGTTCATAGTTCATGTTCTGGCCACATTTCTAAGATATTATATCCAGAAATTAGAACAAGTATCTTTAAAACGTTCAAAACCATTTTGCTTTTGTAATGGGGAAAAATGAGATTCATCTCAGTATCAACAAATGTATTATAGGTTTTCCATTTATTACAAAGCACACTGATAATCAATTAAGGAACCCATAAAAATAAAAACAGTAAGTTACTCAATATTCCTTGTTATAATCGATTTTTTTAAGAAAAGGATTTAATTACCAGTTTGAGGCTGCAGAACTTTGGAATCTTCTGATGTTTTAGCTGTAGGCACAATCCATGGCTTTTCACTTGAAGCTATATTGAAAAGAAATGGAATTTGCTGAAGATTTTTTTTTTTTTTTTTTTTTTTGAGGAGAACAAGACAGAAATAGGTTGCTGGTATGGTTAAGTGGCCACCAGAAGCCTACAATATACTAATACAATAAAAAGTCATTATATACCAGTAAGAAATCAGTACGTATCCATCCAGAGAACATTTGATTAGTGGTCAAAGACCAGAGTTTGGTGCAGACTGTCAACATCTTTAAGGACAAAAAGCTAAGTGGATTATGTGGAATTAAGACTGATGGATGTTACTGAATTTGTTGAAAATCCAAACAAATAGATTTATTTAAAAAAAAATCAAATCAACCACTTGTTTGCCTATCAGTTCATGAGGTTTGCAAAAATAAGATGCAGTAAATGTGTCCTGCAGAATTAAGCAATCACCACCCACAGCCTTAATATTTAATTTAAGGTACCCTTATTACCCAATGTGCCCCCAGGTTTCTCAAAAGGGAAGGGTGTTTTTGCCTCAGGAAATTCTGGAAGCCTTTTTGGAGCTGTAATGAAACACATAAGGAAAGTTAGATGACCTGAGGTGCAAGTAACAAAGATTTTTAAAATGTTAAGCTTGAAAAGCAAAAGCAAACACGAAAAGGCCAATCATGTTGAGAGACCATTAGTAGTATTTCTTACATCTCTGTTTCAATGTTGAATAATGTAATAAAGTTTCTTTTTCAATTTTTTATAGTTAAGTGACTAAATTTAAGCTACTGTATTTGGAATCTTTTTTTCCACCCTTATTAAACCAGTTTCCTGATTTCTTCAGCGATGTTTATGTGTGTTCTTAAATATATTTCATTTAAATTTAAATCAAGCCAACACATCTGAACTAGAAAATGTCCATTTGAAAACTTTTAAAAATAGAATTTCGGTAACCACGTGACTTTATATGTAAGCTCCTCCCTCATCTTTTTTTTTTTTTTGAGATGGAGTCTCGCTCTGTCACCCAGGTTGCAGTGCATGGCATGATCTTGGCTCACTGCAACCTCCACCTCCCGGGTTCAAGCGATTCTCCTGTCTCAGCCTCCTGAGTAGCTGGGATTACAGGTGTGTGCCACCATACCAGGCTAATTTTTGTATTTTTAGTAGAGACAGGGTTTCACCATGTTGGCCAGGGTGGTCTCGAACTACTGACCTCAGGCAATCCACCCGTCTCAGCCTCCCAAAGTGTTGGGATTACAGGCGTGAGCCACTGCACCCCACTCTCATTTTTTTTCATACTTCACTCAGAAAAATTCTAAGAATTCTAAGAAGCAGTCTACAGAAATATCATAAATATATCTTCTCTGTTAAGAGTGACAAGAGTAAAAACATTTACAAAAAATACAGAAATTATCAATTTGTTCAGTGACATATTGATTCTGAATTAAAAGAATCAAACATAATATTAAAATATGATCACTTAAAAGAAAAACAACCCAACCGGAATGATTCGTCATAGGGAGAGCCTCTTTGGGATCCTAAACTTGAAGACTGTGTCACCTTTAAGGGATTGGGTATAAATTAGCATAATTAATTCACAGGATTTCTTTGAAGCATGCATACAATATCCAAGGTAATAATAAAGCTGCAGTATTTATCAATTTTTACCTAGAGTGCTCAGTGGCAATTCAAACTGAGGTATTACAATAGTTTGCAATGTTTCCGGGGTCCTTTTGCTGACAACTACAATACAAAAAGAGTGCAGTTAGCAACTGCTAGACTTGGGTTTTGATGTTGTGGCTTAACCGTGATCATGCACAGCAAACTTTGTAACAGACTCTTGCACACAGAGCAGCCAATACCTTTAATGGAAATTACAACTTTCTGTGGAAAAGTTACGTAGCTGTTAAAATGTGAAGGTACACATTCAAAAGGCAGTGGTGTGGCAGAGAAGATCAACATCAAATTACAGAACAAAACACATGCTGCTCCTTTTCTTCAGGGGAAAGAGAACAACAAAGCAAGTTAGATTCTCTTGGGCTAAGAAACATCAAACATGGGTGGCATGAAATTCTTATTTAAAAGCAATGACACTTTTGGGAATTCACCCCAAATTTAGTATGCACAAGACTTTCCAAAGCCAATTTAAGCAGAAAGCACAGAATCAAGACTTCCAGGTTTCCTTCATTCTCCCCCCAAGATTTGGGGGTTAAAAGGCTGGTATTCTGTCTATATAACCCAGAGACTGGTTAAAAAGGGCGTTCAGTTAGCAATTAGCATCCAGATTTGCCCAGAAGGTCAGTCACCAGGATCAGCCATGTGGTTAACTCTTCAGTGGAATCTGTCCAAGAAATAGGAAGGTTAACCACTGCCAGGAAGGAAGGAAAAGGAGAAAGTGGGGAGGGAGAGAGAAGTTAAGGCATCAGGTTTCTTTCCTGTGAGTCCAGGGAGTTATATTCTTGTTACTTCTTTTTTTTTTTTTTTTTTTTTTTTAAGAAAAAAAAAAAAAGTTCTTAGAATTACCCAGTGTTGTTTCTGAAACATCTAATGCACTAGATGTAGTGGGTTTAGTGGTTCTTGGAACTGTTTCAGGAGTCTCTGAAAGGTAAAAACACAACTTTACAAATTAAGATAAAGTGAAGCAACCAAAGACCAGGAGACACATTTTGTTGCCTTTCAGAATAAGAAACTGGTATTTGTACAGCCCATTTCTTTTTGTGTTACTATGTAAAGAGCTCCTTGGCTTGTCTCAAGTGCCTGAGCTGATACTCCTCTCCAACTGGTCCTTTCTGGGTTTGCTTTCTATCCAAAAAAGCACTCTGACCTGACTTTCATTGAAGCACTTACAAGCTTAATCATAATTTTAAATCTGCCTTTTTTCTTTATCTCCAGGGCTTAGCAGAATACCTGGGGTATAATAAACAAGCACATGATAATAGTTTATTATTTTTTAAATCATTTATTGAAGAATCTGAAGGATAATCAAGATAATAGTTTATTAAATGAATAAAAGGGCAAATAATAGGATGACTTGGGGCTAAAAGTCTTACTTAGAGCTATCATATTACAAGACTTCACTCTTACACTGCAATGAACATGCAAAGCTTGAAAATGAATTGAAATTATGATCAGAATTTAAATCCTCAGCCACAGGTTTGTCCCAAATGCTAGATTAAAGGTAATAAAAAGCTCAATTAAATAGTTTTGGAGAAATAAGAACTAAGATCACTGGGATCTGAATTGAGAGCCAGAAACCCCCAGAATGTTGCAGGGCAAGGACACAAAATAAACACAATAACCCTGAGTAATAAGTTGTGGTGTTTTCCTAAGTGTTTCTGAAGTGGAAAACTCTGAGGAGGGTTTGGCAGAGGACTAAAAAAATGTAGACTCTCCCATCAGAAATGCTGCCAAGAGAAAAAAGTATAATTGGGGAAAGTGGGCAGAATCTTTGAGGGAGAAAGGGACTGGGAGTCACCCACTGGGCCATGCCTATGCTTTTCTGGATATTGATCACATATACTGAAGTCAGAAACCATCTAGGAAGTTCATCCAAATGGGTCACTCCAGGAGCTACCTCTGCTCCAAATCCCGTGAAGGTGGGGATGAAAGGTCCATCTGTCTTCTTTAGAAAAGGACCATATTCATCTTGTTCTCTCAGACATATTCCTACTTCAATGGATTTCCTGAAGTTGTTTCACTGCCACAACAACTTTTATCTTCTCTGGACCAGTTATGAGTCCAGAAGTTCAGTAAAAGGTATATCATCAATATTTCAAGTTATAGGATTTTGTGGACTGAAAAATTCACTTCAGATTGGAGTTACTCTGCTAAATATAGATTGTGGGGAATTCTTGCCAGATGTCTGTTTTGTCAAGTCCTGGATAAGGTGGTACTTCTCTGGAAAAAACTCTAGCTCAAAGACTAATGTCCCCCCACCCCCCTGCCGCCCCGCCAGACTGGACTTGAGTAGTTCTTTCATAGAAGAAATGCTTAATGTTAGTAATGGTGATAAACTATGGAGAAAACACTTACTGCATTAATTCTTTAAAGGGTTGTTACTGAACTATTCTATATTCTCTACGCTAGGATTGCTAAAGTTCCAGAGACATTTGTTTCTAAATGATTCAAGTATTTTCACAGATATTAAGCTATGGATTTGTGAAGAATATATGGCATTTTGCTACACTGACCCCTTGTGAAAGTGTAGAAATGAAAAATGGTCTCATGTCATCATACACAAGGACAGCACTAAACTTGTGGTATGATGTTTTAATATAAAAATATTTCAGTGTTTAACTAATAATTTTCATTTTGAGTAAAAAATATAGCTTCTGTATTACTTATCAGTTATGTGATTCAATAGCTCATTTTGCAGCTGTTGTTTTCCCAAACGTTAGAGACATGGAATCTCCTACTGTTTTGCATTTATGATCAAAATGAATTTCCTACTGGCTCTCTACTGAAAAAAAGGCTGCAGATTAGTATTTGAAAGAAAAGCACTTTTTTCTTTTCTCAAGGTCAACAACATAGCAATCTCATTACCTGTCGTGGATCGTGCTGAGATTTTTTCAACCTCTGGTGTTTTAGATTTGGCAGGTAATGCCAAGGTTTCATTCTTAGCTAAAAAGTCAAAGAACAAACAATTTACCTCATTTGCAGTGTCCAAAAATACATCCCTCAATGCATAATCAGGTAGCAGACTAAAAATCTAATCTTGCACTCCCTTCCCCACCAGCCAGTCAACAACTTTATTGTGTGGCTCTAGCAGGAACTAATATAAGTCTTCAAAATTCTTTCTTATTAACCCTAGATAATTCTTTAAGATCTAAATTGTCATTGACGTGAAGGGAAAAAAATCACAACCCAATACTTGGATACATCTCAAGTCATCCGATTGATAAATAGAATTTCTGGAAGGCATAGGTTGCATTGCAAATGCTTCCTGGAATTTTATATTCAAGTACTCACAATTTTAAAAAATTAATCTATAGAAAATTTCCATTATTATACATGGTAAAAAATGTAGTAAGTTATGACATTGAGATTTTAGAAAACCACAAACAACACACATAGGAAACTAAGCTATTTGAAAATACTTGTGGCAAAAAATTAAACAGTAAATTGTATTTGAGCCTCATATTGATGTATATCTTCTCTTTTAATCTCTATGGGAATTCAGTACAAAGAATTAAATATTTTTTTTCCCAATATTCCTCTTTATGCAACTATTTGAGAAACTTCCTTTTAAAATGTGGATGTTCTTTTTCAAAGAAAGAAAAGTAACATTTCTAAGCCTGTGTTCCCCAGCAATTATGGTATTCCCCATTTGAAAGGGTATAATTAGAATTAATTCTATTCAGTTATTTTCCATGTTGAATCATAATATTACCACCTGCTCATAATATTTTGAAACAGTCTAGTGGCATGAAAGAATTTATGCCCCTTTGGGATACCCTGATCATGCCACCTTGAGCCGATTATATAATCCGATAGGATTTTTCAGAGTCCTAAGGCTATATAGAACTTAGATTTCTCAACTTTGGCACTATTGATACTTGAGGCTAGATTATTTTTTGTATGGGTGGCTGGCCTGTATACTGTAGGATGTTGAACAGTATTCTTGGCTTCTACCCATTGGATTCCAACAGTGCTCTCACAAACTTTTGGAATATTTTGTGCTCCGCAGATACTGTTCTACCAACCAAAAAGTATCTCCAGGTAATTCTAAATATTCCCTAAGGGACAAAATTGCTCCCTGCTGAAACCTTTAATTGTCACACTCAAAATTATTTGAACATTCATTTTATAATCTGTAGTTCACTTTATTTTTGTAAAGACCACTTTCTTCTTTTCTGTTAATGTGGGTTCAAAAATATTTATTTAATTCTGAGGAGCTCGAAGACAATTAGAAAGTCATCTTTTTCCCAATGTTTATAGAAGCAAATCAGTTTTCAATCTCTACTTGATAAAGGCATACAATAGATTTCTAGATAGCTAATTCTCAGGAGTGATTTAAAATGCCACCAATAAGTGTCATAAATGATAATTTGCAACAAATTGTGTGTTTCTGAAGTTGCAAAGCATGTTTGCACAACAAAATATTTAATAGCATTGTTCAAATTAATTTAGCAGGGCATAAAAAGGAATTTTTAAAAAATCTAGCATAATTTTATAAATTCTATTTTTAAAATGTCTAAATTTTATCAATTTTCCTAACATCTTTTGTGTGAACAGTTCTGATTGTCAACACAGAAAAAAACATTCAAATCATGAATTTTTCAAGCACTCTGTTCCTATTACTTTCAACATGCACCATGGGAAGTTTTTTAAAATGTAAAATTATAAGGTTTCCTTTCACGATCTCTTGTCTTTCAGTGTCCTCTTCTCTTTCCAAGCCTCCTTCCCGATTAAGAATATCCCATGTTCTCAGTGAGTCCCTGGCTGACCTAGGATCTCTTATTATTTGTTTGTTTAATCATCCAGATCCTAGACTTTCACAGGCAATGCTCTCAATTTCTTTATTCAAAACATGTTCTTAGCTGGCAATCACATTAGCCTAAAATCAGGCTGTTAAGGAAAAAAGGCAAGCTACCCCTTCCTAAGAGACGTTTGTATTCTTTATATATTACTAATTCCTTTTACAGGCATATTGTTTTTTCTTCTTCCTTTTTTTTTTTTTTTTTTTTTTTTGGCAGGGTCTTCCTCTGTTACCCAGGCTGGAGTGCAGTAGCATGACAATAGCTCACTGCAGCCTCAAACTTCAAACTCCTGGGCTCAAGTGAAACAATTCTCCTGCTTCTGCCTCCCTAGTAGTAGCTGGAACTACAAGCACGTGCCACAGCACCTAGCTTATTACTACTATTATTTTGTAAAAATGGGATCTCACTATATTGCCAGGCTGGTCTTGAACTCTTGAGCTCAAGTGATCCTCCTGCCTCAGCCTCCCAAAGTGCTGAGATTACAAGTGGGAGCCACTGCACCAGGCCATACTGTATATCTATAAATGGTATTTTAGACATCAGATAACTTAGTAGATGGCAAGGATATTTGAATGGGGAAGTCTTGATATATCAACCCCCGAGCATTCACCCACACTATCTTATGCACAACTGCAATCTTGGCAATAGGAAAGTAAAATGCAATCAGAACACAGCCTAAAACCCAGGAAATTCCTTTTCCTCTATTTCTTCTGTACATTTTTCCATCACAGTTGTTTCCTTTAATTTTTGGCAGGCTAGGTCTTGACTTTGGCAAACCCTTTGTATGTCCCTTAGGGATGTGTGTGTAATCCTAATTTTTTGTTTATATCTCTCATTATTCACACCATGTGTTCTTAGAACAAGCTATTATACTTCTTGATGTCCCATTATGAGCTCTGCTGGAATGAGGATGTTGTTTTTAGGATTTACTACCTCAAAAATACAGCTTTTCTGAGTTGCAGTGATAATTAACTTTAGGGAAGTTTATTTCTCCCTTCATGGCATAAAGAACTGTTTATGTCCACACTTTGCAAAAAACAGTGCTTCTGTGCAGCAAAGAAAGCAATAAACAAAATGAAAAGGCAGCCTATGTATTGAGAGAAAATATTTGCAAACCACATGTATCTGATAAAGGGTTAAGATCCAAAGTATATAAGGAACTTACACAAAATAGCAAAACAAAATAACACAACCACCCTCAACCCCAAATAACCTAATTAAAACATGGGCAAAGGACCTGAATAGACATTTCTCTAAAGAAGACATAAAAAATGGCTAACAGGTATAAAGAAAAAGTGCTCAACGTCACCGATCATCAGGGAAATGCAAAATTAAGACCACACTGAGATATCACCTCACTTCTATTAGGATGGATATTAAGCAGAACGATAAAAGATAGGTGTTGGCAAGGGTGTGGAGAAAAGGAAATTCTTGTTTACTGTTGGGGTAGAAATGTAAATTGGTCCAGCTATTATAGAAAATGGTATGAAGTTTCCTCAAAAAATTAAAAATAGAACTACCTTATGACTCAGCAATCCCTCTTCTGGACATACATCCAAAGGAAATGAAATCAGCACCTCATAGAGATACATGTAGTCCCACATTCACTCCAGCATTGTTCACAACAACCAAGGTATGGAAATGACTTAAATGTTCATGGATGAATGTATAAAGAAATTATGGTACACACACACTGGAGTATTATTCAGCCTTAAAAAAGGAGGTCCTGCCATTTGCAATAACATGGATAAACCTGGAGGACATTATGCTAAATGAAATAAGCCAAGCACAGAAAGAAAAACACTGCATGATTTCACTCATGTGGAATCTAATAAAACATCACATATATAGAGAATAAAACTGTTTATGAGGGATGGGATGGAGAGGGAGAAATAGAGAAATGTAGAACAGAGGGTAAAAAGTTGCAGATGCATAGGATGAATAAGACTATAAATCTAATATAGAAAACAAGAACTATAATTACAATATTGTATATTGGAAAATTAAGATTTTTGGTACTCTTACCACATACACAAATGGTAACTATGCAAGAGGATGGATATTAATTTGCTTGAGTATAGGGACTATTTCACTATGTATACATATAAGAAAACTTCATGTTGCCTGCTTGAAGCATATACAATAAAACATTAAAAAAATTTTATATGTAGTTTTTTCTTAAGAAACATGGTCTACTAAGTTGGTACATTTGTTGGGTAGGATTCTGCTTTGATTTATTGGACATTTTCAAACATACTGGCTATCAGTCTCTTCACTGTGTCATATGGTTTGGCTGTGTCCCCACCCAAATCTCATCTTGAATTCCCACATGTTGTGGGAGGGGCCTGGTGGGAGGTGATTGAATCATGGGGGCAGATCTTTCCCATGCTATTCTCGTGATAGTGAATAAGACTTATGAGATCTGATGGCTTTAAAAACGGGAGTTTGCCTGCACAAGCTCTCTCTCTCTTTGCCTGCTGCCATCCATGTAAGACATGACTTGCTCCTCCTTGCCTTCCATCATAAATGTGAGGCTTCTCCAGCCATGTGAAACTATACATCCAATTAAACCTCTTTGTAAATTGCTCAGTCTCGGGTATGTCTTTACCAGCAGTGTGAAAATGGACTAATAACAGTGTGTAACAAATTCTCCATGTGTTAAATTTTCTATGCGTTCTATCTGTTATCATTAGCATCAATACTTTAAGAGACCAGGTCTTGCTCTGTTGCCCAGGCTGGAGTACAGTGGTGCAATCAGAGCTCATTGAAACCTCAAACTCACAGACTTAAGTGACCCTCCTGCCTCAGCCTTCTGAGTAGTTAGGACTACAGGCATGTGCCATCATGCCTGGCTATTTTTTTTATTTTAATATTTTTTTAAAGATGGGGTCTTGCTAGATTACCTATGCTTGTCTTGCATTGCTAAGTCTCAAACGATTCCCTGGCTTCAGCCTCCCCAAGTGCTGGGGTTACAGGCATGAACCACCCCATCTTGCCCCATGTATTCAATTTAAGATAGGCATTTCCCTCAAAAGCCAAGTTTAAAAACATATTTACTATTTTCATAGTTTTAATTACTTGAATTTTACTATTTGCATTTAATTTTCTGTATTAAAATCATACTTAATTCTGGACTTTTAGTGAATCATATCAGAAAAGCAAAACTAAAAACAAATCACAAGACAAAAATTCACTTTAATTCCTTAAAGAAAGCAAAAATGCTAAATTGGTATTATGGTAGCATGTAAGACTTTAAAACAGTTTTTAAAAGGTTAGGAAACATCACTCAAGACTAAGCACTGAGTAACAGACCATGACATCTTCCAGTTCAAAACTGACAGCAATGGTCTGAGAAACGCCCCTGCTCATTTTCTGTCTCCTTCACAAATCTTGCTTTCTGTAGTTTTGATGGACACATTAGGGACCAAATCAATAAGAGATTACAAAAGATACAGTCTCTGGGCAGAGAACAGGAGAATGCAGGAGTCCCGAGCTTTAACTCTTCCAAACACAGATTCACCGAGGGAACTTAATTTGGAAGCATCCTGGCAGCATCACATTTACATGATGTAGGGTTGGGTCACAGGGTTTTATAGCTAAAGGGAGGTGATCAAGTCTGATGTACAAATTAAGAAAATCAAGTCCAGAGTTACTTACCTGTTTTCTGGGAAGTAACTCACTCTAGGACTACTAGATATGACTATTTTAAAATAAAAATATAAGGATTGCACAAAATCACAAAGATATATTGGCAAATATTTTCATATCTTACTAAGATGTTGAACCATAAGTTTTGGAAATTTTTCCAAACTTATAACTGGATTGCCTCAGATCAGACAAGCAAAAAATGAAAAAAGTTAACTTAAACTTTCAGGTAACACTATTTATGCAAAGTTAAACGTCTGGATATTTGCAAAACGCATGAAGAGATACCAATTTCTTTTCAGGTTTTTTAAAATTAGGTAGCTCGACACTATGTGGACAAACCTTCTAAACATCTCTACATGGCCCTATTCCCTAAAGAAGAAAATTGGAAACAAGAAAAATACATCAACATCTGATACCTCATTAGATATGATGTCTTTTTTCCCCCAATAAATCTCCAGGGCAGGGAGGGAAAAAGGAAATGAGTTATTGGCTTGTGGGATCCGCACTGTACCAGCAGCTACTTGTCAGGAACATCAAGGGCTTGTTCCCAGTGGATACATGCTCTTGATAACAGAGAGATCACACCAAGTCCTGGCCTGACCAGAGGGTCTGCCCACCTAGGACCCCAGTCTATTGTCATGTTTCACGGCATTTTATTGAATTAAATTCGGGTTATATCTTATTTATCATTTCTTCTCTCTCTCTCAAAGCCAAAAAAGAAGAAGTATCAACAGAAGGGGACAGGTAAGGCCCCCAGTAATGGAGGAGAAAGTAAGTGCCTTATCTGAGGTCCCAGTATGAGCAGGTGCCATGTCTGGGTAATTCACCATCATAGCCCCCAGCAACCTGTGGTTCTGACATAGGGTAACACATAGTATTTGTTGAATGAATGTTGCCAAACAAGGGCTTGGGACTCCGTTTCTTTATCCATACAATGTGCTGGATTCAATCATATATTAAACATTAAAGTTCATAGCCAGTGCCTAGCTCAGGGAATATATTCTGTATTCTTAAGGCTTGTTCAGTTTCTACTGCACTATTTCTTCCAAATTTATTAACAGCCCAAGGCATATCTCTAGAGACATTGGAGGGGTAGTTCTCAAAGTGTGGTTCCTATACCGGCAGTGTCAGTATCACCTGGAAACTTGTCAGAAATGCAAATTCTGGACCTACTGAATCAGTAATTCTGGAGGTGGGTTGGGGGGGTTGGGGGCAGCAGTCTTGGTGTTAAGCCCTCCAGGTGCTCCTGATGTTTGATTAAGGTTGAGATTCTCTGCTAAGAGACAATTCAAAGCCTAATTTGATACTCAAATGCAGCAACCAACTCAGCCCAGTGACCTCCACATTTATTCCCTGGCCCCTTTTTAAGTGGATTTTCCTTTTTTTTCTTTTACTGTTATGTTTTAAGGTTTTTTAAACACTGAATTCATAACCGGTTCTTTCTAGAAATAGGAAGCAATATCAATCTTAAGTAAATAATAATTCTAATGAATCTGAATTTCACATCAATTCTCATTGAAAATACCTAGTTGCCCCTTAATATTATAGTAAGTATAATTTAGAATTACTTTATTAGAAAATTATACATATATTTTGAATAATTTCATAAACATTCACTCTTATTTCTACATATAAATATACCTTATATAAATATGTATATATAAAATAATTATTTTCTTATGGAATGTTATTTATAATGAGTACCTCCAACACTCCAACTTCCTTACCTCTACTTTTTTACTTTTAGATCCTCAAACAGCTCATTTGCAAGACTCTTCGGATCTACTAAGAATATCGTGCTAGTACTCAATCATATCAAAGTTTAAATACAAAACTTTTCTGCTTACCTAATTGTGTCTTGAGTGCATCTGAAATCTCAAACATTAGGGATGCAGGAAGTTTTACAGTAGTTTCATTAAGACCTGGAATAATAAGATGGACTGCAAGGAAATAGACGTAAATAAGATAAGGGGAAGAAAGTGCATCATGACATAAAATGAAGCTCAGCACATCAGATACTACAAACTATGAAGCGTAGCACTTATTTTGCTTAGTCAATTTTAACCCAAACTTTAAAACATTGGAAAAAATAGGACCATACATTTTAAATAGAATGTTTTTCATATTTAACCAAACTACTAAAATCCTCTGGCTTTTAATCCATAGAGTCAAAATTGTAAAATGGTTGCTTAAGATGTGTGGTGAACAATGATCATTATCAATAATAATGATTTTTAAAAGAGCAGTTCGGTCCACTCTGTGGGGCAGGTAGGACAGGTGCCATCATTCCCACTGCACCTGTGCTAGAGCTATCTCTTTAACACACCATGAGAAAGATGGTGTGGCTTGGCTCCTAGCCTGGAATGGACAGCAGCCAGGATGCTAAACAGTGAAAGGAAGTGAACCACATCAATTAAACAGAACTACTCACACCGCAAAACTCCAGAAAAGCCCTATTCTCAAAAGATAGACTGATTTGCTGAATCTAGGCCTAGATTTCAAGATCCACTCACCTAGTATCACTCCTCCCAAGGGAGCTTTTTCTGAGGATTTAGTTGAATCCTTGTGAGTAACATTCTGAATCACTGTTGAAATACAAATAGACGGTGTGAGGGGGTGCGAAATACGAGGCAGTAAGAAGCTAGTAATGTGAAGTCATCTGCGCTGGAAAAAGCCTTGATCTAACTTTATTAATACAAAGCAACTCAGTGGGCTGGCTATGTAGCCAACAGAAGGGTTGCAAGGCATACCTTACCTTAACACCTGTGCCTTTAACTAATGAAAGGCTATTATTCTATCATAAGGTGTTCCTTTCTAATTACTGGAAAATTTTCTTCCTAACTCTATTCTCTGAAGCCTTCCTTTTCCCCAAATCAATCAGTACTAGCACAAAATGAGGTGATGACCCAGCAATACAAGTTTAGAAAACGTATTTTCTCAAAGCAGAGTCTTTGAGTAATATCAACACTGACTCTGTTTTGAGAATACACTTGGGATGTTGTGTTTTCTGAAAATGAACTATTTTTTTTAAGGGCTCTGTCCCTTCTACCAATAAACTTTCTGGAAATAATAGATTTTAATAATTTGAAAAACCAGAAGCCAAAACAAAAACAATCAGACACTGAAGTGAAATGGCATTATAATTCTGGAAACCTGGAAGTCTTTACTTTCCTTAAAGTGACCACTGAATCAGCTTTCATTTTCATTAATGAAAATATCTTATCAAGGGATGCCTTCGGGTATGACAACTTAATCCTGGGCAAAGCTCCACATATTTGACTTGTTTTAAAAAATTTAATACTTGTTATGGTTGCTTTGTCCTTAGTTGTCTGACCAGTGTGACCAGCCCAAGGCTTGGCGTATTGGTAAAAGAGCCAAAATTATCCATTAACTTCCAATTTACTAGACCATTATATTTTCTTTGAATTTTTTTCTAAAAAAACAAAAATCAATAAAAAATTTGAGAAAATTTGTGCCATGTTTGATTACGTTAGCTAAAAGTATATTAAAGATTGCTCTAAACACATTTCCAGAACAGACAAATTACCTTGCTTGATGATTGTTATTGGGATTAGCTTCCTTGGGACATACGCTGGCTAAAAAGAGAAGAAGGAAGTCAGCTTTTCAGTCACTGTAAATCACTTTCTGTTCTTTAAAACATATCAGAGAACTGGAAGTAGCCCTTTGTTGTCTTCAATGAAGTCTCCTGTGACGCTGGTTTAATAGTTGCTGGTGGCGGGGCGCGGTGGCTCACGCCTGTAATCCCAGCACTTTGGGAGGCCAAGGCGGGGTGGATCACCTGAGGTCAGGAGTTCCAGACCAGCCTGGCCAACATGGTGAAACCCCCATCTCTACTAAAAATACAAAAAAAAAAAAAAAAAAAAAAAAAAAAGCTGGGCATGGTGGCAGGCACCTGTAACCTCAGCTACTTGGGAGGCTGAGGCAGGAGAATTGATGGAACCTGGGAGGCGGAGGTTGCAATGAGCCAAGATCGTGCCATTGCACTCCAGTGTGGGTGACAGCAGCGAGACTCCATTTTAAAAAAAGTTGCTGGTTAGATTGTTAGTACATCCATCTGCCTCTACTTTATTGGATTCACTTGGTTTCCCTCATAAATATCCCAAGGTTTGACAGAAGCAATTTCTTCAGAACTCTCATCAGTTCACTTTACTTAGAAACTGCAATGGAAAGAAACCAAATCTTCTGTATTGACTATTAGTTTATTTTCATTACATTTGAGATATGACACCACCAAATTGCTTTTACAGTTCCTCTTAAAAAGATGCTAAGCTACCTATTATCTTCGAAAACCAATCAAGATCGATTGTTTGAGTGTACCCAATTGCTGCTGCTGCTGCTGTTACTACAGTTACCACAACCACCGTGAGCTCCCAACACCAAGCACTTATTGCTCAAGAAAGCAGAGCAAGGACTCCGATCCAGACATTTCTTATTCTACAGCCTGTACTTTCAACCATTCTGCATGTGTTTATACACAAGGGACCTCAGAATCAGAAGGATGTATCCCAGAGGACTCTGCTTCCTCTCTTTACCCAAATTACCTTAGAAGTCCCACAGGAGGTTCTGATGTCATAAAGGAGCCTGAACTAGGGATGGGTGTAGACTTTAAAGCAGAGTCATTGCTAGACATAGTCATGAGGCCAAGGATAAGACAGACTAGAGGGACACAGGGCAGGTGAGGAGAAAGGCAGAAAATTGTATACAGGAGAATTAGAGTTGAGTTGAAAGGGCAAGATTGATGTCCACTTTTTGATACTTGGTTTAGCCTGTATACATGACACAGGTATGGCGGTATGGCATATACTAGACCTGCTGATCATCAAGGAGGTGCTGAATATGAGCTGCTTACCAGGTAGGTGTTTACCTGATTGCCAAATCCCATACAAGGGCAAACACCTAGTAGTGAGCAAAATATACTTTTTGACGTACTACCATTTTCATAAGTGATATACCCCTGATAAAGAAGGGACAATACGCCAAGCTTACTGTTGGCTATTTTTCTTATATTAAGGTTCTTATGTTCTAAAACATCACAACAAATAAAAGTTTACTATCATCAGATTATTTTTTAAGAGGGGTGTTTGCATGCATTGACTCAATGATTTCCTCCTTAGCAACCCAGTCTAAGGAATTAATCAAAGACAGTGTTTACTATCATAATTTAAAATAAATTCATTATCCAAACGTAGAGGTTTTATTCAATGACAGTTCAAAAATTTGACTTGTATTTAACAAAATGGAAAAATGCAGAATATAAATAAGTACCAAGGATACAAATTTGCATCCACAGTATCACCCAATTTTATAAATATGTGTATAGAAAAGAGGCCAGAGGGAAATAAATCACTGTTTCTTTAAAACAGTGATTTCTTGCAAGCCAACATTAATTTCATATTGTGTACCTTTCTATATTTGCCAAATTTCTAATAAGGGCAAATTACGTTTATAATCAGAAAAAGTTATTTTAATTAACAATCTGTTTAGCTACCACATATGCTTCTGTATGGCAACTGAGCTCACACACTATCGATAACTAGAGGAATGATGCAAATATAATTTAGACATACTCTTTCCTGGCAATAGGAGAGAACTAGTAGGAAGATAAGTATAACTTTCAGCGGGGGATAAAAAATACCAAACTCTCAGCTTTGCAGTTATATGGGCAGGAGGATCCCTTCTGGCTTTATTATAAAAAAAATTTAATGTGAGCACTTGCACAGAAACCCTTCCCCAGGGGAGAAAAGCTAGGCCCACCCTTGGCACTCTGCACTCACTCATGAGCCCACCTTAAGCTCCAGCACCTCCTCTGCCTGCACTGTCTAGTTCTCACCTGCCCTGCTCCAGCAAGACGTTGCCAGCATATAGCCTCTAACTCCTCTGAGAATTTTTATTTGTCCATGTTAAAACAACTTGTATTGTTTGCTATTTTTAAAATCATTTCTTTCTTCATAATTGTATCTATTTCTGGGGTACAATGTGATGTTCTCATCTAAGTGCACAAGGCAGGATGATTAAACCAAGCGAATTACCATATCCGCCTCCTCACTTTTACCGGTCAATTTTTTCTGGCGAGGCATTTGAAATTTATCTTTAGCAATTTGGAACTATACATCAATAGTAACTATGGTCACCCTGCCGTGCAATAGTACTCTAAAGCTTACTCCTCCTGTCTAACTGAAACTTCCTACCCTTTGCCAATATCTCCTCACTGCCCCCTTGCCCCTCACCCCCTGGTAACTACCATTCTATTCCCTGCTTCTATGAGTTTGACACTTCTGAGACTTTTAAATGCTTGGCGTGGCAACCTTCAACTACACGGGAGCTGCCGGGCAGGACAGCCACATTGTATTTCTATGTACCAATTATCATTTTTGTTTGGGCTGTGGCTGCAGCTAGAGGCATTTGAATGGCCTGTCCTCTATTTGCCCTGTCCCTTAGTGCACGTTTTGTTGAACACGAAGTTTTTCCAAGATACTTAACACATTAGAGCAGAAAAGCCTCCATGTTGCTGTGCTGACTGAATTGCATTATACCAGTTTAATTTTCCTTGTTGTAATGATTTGTTTTGAACAAACAATTTTTTGACAAGGACAAATGGAAAATATTCTGCTATTCACATGAATGGAACAACGTTTCTGTTCTGAGTTCTTACTCCAGTGTTCAGTTGAAGTGACAAGAACATATGTACAATATGTGCTGCCAACAATTAAAAAATCATTTAGCTGCAGAATGCAATTTTTTTTTCTAGGCCTAGAAATGCTCTCCTGCTTAATCCACAATCCAAAGATACACAAGGACCGTACTAATGAGCAAACAGCTGCGTCTCTACAGGTAGTTTTTTAAAGGGCATCAGGAAAGTCCTGTGGCTCAACATGTCTCTGTCAACACCTCTACAATTTCCATGTGGAAACTCACAATGTGAATCCCCTCCCATGTCTTCTTATCAAATAAAAGGGCAGGGAAAAGTTTGTTAACCACACTCACTGCAAAATGAAGTACTGTGATAATTTCCAAGATACAGTGTTTAACCAATTACAATCCGATTTTGATAGAACTGTTTTATGTACAATGTTTTAAAAAAAAACATTTCCTTGCTGTCCTTTCCTTACTTTTTCTAGGCTTGTTATTACTAACAACTATTAATGTATATCAGAGTCACAGGTGTAGACAGTGTGGGGCCTGGAAATGGGAAGGAGGCAGTGACAGCCCCGCAGGCTTCCATACTGTTTTGGCTGGTGTGGCCTCAGCACAATACTGCTGTCCTCAGACACCACTCTGGCATGATTTTCCTTCTTAGGCATTCCCTTGCTGGCTCTCTTTTCTCTACAGCTTGCTGATTCCCCCATTCTTGCTGCAAACCTCCACTGCTTCTTCCTTCTATAGTTCTCGTCTTTCAATGTTTACTAAATGCCAGGAAGTAAGCATATTTCTTTCTTGCCCTATAATATATATTTTTTTCTCATTTCTAGATATCCTGTGCATTAGAAACACAGGTTGGGCCATGCCTTGAGCAGAAGTCTGGTTAAGATCATTTATTTTTACCGATTTTCTGGGACACTGCGGCAAAGCAGGCAGTTGGTGACACTCAATGAGGAGAGACTACTCGAGTGTGAAGGGTGATGCCCTGGAGACAAATGCAGCATGCTTTCCTGCCATGACTAGGGAAAGCGTATGCTTCTTTAGAAATACATGCAGCAGCAGCAGTAGTAGCCGCTGCTACCACCACACATGACAAGGAACTTGCGTCTCACCCTGCGTTACACTAACTTCCTCCTGATAGTATATTGAAAATTAGCTGTAATAAAGTTAGTGATAACTAAGGATGTTATTTTTTGCAGGTTTGTCCATTTGACATTTTCATGGCATCATTATTATTATTGTAGGTTTAACATTATTTTCAGGCCCTGAGATAAAGAGGAGCTGTCCATTTGGGTAGTGGCTAAAAGAGTGGCTCAAAGTCAAATTTCAATGACTCAAGAGTCAAACCACATGAGAACTCGGGCATATTAGATTCTGGTTTTAATTCATTTTTAGGATGTTCTAATGAAAGTTACAAAACATACTGATTCAATCTAACATCTGGCTAAAAGTGAATCTAATGTCCTACTTTCAAAAGCCTTCAAATTTCTGGTCAACTGAGGAGGAATCAGACACTTAACCTCTGATGATTTATTAATAGTTTGCCTACATGTAAGTTTTTCAAGTTTCTGCTTAAGACAAGGATTGCTAAGGATGGAAGGATGCCTCATACATTCACTGTACATAGTCATAAAGTGTGGCTGGGGACCACAAAGGTAATCTCTTGGTTCACATCAATCATTTGATAATTGTTACATGTTAACAATTGGTACCACTTCTCTTTTTGGTGATAACTGTGTTCTTAAAATATGGGTGGGTCTCTGATGGAAAATAAAAAAGATAAAAATACATGTCATATTTTTGGAGAACACTGATTCTAGGAAGATTTAAATAATTAAATTTGCTTTTAAAAATCTGTTAAGTGCTACTTCAAATATTGATTTTGCTTAGCTAGTTAAGTAACATTTTTAAAAAATATAGAAAAAGTTTGAAAATATTAGCCATCATTATTTTTAAAATAATAAAACCTAACAGTAAACATTAGGTTTTACCTTAAAAAACAAACAAACAAAATGAGTGTCCTACATGCTCTAAATGGAAAAAAAAAAAAAAAATAGCACAAGCCTCATGATAAATGTATCTTTTTCTTCCTCAATCATATGGATCTCAAGTGATTTATTTTATATAGAAAGAATCACAGTTTTGTTTCTGCATATGCCCTTTCTCTGATTTTTCTAGAGGTATAGGTAGGAGCAATATTGAAAACATTTACCAATTGGTAGGACAAAGGCACTAGCCAACCAGAAGAGATTCCCTGCTATATGTTCCAGGCACAACTGCACTGGGGCTTGCCTGCCAGCGGAACACATGTCTAGATACATGAATTACAATATATAGCGTAACCAGAAGGATAGGATGGGTTGTATTTTATATTCAAATTTTGGACCTAAAATTTATTTATCTTTAAAATGTATAGCCTAAAGTTCAAGTTTTTTTTTTTCCATTCTGAATACCTCTTATTGAAAGGTGTTCAAGAATTTTTGCTGCTTCTAAGGTTTCAGGTGTAATCATGTTCATATGAATAAAAAAAGTTTTCAATGTGTGTTTTTGCTTGAAATCCAGAAGGCAAACATGTGAAATTAATTTCATATCTCTTGAAATAGCCTTCTAAGATAGGTCTCAGAGAAGAAATGGGTGAATAATTGGGTACAGACTTCTTTGGACTAAAATGTACGTCTAAAGTATCAAACCAGTTTTCAGAATCAATTCTATGTGGTCACATAAGATGGTCAAAGTTCTCCATGCAGTTCTGTTATAACTTCTCCATGTCCCAGAGCTGCCTGAGAGCAGAGATGTAAGTTCATATACATATATGTTTGTTGTTGTCCAGAAGGAAATAATCAAGCTTCTCAAAGAAGGCTTAAAATATCTTTTCAATGAATTTGGTTTTTCCTTTGGAAATAACTAAGAGTTTTAAACTCATCAGAGCTGGCTGCAGTCAGGGTGCTCCACCTCACAGCTTGAAGTGATAAAATGCCTGGCTCTGTGTCATGGAGGAAGGAAGTTGCTTCCTAGTCCTTCCTATCATGGCTGCTCATACTGAGGGAAAAAAATTAAATCCCCTGAGAGTAAAATGTCAATCAGCTTTCCCAATCTTGCTGAGTAACTCATCCTAAATGAAATATCCTGCCAAGACAAATACAAATTACTGGGATATGATAGCTGAAAAGAGGGATTGAAAGAAATGATATCATGGAGTCACATGAAAGGTTAAGCGTGACTGCCAAGAGGGAAGGAGACAATATATGCTTCCTAGGAAACCATTCACAACAAAGAATGAGGATTGTTCTAGAAGAGGATGAAAGAGCAGTTCTATCCCACTGTTTTGCCTGTGAGGTACAGCAGATCTACCTTTCCTACACAGTGTTGACTGGATTTAAGAGACAAAGGTGAAGGGACCTTAGGGAGAGGCACAATTCAACACATAAATACACAGTACTAAGCCAGTTGGTTATTTGGGGGAAAAATACACAGCCTAAACAATACAGAACCTTCCTACATACCATAGTTAAATAAAGTTCACAGAATTATTATAAAATCAAACCACTTACAAAACTAAAAGAAAGGGGAGGAATATTTATCTGCTCTCTAGAAAGGGAGGGTCTTTCTAAAATATAATGCAATTGAGGATATCACAAGGGAAAAGTCTAATAATTTGGTTAAGGAGATTTCACGAGTTGTCTATTTCAAAAATGTCTATGAGCAAACTTAAGCAATAACAAATGTGAGAAAAATATTTCTAGATAGTATCATCAACAGGTCAATGTTTCTTTAATGTGTACAGTCTTACACTATATAGTTCTAAAAAGAACCCATGAAACACCCAACAAACAAAGAACTGCAAGAGAACGTCATTAAATGGAAAATACAACTGGCTAATAAACAAGTGAAGAAACTACTGCTTCATCAGCAATTGGAGAAATAAAAATTAAGGTAACAATTATAAGCTATTACATTAGCCAAAAATTTAGTGATGAAAATATATAAAGTTGGCAATCAGGGTACTATAGCAACATAAACTGATACATATCTGCCAAGTTTATAAATTGGTACCACTTTTCAGGAAAGAAATCTGCCCATAGTCCTAGGAAGGCTTAAAAATGTTAAAACTCTGAATTGTTAATTCCTCTTCTAAGTATCTATTTTAAGGAAATGATCAGCATTGTGAACAAAGCTTTATCACAAGTGTTCATAAACGTAAGTGCTCACTGTAATATCACCCACAATTTAAAAACAATTAGAAATAACTTAAATGCCTGCAAATTGGAAACTTAATAATCGTGCGTTTATGATACAGTACACAGCAATTAAAATTATGTTTATGAAGAGCATTTGATGACATGAAATATGTTCATAACATATTTTGACCAAGTGAAAACAGCAAGATAGAAAATTGCAAATATAGTACAATTTTAATTTGTAATGAAAACATGCTTAGAAAACAAAAGATGCTCTAAAGTTTTACCAGACTATTAATGGTTTTATACTACCCATAGAGAGGTAGTTTTGTTATAGGTAACCTTGTTAATGCTTCTTTTCCCACTTAATATTCTAAATATTTAAGTATTAGACAATTTGAAAAGCAGCAAAACCTAAAAACAACCAACTAAACAGACAAGTTAAAAACAAAAGAGAGAGAAAAAAAAAAACAGGCCTAGGAATTTACCTGCAATCTCTTTTTTGTATTAATATCTGAAATACATCAAAATATTTTCCTAGCAATTATAAAAATCTCATAATTATTATTTAATAATTTCACAATGAACACACTTTTCTGCCATTTCAAACCATATAAACAACATTTACCTTAGGCAGACTTTTAGTCAGTTCTACATTATCTAAGACTATTTTCTGTCACCAAAACCAATCTTCTGTTTTTATTTTTAATCCCAGTGAATTATATACTACTATTTTTTTTTCCAGACTGGGCCACATGATCCATGGGGCTATTCTGTGGACTACTTAATTAGACATAAAAAGATATTCACCACACACCTCAAGCACATCTCAGAGAGCAAAATTCCACCCACAAATAGTCTTCGCATGTTCATTTGACTGTAGGATACTCCCAATATCTAGGAACCAAAGCCAGCATCAAATTCCCTTCTTCTCACTGAAGTGCCTCCTCTGTCTGCCTGGTAATATAATGTCCTTTGTTACTCTTAATGGCAAAAGCTGCAATTATTTTGGCACCAAACTAATCACTGGGTATGAGATTTGAAATGCGAACATGTCTGTGGTGGCTCTAACAGCGACTTACAGTCATCCCAGGTGGGGTGTATACTTGACATGATGCTTCCTGAGAATAGATTTTGAAAAGTGGAAGGAAAGAGAGCATGAGAAACCAAGTGGCTGCAGTGAGAGAGAAAAGGATGTTTTTCGATTCATGGGGAAATGCCTGGTTCATAAAACACAAACATTGTCTGAACTGAACAAAGGCTGGGCATATTACAAAATCAAACCTGTTGCTCCATCATTGTGAAAAAGAGTGGCTCCTTTAAGTAGGGTACGATAGAAAATAAAAAGGAAAGGTTTAAGCTGTAGCAATGTACATAAAGCATGTATCAATTTGCTCTTGAAACATTATGTTAAAAAGCAATTGACAGAAGATACTATGTATAACCTTGAAATACCCAGATTACTGAAACACTAGAATAAGCTACATTGAATCTCAGAATTTTAGAACTTCAAACAAATCAGAGATGATTTGAAATCATGCTTTTACTTAGTATTAAGAAAAATAAACTAATTCCTAAAACTAAGTACTTTATCCACTGTTTCGTAGCTAGTCAATCTAATTTCAGTATCTTTTAATAAGATGATTTCCTTAACAATGCAGATATAATTTTTTTTAAAAAAAAATTCTTGAAAATAAACTGTTACATACCACTGTGTGGTCTTGGTCATAGGTACTTTGGATTTTCCCATTTACTTTTTTACCTGATGAGACAAGGGAAAAATGACATTATTTCTATTCTCCTGGCTCCTAAGTCAACTCTAGTTAATCATTATAAAGACAATTTCAACTCATCCTCTAACTTGGATGTATAATTTTAATTGCTATAATTTTAAACACTGATGCCTATGAAGTTTTAATGATGGGATGACTGGAAGACAGCTCAAGGTTTCCGAAAGTCTTTCTTTGGGCACCTCTACTGGTCTAGCTTTCCATTCTGAACACTGGTACATGTTATTGTGTTTCTGGTTCAGTTGGTGTTTGCAGGTCAGGGATTGATTTTAAACTACTATAATACAATAGCCAATGACATCAATCTTTATTACTTATTTTATAAATCACTTATAACAAAAGATTCTGAAATCAATGCTCAATATATCCTGTTTGCTTCTATATTTTTGTAAATACTAGAGCTTAGGAATTATCTTATTTCATATTATATAATGAACAACATAATTAAAAATTAGGTAACTAAGACAAAATTATAAAAGCTTACTGAAACAAACATTTCTAGGTACTTACTTCCAACAACAGTCTTGTGATTGAAAATCTTACTCCAAATTCCACCTTCCACATTGTCTTTCACTCCAAATTCATAAACCGTGTTTGGCTTTAGGTTTTCCACAATTGTTTCAGTGGCTGGACAGATTTGAAAAATCCACTTCTTTTCTTTATCCTTTTCTCGATAGCGAATTGTATAAAATCTGTTGAATAGCCAGAATATAATGCTTTAAAATCACAGGGGGATTCAGAATGTTATTTCAAGTTTCTTACTTCATCACAGATTTCAACCAACTTGGGATACTATTTAATGTTGGCTTCTCTTCCAATTTTTTAAAAAATTGCAGAGAACATGAAAAAAATAAGCTCAATGTGTGCTTAGGTTTTTAACTTCTCATTGTAAGTTGGGGTCTTTGCAGCAGCACAGTTTTGGCCTGATGGAATTCCAGAATTCTCCTTCTACTATTTGCTGCTTTGCAAGATGAAAGTTGGAAAACACTATTCTTTTCCAATTATACATAGAGTGGAACATAGGTGCCATTTTATAAATAATATGGTAGTTTCATAGTTGTATGAATTTAAGCTTTTTCATCGATGGAGGATATGTTAGAGGTAATATCATTCAATTTTGTAAAAAAAGAACCTAAGACTAAGATGTACTCAGTACTGCATTTTAAGGTTGAGCTGTTTTTATTGTAAAAAAGAAGACCAATAGCCAAGAGTACAATAAAAAAGTTAAAAAATGCCAATTCAATATCACTGTTATGTATTTACTTAGGACTTCATAACACTCATATATACATAAATATACACATATATATATGTGTACAATAATCTCTACCACTAGTTTTTGAATGTAGGTTTTACATACATTACCTGGTTTAATTGTCACAAAAACATCTTAACTGGTAGAAATTATTAATCTCATTTTACAAATGTGAAAATGGAGTTTCAGAACATTCACTTAACTTGTCCAGTATCACCCAGCTACTGACTTGTACCAGTGGCAGTGGCAGAATCGAAATACAAAGAAAGACTCCTCTGGCTCTACTTTAAACAGCCTCTGTAAGTGGGGTAGCAGATCAAGTACGGTATACTACTATATACAGAGAATGAATGGGAGAACGACATGTATCAATGTGGATAGATTTTACAAACAAAATATCAAATAAAAACTACAAATTACAGATTGGTGCATATAGTTTCCTCTCATTTACATAAATATTAAGACATACGAAATATGTTACCAAATATTATTCCTGGCACTGTAAAGGGATAACAAATACTGGAAGGATACAACATTTATGATAGTACTTTAACTCTCAGTGAGCAGGTGAGGAGAAAAATAGGACTTGAGGTGGGGTCAACAGGTAAACTTCATCTGCTTTTTATTTTTAAATAAACACTAAGTTAATAGAATAAAATAGTAGCTGCCATATTATGATGACAGAAACATAGGCATGGGTAAGCTATTTTTGGGTCTTGCTTATATCTTAAAATTTTCCTCAAAAGTGTAGTACCTTTCCTCCACTCCTCACATCAGCTAAATTAAATGGAGTAAGATTAAGGTTACTTGCTTTTATTTAAAGCTTTAAAAAATCAGTAATTTTGCTCATTCTGGAAACATTTATTGGACATTCTCTAAGTCTCAAGCCTAAGCTCTTGGTGATCCAGAACAATCCCAGTATGTAGAGATGAGTATCAAAACTGGCTACCTAATTTGTGGGGCTCAATACAAAATGAACATGTAGACTCTGTTCAAAAGTTATTAAGAATCTTAAGAAAGTGACAGCAGAGCTTTAAATCAAATTTGGGCTCTTCTAATTTGGGGGTCTGGTGTACAGGTAGTATGCTTGTGAAATCAGCAGGGGGTTTGTAGTTTAATAAATAGAGAGATCGAGAGAGATGAGATGCATTTGTATATTCAGCCTACTTTCTCACTAGGCACAAACCACTGAAAGGCTTGTGATCATTGATTAGCTTGCTCCTTTCTAGTGAAAGCTGTGCTCAGGGCTCCATTCCCCCATTCCAAAGTAGCAGAAAACAGAATGAGCGAAGGAGGCTGTTCCAGCCAAAACACTAACTGCTACTGGAAACAAATGTTATATTATTGAATTGTAACAGAATGTAATAGAAATTCTTTGTATCCTGTGAGTCAAAATATCAGTGATTTATGAAATGCGTTTCTTGACAAGTATGCTGCATGAAATTTTTGTTGTTTTATCCCCTGTCCTGGCTCTTAGAGACATGTTGAGAAGCTAAAATCAGACCAGATGGGCCACCAAAATTACACATCTCTAGTAGATACATTTCTGAGGACTTAATTGCTTTCATGATGCAGGGGTCCCGTTGCTAACAGAACTACCGAAGGTCAGATTTAAGGCTTTGCAGTCAACTTGATCTCACATAACCTTCTTATGAATAAAATGAGACAGAAATGTTCTGTTCTTTAAAAAAAAAAAAAAAAAAAAACCCTAAACTTCACCATGTTTTTAAAATCCAGAGTGTAAATCTTTTCCACTGTGATCACAAAGCGCTTCAACTACCCTCTTAAACCAAGTTTTTCAGGAAAATAAAGGCTTGGCATTTTGCCCTTCTTCTCCTAGTTAGGTTTGTCCTTGACAACACCGTCTCAGTTGATACTTGTATATTATAGGCGAATTCCAATTTTGTTTTATAGCACTATCATTTTTTTTTCAAGCAGAGAGATTATGTCACTTAACTATACTTAAAGTGGTGAAGTAAATATTCATTGATTTTAAAACAAAATATAGGTCTTATGATAATAAACAGTTCTTTATAACCTAGTACATAGTAGATGCTCCATAGATATTTGTGGAATGAATATGTGGTGCTCAAAGGGTCATTTAAAAGTTAGAATGTAATATCTCTAAATAACCAATTATTCAATTCCCAAGACATACTTATTTAAGCCATTAGGTCTACAATTATATTTTGCAACACATCATTGCATAACGCACCATTCCTACAGAACCAATGCAAATTGAAGCCAAACACAATAAATTTCTGCATTATATGTTTGCACAGGGCTTACGATTTTTATTTACCTATTTCAGTTTTCCATACAATAAACTCTGAGCAGAGAAAGAATTACCACACAAGCAAAAGAGAGCCCAAGAAGTGTCTAAGCCCTGATAATCAGTGACAGAACCAGGCAAATGCCAATTTCTGACTCCTAATCTAATGCCTTTTGTACTGCACTGGACTCATTCAACTGTGCCACTAGACAAAAGAGATGGAAAAAGACAGATAAAATGATCCAGAATGGAAGAAAAACAAAAGTAATCAGCATTTCACATTATTGAAGGCTTTTTAGTTTTTGTTTTAATGTAGATTTACCATAACATACAGTCACAGTCTTCTCTGAAAGGTTAGTTGACCCTTTTCCTGTGAATGATTAAAACTGAGCACAAGTGCACAGAGAGGCAACAAGTCTATTAAAAATACAGGTAGTAGTCTATGAGTGTCATCAGACTAGACTTCTAGAAAGTCTGCCTCCAGCAATTTGGATTTTAAGAACAAGAGCATCTCATATCCTAATTAAGAGGTAAGAAACGAAGGTAGCATTTGGTTCAACTGGCATTATTCTGCGCTTGGGCCACCTGAATAGTCGCAATGCTGCCAGTGATCATTGTTATAACATTGGAAAATCCACAGCTCCTCAAAATGTAGCAGAAATGCAGGTAGTAGCTTGACGAGGATTTTAGTCAGCTGCAAACTAGCAGCATGATCTTGGGAGGGGGGCATCTCCCCACCCTCTTAAGCATCAGTTTCTTAGAGGAGGGACTGGACTCCACTATCTTTTAGATCCTGTTTCTAAAAACTTATTCCAGCAACACATTGGATATTCTATTCAAGTACCTGAGACAGAAGTAGAAACGCCATACACTGAATTTATGATGTAACTGGTAGTAAATTACACAAAGTGGAGAAACTGAACACCAAACCAAGCTGAGTCCTTCTACTAACTACCCCAGCTTAATGTACGTGGTTGACTGTCTTTTGGGTGTTCCATACTTGCTTCAGGAATGCTTTTATTTCTACGTGATTAACTACTTTTACATTTCCTAACACATCTATTTCCCACAGTTTTGACTCCTCATGTCAAAGAACACTTCTTGACATTGCCTTTGTCAGTGTTGCTTCTTGCTTTACTGAGACTGTAACTACTGAGAAAAATCCTGCCCTCATCCCCCTCCTCTAACGGGTCTCTCTTCCCCGTTATTCTCTCCTTGTCCCACTCTGATTTCAGGGGAAAAGCATTCTTATCTTCTCAAAGATAAGCTTCTCCATAACTGTATTCCACTTCCTTATCCCACTAGATCTCCAACCTTTCTCTTGATTCTTTACGGACTTCCCAAGTCTAAAAGCTGTTTAAATATCTTTCATTCTACCCCAACAACATTAAAACTAGTACTTTTCTCTTAAACCTGCCACTATATTTTAACATGAAATTTCTTAATAATATGTCTTCTCCAACTTTCTGACCACTCAAAAATGTCTATATTTCTTTGCAATCTGGTGGCTGACCTCTTTATTATAATAAAACCTTATGATCAAATTACTTAATCCTCCATGAATTTCATAACTTAAAATCTACTCTTCATTTTCTTTCCCAAATCTGTTTCTCTTGTGATCCCCATTTCTGGTGACCTCAGAGTCCTTTCTCCCTTCATGTCCAATCACTTGTCAAGTTCACGTATGTTTTCTTACATGAATTCTCTTGCACTTGCCTCTCTATTCCGAGGTAGCATGTGAGCCCCAGTTTAGGTCCTTAGTATCTTCGGACTCGCGATAATTTTCAAACTGGTCAACTATTTCCAAGATCTCCTTTCTTCATATAGTATCACCCACTGGTGGCTGGTTTAAGTACAACAAAAGAAATGTTTCTACTGACATTAGTGCTATCTGAAATGGAATGGCTTGCCTGAAGTTGGCAACTATAACATAAAGTAAATAATCTCAAAGCAATGAGAAGGCTAGCAGCGGACAGCATGAGTGTTCACGGCATGCTAGACATTGCATTAACCATTTTACATGTGTTGTCTTACTAAATTTTGACAACCCTATGACATTACTTACCCACTTTTGCAGATAAGAAAACCAAGACTAAAAGCATTTAAGTAGCCCATCTAAGGCAACTACGATGATAATAGAACAGAGTTTTGAACTCAGGTCAGTGTGACCAGAATTTGTATCTTCAATGTTCATGCTATCATGCCATCCCTGGAGATGCTCACTGTGGACTCTGGATGGGAGATGTTGCAAAGAAGCTTCAAGAGCTGAATAGACTGGCTAGATGATTTTTAAAGTCTCTTCTTGACATCCCACTTGCACGTTCACTTATATGTTGAGAATTACTATTGTAAAATACAATGCTGGGTTCTGTGTGAGATGGAAGTAAGTGGTGCTCTGCAGTTTCAAAAGTGAGCTTGCACTCTAATGAAAGAGGTAGACATGCGTATGTGTATGACTGAAGAAGGCAGAATGCAAAGCACATAGCATAGAGGTGGGACTGGGTGTGGCACTATCCAGCCTGAACCTGAGAAATGGACAGGCTGCATTTTGAACCCCATTCCAGTGACGTGGTTTACTTCAGGACATACTACCCAAGCCCCAGGAAAGCAGAGTGGATTGGGTTTACACCTCATTTCATGAGCATGACTCAGATATGCATTGAGGTATATTCCTTGATTCTATGACTTATTTTCCTAGACAGTGGGGAGCTGGTGGCAATTCCTCAGTAGGTAAATAAAGTTGAACAGTAATGAAGGAAGCTAGAATTACCAGTTGTGGAAGAATAAGTCACAGAGAAACTGGAGGGAGGCATCTCAAGGTATAGTCCAGATGTGAGAATAACAAGGAAAGGAATCACACACACACATATAAAAACCAGAACAAAGTTAGAGTTCTAAGAAAGAATGGATGAAACCAGACTCCTTATGGGATATGGGTTGGTATCCCATATCCAACCCATATGAAAAAGTTAAAAAGTGAAAGTGATGTAACTGGTAGTAAATTACACAAAGTGGAGAAACTGAACACCAAACCAAGCTTAGCCCTTCTACTAACTACCCCAGCTTAATGTACGTGGTGAATGAAAGTGAAAAAGTTAAAATTGAGTTTTCGTTCAAAAGTGAGAATAAAGTGATGGGAAAGGTATTCTTTTAATAGTGTAGAAAGTATGAATTTAGTCTGAGTGCGAGGTGCCAATCACTGTTACCTGGTTACTGTCATGAAAATATTCCTTGGGCAACTGAAAACATATTCTTAGTAATTTGAAAATGGGCCCAGGTCAGAGGTTCAACCCTGGAAGTCATTTACATACTTGCCACTTCTTTTCTCTGTAGAACAGCAACAAAAGCAATTTCTGAGAGCTTTTAAAAATGCAGATTCTCAGGCTCCTTCTCAGGCCTGCCGAATCAGAATCTGCATTTTAATAAGGTTCCCTCCATGACTTGCAATGCACAGAGTTAGAGAAGCACTGTTGTGCATAGCAGGAATTGTTAAAGACTAGATATAGGTAAGATAAGAAGGGTACTGCAGGTAAGAGATTCAAGGATAGAACACGATTCCATATTTAGGAGACGTAATAAGAAGTGTACAAAGGAGAAAAGGAAAGGTGTGATGGTTAATACCAAGTGTCAACTTGATTGGATTGAAGGAAGCCAAGTATTGATCCTGAGTGTGTCTGTGAGGGTGCTGTCAAAAGAGATGAACATTTGAGTCATGGACTGGGAGAGGCAGACCCACTCTCCATCTGGGCAGGCACCATCCAATCAGCTGACAGCACAGCTAGGATAAAGCAGGCAAAAGAAGGTGAAAGGACTAGACTGTCTGAGTCTTCCAGCTTCCATCTTTCTCCCCTGTGCTGGATGCTTCCTGAAGTCAGAATCGTATTTCTTGGAAAGAAGATAAGAGAGGTAAAGATAAACTCGGGATGAGGAAAGAGTGAGCTGATAAAGGATAGTCCAGATTTCCTCAGTACTGTGGAAGCTAGAATAGGTTGCGGGAAGAATATAGCAGGGAATGTAGCCAGGATGCTGTTGCCAGAATCCAGGGTAAGGTGAGGCATGCTTGGATTGGGCACATTAGTGTGAAATGGAGAAGGAGAAGACACAGCTGCAGATATGGATACATCTCAAATCAAAAGGAATATATCTTGGGGCCTTCATAAACAATAGTAGGTGAAAAATAGAAAATAAATGAAGTTTTAAATTAGAGCAAAGTTTAAAGTAGAGCGAATACTCTTCAGAAAGCAATACACAGACAAGCGAGGTGATATTTCAAGAGAAACAGTCTGAGTTTAATATTGTCATGTTGAGTTTGAGGTAATGGTAACACATAAAAGTGAGAATATGGACATTTCACTGGTTATTTCATTCATCATGTATTTACTTGGGGCCTGCTATGTTCCCGATTCTCTTTGGGGTACTGGGAAATAATGGTGGGCAAGACACACGCGGTCCCTGCCCTCACCAAGCTTCAAACTTACATGGCAAGACAGACAGGTCACAAGGCACTGGGATCAATCAGTGAGAATTCAGACACTGAAAATACTCGCTTCTTACAAACTTGGGGGCAGAGAAAAGGCAAAAGCCTGCTCCGGACTGGCCAAAAAGGAGAGCCCTCGTTCTACATTAAGAGGAAACAAACAGGGCCGGGCGCGGTGGCTCACGCCTGTAATCCCAGCACTTTGGGAGGCTGAGACGGGCGGATCACGAGGTTAGGAGCTCGAGACCATCCTGGCTAACACAGTGAAACCCCGCCTCTACTAAAAATACAAAAAATTAACCAGGTGTGGTGGTGGGCGCCTGTCCTGTAGTCAGCTACTCGGGAGGCTGAGGCAGGAGAACGGCCTGAACCCGGGAGGCGGAGGTTGCAGTGAGCCGAGATCGCACCACTGCACTCCAGCCTGGGCGACAGAGCAAGACTCCATCTTAAAAAAAAAAAAAAAAAAAAAAAAAAAAAAAAAAAACCCACAAGATGAGAGTGTTAGAAAATGTGAAAGTGATTTCTAAGCTATTCATAAAGCTTTAATACGTTGGCAAAGAGTGAGAACTAAAGCAATCTTGAAAGCTTTAACAAGCTGGAAACATGAGAAAGAAAAAATAAGCTATTAATGGTGAAATAAATTTGGGTTAAAAACATTTGATTCTTCATCAGGGCCAATTTGAAAGCTTTCCTTCAAATTGAGGCTCTATTGAAGACAAATGTGTACACTCTTCCATTCAAAGCCCATTAAGAATAAAACTGTAAATGAAGCACATCTGCTCTCCAATGTGAACTCAGAAAAGAATCTTAAAGCATGGGAGACCCATATAGACCCTATACAAATAGGTATAGAAACATGCACCACCAAGGATAAAGTGACATTTCATTGATACTTCCAAGCTAAAAAACAAACAAAAACAACGAGGGTTTTCTAACTGGAAACTTACTACCTAAGAGCTTTGGGGTACAAAATCCATAGTCAAAATATAAAAACAAATTTCACTAAGTTATTTGCATAGGATAAATGAGGCTGTACAAACCAATGTAAATGTTTTTTTTTTTTTTTTTAAATCAGACTGTACAGAGAGAACCAAGTATCAGTGAATTAAAATTATACCAATTGGTGTTCCTGTAGGAAGCC
This sequence comes from Piliocolobus tephrosceles, assembly GCF_002776525.5. Classification (NCBI taxonomy): domain Eukaryota; kingdom Metazoa; phylum Chordata; class Mammalia; order Primates; family Cercopithecidae; genus Piliocolobus; species Piliocolobus tephrosceles. Next base: position 6,821,101 of record NC_045435.1, on the reverse strand, counting down.
AAGTGCATTCAGATTGCAATGGTTTTGTAAAAAGATACTTCTAAAGGAAAACTTTAGCTGTATTAATCTTCCAGTTTTCAGGAAATAGCCATCATTTTTAGCTATTATTGCTGATGCTAACCTACTGGATTAGTCTAAATTCTAAACAGATTCTGCATGAACATATGAAGGTAGATTTCTCCAAGTCTAGTCTGCTGCTAATCACACTAATTTGTAGTTCTGGCAGATTTATGTGGATGCTTCTAATAGGTACAGTACTTCCAGGCTTTTAAATCAGGACTATTATTTTTTCCTCAAACATCACAAAGACTTTAAATGTCAGTTTATTAACTATGCTCATTAGGGAGAAAGGAAGCCCAGGGAAATGAAATTTACAAGTACTCCAAATACTCCTTTGTAGTCATTACTGTTTAATTCTTCCTTTCAACTCATGTCCTGATGGTTCCCCACTTTGGTCAAGAATATCTTGCTTGTCGTATCTTTCAAAAGACTTTATTCAAAATGAAATTATTGATTTCGAATTTAGTGATGTGATGTGCATAATTCCATCTATTTGATAAGAGTAGAGCCAGGGTGTGTGTGCAAGGGGGTGAGGGTGTGTGTGCAAGACCCATGTGTGGTCTGAGTAGCTTGGGCCTTAGAGTCAATGGCCTGGGTTAGAATCGTAGCTCCATTAGGTCATCTGTCCTAACTTTCTCTATATTCATTATCTCCGGGTGCTGTCAAACCATGGCAACATCTATGAATTAGAATCAGTCATCAGATAAATTATTTCACAGTAATACTTTAGTGAATTATTGTCAGTAAGACAAAGTGAAATTGGAGGAGAGGCTTGAGTGCAGGAGGGAAAAATTACTCCAAATTTCAGTTTGCCAGGTTACTGAACCTATTGAAACAAGTAGTCCTACAGATTTATCAAGCAAGTTGAGTAACCCTTAAAATCAGGTTGCATTTTGCTGTAAAACTACCAAATTTTCTTTCTTCCTTCCTCTCTTCTTCCTTTTGCTCTCCATAACTTTCTATTAAGATAATTTTTAAAAAGAAAAAGAACAATCCATAAATGTTTATTTTCTCAGCTTAGTAGCCTAGACCAATCCATTAGGAATCTGAATTATCATGTTCTTTCGAGTCCATTTTCCAAACAAAATAAGTCATGGAATTAGTGGTGGGTGAAATAAAAAACATTTCAGATTCTTTGAAACATTTCAAAATTATTTTTCGAAAAATTGGGTTTTGGAAATATCTTCTACATGTTTTCCCAAGTATTCATCCCTTGAGAACTATGGGCATATGAAGGAAAATTTGATTTTTTTCTTGAGTCTAGATTTCCCAACATCAGATGAAAGGTAATAGAGAACTTATAAACACTTTTAAAGTGCCTTCATTTTAGTTTGATTTGGACAAATAAAAATAAATAAAACACTACAAAAAACATAAACATAGCAAAAAAGCACATGAAGAAGTATGCAATAGCCTTAGTATAAGGGAAATGCATCTCAAAACTGTAATGAAAAACTACTCCCCTAGAATGGCTAAAACGAAAAACGCTGACAACACAAAATGCTACTTTAGAATGTGGAGCAATCAGAGCTCTCCTACATGCGTATGGGAATGTAGATGGAAAAATTAGGCAAAAAATAGTCAAATAGTCAAATATACATCTTCCTATAACTCAGAAATTCCACTTATGTTTATTTAAGAGAAATTAAAGTGTAGGTCCACCAAAATCTTATGCAAAAATGTTTATACAGTCTATATTCATAAAAATAAAACAACATAGTTCAGGTGCTCAGCAAGAGAATAAACTTTAGAATATTCACATAATAGACTATTACTCAGGGGTACAAAAAGGAATGAATTATTGATGTCTGCAATGTCATGAATGAATCTCAATGCTCAGTGAAAGAAGACAGTCAAAAAATAAAACCAGTACTATATGACTCCATTTATATGGAATTCTAGAGTAGGTAAAACTAATCTATGGTGATAGAAATCAAATCAATGGTTGCTTCTGGAGGAAAGTACTTTCTAGAGTGATAACATTTTTCTATTTCCTGATAGGTATTGGATACATGGTCATATGCATTTGTCATAACTCAAACTATACACTAATATTTGTGCATTTTTCTATGTTTAAATTATACCTCAATAAATCTTTTTTATTCAAAAAGGGAATAAGAAAACTTCTGAAATGTAAAAATCACTTTGAACGTATTTAAAATAGAAAACTTTAAAAATAAAATGCCTTGATTGAAGCTTGAAAATTTTGAATGCTTTTCCAGAGCAAATTTCTGAGTTTTGAAGCTAATATAGTAAATATTTATGATAAGCAAACATTTTATAAACAACCTAGAAGTATGGTTCAGCATGTAGCACAGTGCCTAGTACATATCCATCCAATGCATCTAAATACATGCATCAAATGGTTGGATGGATGAATGGCAGTAATTTTAAAATATACTTAGATTTTTCCCATTTGTTCTTCCAAAGAAAATGGTAGCTTCATTTCCAACTTGCTTTTCCTCTGCTTATTTCTCTGTATATCTCTCTTCAGTTTTCAAAGCCAGTGATTCTCAAACTTCAGTGGGCATCAAAATCACCTGGAAGGCTTGTGAAAACACAGATGGCTGGGCCCCACCTTCAGAGTTCCTCACTCAGTGAATCTGAGGGGAACCCGAGAATTCACCTTTTTGACAAGTTCAAGAGATGGTGATATTGCTTGCTTTGGGAACCACACTTTGAGAAGTATGATTCCAGTGCTTCAATTGTGAGATTGAAGATCCACCCTTTTCCTATCAACTTTCCAACTTATAATTGTCTTTCTTAACTGCCTTTGGCCCCATCTTCTGAGTTTTTAATTACACTTATTATTGATTCCACCCATTTGCTAATTGACTCCTACTTCCTTGTATAATAGTTTATGATTTTTGAAAAAAATTACATGTATGTGTTTTCTATTCAGGTAGATAACCTTCTCAAGGGCAGGGCCCCTGACTTCATTCCCCTCACACCTAGAACAGGATACAGCTAATAGGTGTTAAGTCAATGCTAATAGTCCTGATACTTACATATTCTTCTAAAGCATATACAGATGCTATTAAAAGCAGGTGCTAATATTACCTGTCATTGGGACAGTGACTTGGCAATGTCCAGTCATGGTGTGGGTTGATGAGGAAACCCCAGGACAGGAAGACCGAGCTCGGTGTCAGAGTACCAACCACCAGCTGGAGAGGTTTGCGAGAACGAGTTTTACCTGTGGAGGTGGCATACAGGTTAATTCAGGAGACATTTAGTAAGTTGCTATGATTCTGGTAAAATGCATAAAGATGACTTGGCAAGATGATGAAAAATGTGAAAACATCGAGTTCCTTTCCTTTTCTATAGTCCACATTGTTACTAAGTTTTGCCCATGAATTTAAATGTGAATCAAATGAAATACCTTTTTCAGATTTGTGTCTATGCATGTCTCCATATGTATATATGCATACACATGTATATGTATATTGTACATGTATGCATATTAACAATATCCAGCTATACCTAGTTTTATTTTCTTGTGGGTCAGGGAAGGATATAGAGGTCTTAGCTGTGATGAGTGAAATAAACAAACACATACACACACACTTCATTTCTTTTACAGATAAAATGAAAGCATGTTTATTTTTTTTCCCGGGACTGTGAATGAGTATGAAATAACATCTAAGACAAGAAAAGAAAGCTTATTATCTAGATTGTAGGTTATAATCTTTTTCTCAACCTGTTTAGAAGTGTAGAATCCCTTGATGTTATTGTAATAAGTATATTTTACAATGAGCACCTAAATGGAAAAGGCACATACATTTTTTAACAACGCTGGAAGAGTAGGAGTAACACAGGAAGCACAGTTGTTCTGATGGTGCCAACTGGATCTAAATAATGCCAAGGGTTGTGCTAATAAATCACTGGAGATTGTGTTCAAGTACACAGGAGCAGGCACTTGCACTTTCAAAATTATCTGAAACTGCGGAAGTAGGACAGCAAAAAACAGGAAGAACCTCAACCATGAAAACCAACACTGACTCATTAAAAATAATTAGAGTAAATAAAATAAAAATCCGATAGAAAGCCTAATAAAACCATATAGAACATAAAACATACATGCTTTGTATTGCTGTTGAATTCCCTCTTTTATTTCATGAGACTATGTATGTCATATTTGCTCTAGAAAGAACTTGTATTGTCTAATGAAGTGGGAACTAAATGGCAAAATGGCCTGCGACTTCCATTAAGGTAAGTAGGAGAGTGCCCCTTGCATTAGCCTATTGGTGGTCATCTGAACAAAATGCTCTTCAAAATGGTGCCAGGCTTGTTCCTTTTGTTAAATTTAAGTTCTGTAAGTTGTTACTCAAGCAAGAACCCTTCTTAGCACAGAACACACCTAACCTAGTGGTGGCAAATTGCCTCATTATAGGATAGTTGACTTTTAAAGATATTTGAAATAATTTTCAAAGATAGTTATCATTTACGTGGTTGGAAACATGGGTTTATTCTTCTCTGTAACTTTTGCAGACCCAGCTGTAATTGTGCCCCATATGATGGTGATTTAAATCATCATGTATGAGCTCCAGTGAGGGCAGATTAGAATCTGCAGTGAAGGCAGGAGCACTTATAGTTTCAACAAGCCCTGGGATGATTCTGATCTTCCCTTTTCAGTTCCTGAGTTGATTTTCACTAATGTGATGCAACGATCTCATTCACTTTACAGATGAAAAACAAGGCACAGAGAAGTTTCAAGATTGTCCAAAGTCACACTAAGAGCAAAGTCAAAATTCAAATCCTGGGTCTCCTCTATCACAATCTAGTTTTATTTTTATGATATCACTGTCTTGGCTCTCAATGTCTAAAGGTAATGCCATTTAGAGATGAAAGACGTATTTTTCCAGGTAAGGAATCTAAGGCTTGTGTGACCAAGGGAACCTAATGGTCTCCCAATTATTTGTATGACCGAATAACTATTTCAGTAAGGTTGAATCTTAATATAAAAATAATTAAATAATTAAATTGTATGTGGCAGATACAAATATAGAATGAATGGAAGCTAATCCTTTAGTCATTACGTTATTCCTAAATGCAGATAACAAAAACAAAAGTTGTATCTGCTATCCAAAAAGAAAGGTGGGGTGTTACATCCTGAGCAAGATGAAGCAATTTCCTGAGCTGGTCATAAAGTAAACAATAATTTCTAAGGCTAATGTCATAGAATCCTCAAAATAAAATGAAGTTATAAAGTGCTAAGGCATTATCATTCTCTTGACATTCCTTATATAATTTTGTATATTTGTACTATGATCATATTTCTATCAAGAAACAGTTCAATGAGTATTCATCTGAAAACAGATCCCATGGAATCACACTGATGCTTCTTGAGTTTATGGCTCAGTATTTCTGGCGTACAGTCTTGAAATATTGAGAGTACATCTATTTTCCAGTATGTGGAAAACTGTCTGGACAGCTCTCACTAACAAGTTGTAAGGAGCGATTGGAATTTCCCTTTTGCTTTGGGATGTTCTGAGGCCAGGAAAAAGAATTCGTATTTTTCAAAATGCTTAACCACTCAATGCTGCTCTTAAAAGAAGTGGAAATCAGCAGAAAGAGGGGAGGGAATTGTGGCAACTGATTTCTGATTTAAGCTATTCAGTATAATTGAATAGCTGAGTGCTCTTTCTCCCATTTTATTCCTCTAGAAAAATACAGCAAACAAACAAAAAGATCCTTTCATTGTGTGGTATCCAGTGCACCATAAAAGATGAATGTGCTTTGGAAATAATTATTTGGAGATCATTCGCATTAGAAAAATAAAAGCAGGCTGGGCTTGGTGGCTCACGCCTGTAATCCCAGCAGTTTGAAAGACCAAGGAGGGTGGATCATGAGGTCAGGAGATCGAGACCATCCTGGCTAACATGGTGAAATCCCATCTCTACTAAAAAATACAAAAAAATTAGCCAGGCGTGGTGGCGTGCACCTGTAGTCCCAGCTACTTGGGAGGCTGAGGCAGGAGAATGGCATGAACCTGGGAGGCGGAACTTGCAGTGAGCCAAGACCACGACACTGCTTTCAAGCCTGGGCCACAGAGCAAGACTCTGTCTCAAAAAAAAAAAAAAAAAAAAAAAAAATAAGGATGAAAAGAAAAGAAAAAACAAAATTTTGTGATCAACTCTATACAGAGTTAGGAAGATGCAACATCAGATAGAAAAATCATATTCACAGCTTCTTCCTTATAACAATGGTCAGCTACAGTATTTGATCTGAGAAGTAGTTTTGGTAGCAAAATTAGATGACATAGAATTTTAATCTTTAGTTATATATGAAGTTTCTACTTATTTATATATCTACTTTCCTGTTTCAAGTCTTCCTAGACCTGGAAACATGGATGTTGCTATTATTTTTATTTTATGGAAGAAATCCTTGATTGAAATGACGAGGTTTAGAAGGGAGAGGTAAGGAGTAAATAAAACCTACGTGCTGATCTATTTAACACACATACATGAGTTATCCTTTTAAAATGTAAACAGTCTCCTTTAGAAAAGGTGAGACATAAAATTGTGCCCTTAACATCTGAAAGGCACGATACTGAGCCTGAGTTCACACACTGCAAAATAGAAACAGGCTAACAGGAGCTAACCCTAAATGAGCACTGACTACAGGCCAGGTACCATCATTAACTCATTTAATCCTCAGCGACAACCCTATGACACAGCAGAATCCAGGAGTAGAGAGGTTCAATAACTTCTGTAACTCCCTGTAGTTTGCAAGTGGTGGCACCAGGAGAAAATCCCAAGTAGTCTCTCCCACCAGGCTGTGTTACCTCTCCAAAAGGGTGAACTGTTGACCCGGGGCTGACACCTCCTCTACATTCCTAAAGCTTCTCAAGACATTTGGTCTCCATGGGTCCAAAAGAGATGAAAAGTCATCGTTCAGAGTTAACAAAAGACCAAAAAAAAAAAAAAAAAAAAAAAAAAAAATCAATGCAAAGGACTATACCTGAACATGACTTCTTTTGACTTGGAGGGGGAGCAGGTCGCACAACTATCAGATATTTCGGCTCCGCATCTGGAAACAATAACATTATTTATCAGAAAAACCCTTTAAGAACCAGCATTGAAGGCAGCACACCCCTACCCTGACTCAGCATTCCCTGAGTCATCCTCCATGACCGCAGCTCCAGGGGGCGAAAGGACCCAGTGATCCGAAAAGTTAACACTTCCTGAGAAGTTTATTAAGTCATTAAAATGAAAATTAAATCCAGATTTTCCAAACCAAATGGGCAAGAGTGAGGGAGCAGTCTTAAAAAATCATGCTATGCACAGATTTTAAACGCTGTTTTCATCAGTTCTTTTCTCTGCAAAGATATTTTTAAAAAATCAGATTATGTCCATCCTGTTACACCACTCCTCAAGGAAAGCCAATCCTGATGCTCCAGAGAAGGAAAACTTCTACTTGCACAAGACACCGTGGGCCTCACCTGTATGAGCTGAAATCACTCACTTTCAATGAGTGAACAGGAATATTTATAACGTCCTTCTTAATTTGTATCCTGTTTATGTAATTGCTCAGCCTGTTTTCATAGCTAGTCATTTTTAATGAGCAATTTTTAAATAGTCACAATTTATAAGTTGGCATAATTTTCACTTTAAATATATTTCAATGAAATGTACGTAGGTAATCTCAAGATATTTAAGTTTTAAATAAAATTATATTAAAGCAATCAGCATACACTACCTCAATAAGGAGCTAATAATTTATCAAATAAATTTTTAAAAATTGATGTTTGCAAAATGAATGGCTGGCTACACATATGTAAATAAACCAAATACATTTTGGGCATATGAAACAGCATTTTATAAGCAACTCTATGGGATTAATGGATTGATGAGTATTCTTTACAATGTTTCTCTGGAACTTTAAACTCAAACTCATTCTATAAGAAATTTCATTTGGATGCTGTAGTCAGCCAGAATTCACACCTACTTACTCAGGCAGACTTCATATCTTTGTTTTGTTTTCATCTTGGGTTCAAATGTCTCCCCTCCATGAGTTTGGAGCAGAGGCCTTCTTGCCCAAGGCTTTGCAGAGCTGACCTCTTTTCAGATAGAAACTACCTGGCAACTCAACTTCTCTTAGTAACTTGTGCCTTTGTCTTTTTCAGGACACCTTACATAGCACTATTGGCTATAACCTGCTCCAGTAATTACCACGGAATAAATTAACTCAGGCAGCCTGATGAACTCACCTCAGACCTTTGCCTCATTATTGTACAGTTGCCTTCTGCCCACCACACAGATAAAGGAGCATTCATTCTGTTCCAGTCTCGTGTGTCTGAAAGCACGTCTTGCTTAGTGAGGTTCATATAAGGAATGCTGGACCCAAATCAAATAAACAAGTTTCCTAGTAGGAATACAATAACCATTTCCTGATTTTCTTTGAGATATACAGCAATAAACTACCATGTACTGAGTGCTTTCTATGTGCAGGATACTAGATTGAGAACCTTATATTCATAACTTAATTACTCCCTCATGGCAATCCTACCTGGCACTACTATTATCACCTCAATTTGTAGATGAGGTAACTGGGGCAGGGTTGATTTCATGGGCATGTGGGATATACAGTCACATGGAGCCCCATGCTCAGAAGGGCCCCATGCTTAAGGTCCTGCTGTCACTATCTTGACATTCTTAATACCTTTATCTTTGAACTTGTGTTCTGTAAGGGAAGTCGGACGGGACAATAGAGCGTGCATGTGAGTGGGGGAAACAGAAGCAATAAACATGTCTGCATTTTCTAGCCTCCTCACTCATTTAAGGCATTGGAGGAATCCATCATCATATAATTCCAAAGGAACCATGATGTGTGGGAGTTCAGCAAGACTTAAAGGTAGAACAAGGTAAGTATGTCACATTTACCATTCAGTAAAAAGGTAAGGAGGGGGACACCCAGAGCTGTGAGAGGCCGTACTTTCCATTCAAACCAGAACTTGCTTTAGATGCAGAAAGAAGGCAATGGCACTTTAAGGTACCAATGACCAAGAAACTATCATATCCTTTCTTACTCATGCATTAGCCAACCACTTATGCTGCAAATGATAAAGGAGAAAAGGGAAAGAGAGGGAAACCCATAGTTTTGTTTGTTTGTTTGTTTTTTCCAACTCTTCCTCATTCAGAAATAAGTTGAAAGAAGAGTGTTGGTAGAATGTGCACATATCAAGAAGTGAAATAAACAGCTGAATTTGTTTTGTGCAGCATTTCCACTATTCTGGTAGGAACAAAATACATATGCAAAATACACATGTATAAATTGTAAAATTTGAATTGTGCAATTTCAGTAATTTCACTTAGGAGTTAAAGGCTCTTACATTTGCATTTAAACCTGGGATTGAACAATATAAAGATACAAAGTAAACTTCATGCAAATAATTTTAATTTTTTATTTACTAAGACATCAAATAGTAAATAAAATAAATAAATAAAATTATGACAAAATGAGAAACCACAAAAAGGAAAAAGCTTTATATTTAGTATCTTTAACAACAATTTTTTTCATGTTTTTAAACCAGGGGACCTGCATTTTTATTATGTTCTTGGCCCTGCAAGTTATGTAACTATCTTAATCAAGTCTACAAAATACTTTTTAAATAAATCTCAGGAATTCACTTTTAGAAAACAAAACCCCTAGTTTTCCTAAATTGTTCTCACTCTAGCAGTCTCTTAGAGTTAACCTTTTAGATTCTTCCTTGATATGGATTAATTATGCCTAATGTGTAGAGGTTTTTATAAAAAGATCTGAAACACTAGAAAAGTAACATATACAGAAGCCAAAGATAGTACCATGATCCAAGACATACGGTTATATGAACAATTTAAAAATACCTTTTGTTATGATCACAGTTACTTTGCATAAAGCATAGGCTGTTACAGCCAATCACAAATTGGAACAAATGTCGTTACCTGGGTGCATGTGTTGGCTCTCACTGCTCATTAAATATTTCCAACATACACATAGTTTGGGAGTCTTTGTGTGCTACTGGGGACACAGGTGTGGAAAAATAAAACTAAAGAATAGGATTTCTCGGAGCTTGCAGTGATCTGAGATCGCGCCACTGCACTCCAGCCTGGGCAACAGAGCCAGATTCCGTCTCAAAAAAAAAAAAAAAATAGGAGTTCTATTTCTTTTCTGTACAATAAAATTCTTTGCGGATTTACAGTAGCCTGGAAATAAATATATTGTAGACTGGAATTCTGCCAATATGTATTACTTCATTTAGAAAGATATAATTAAAATGACAATTTAGGAAAAGTTGCAGAGAATGCAGTTACCTTAACACAGTTTCCATTTCCAATGTTTAATTCTATACAATGTTGCAGACTAATTAAATCTAATTTGCTTAATATTTTGAATGCCCTATGGTGGAGGACAGGGGCAGTTTACTGCTTAAGGAAATCTACTGTTGAAATATTTTGTTAATTACCGGATTTTTCAGTAATACTCTCATAATTGCAGTTTGATAAATCCCAATTTTCACATTTTGGGTCTGCTCCCATTAGAGGACGCCTATATTACAAGCCTCACTGCTTCAGAATGTCGTCACAGGGAAGCTTAGTTCTGCATGCAAAGTTTCTGCCATTAAAGTGTCCACAAAAGCAGCATGAAATAAACCAAGATAATCCTAAAAGAAATTAGGTAAGGGGGTCTGAAAAAGGCCCTTGCCACGTTTAACAATTTCTGGACATAAGAGCACAGACTCTGGAAACAGATTAAATCCTGTGCAACTACATGCTAGTATAAGTCAAAGTACTTAACCTCTGTGTACCTCAGTTTCCTGCAAAGTAGGAAAAATCATACCTAGTTTCATAAGGTTCTTAAAGATAATGAAAGTTGTAACAAAGTCCAGGCATGGTGGCTCAGCCTGTAATCCCAGCACTTTGGGAGGCCAAGGTAGCGGGATCGCTTGGGCTTAGGAGTTTGAGACTAGCTTGGGCAACACGGTGAAACCCCATCTCTACAAAAAATACAAAAATTATCCATGCATGGTGATGGGCACCTGTAGTATTAGCTACTCAGGAGGCTGAGGTGGGAGGACTGCTTGAGCCCATGAGGCAGAGGTTGCAGTGAGCTGAGATTGCATCACTGTACTTCAACCTGGGTGACAGTGAGACCTTGTCTTAGAAAAACAAAAACAAAACAAAACAAAAAAAACACTGTAACAATGTCAAACACAAAAAGTATGAATTAAGTATTAGTAATGATAGTGATTTCTAGAAAGCAGAGTTTGTGTTCTACAAAGTCTAAGGATATATTACAAGAGAGGAAAATGTTCAAAAAATCTTTACAGTAAGGATCATTAGGTTGCAAAATGCAAGCATTTCACAATAAACATTACAAACCAAACTCATTCATAAATATTGATGCAAAAAAACCCTAAAAATACACTGACAGGCAGAATCTGGATGCAGCAGCACATAATACAATAATAAATTATTACCACGTATAGTTTATCCCAGGAATGTAACATAAAGGGAAAAAAAGGCTGGGCGTGGTAGCTCACGCTTGTAATCCCAGCATTTGGGAGGCTGAGGCGGGAGGATCACGAAGTCAGGAGATCAAGACCACCCTGGCTAACACAGGGAAACCTCATTTCTACTAAAAAATACAAAAATTAGCAGGGTGTGGTGGTGGGTGCCTGTAGTCCCAGCTACTCGGGAGGCTGAGGCAGGAGACTGGTGTGAACCCTGGAGGCGGAGCTTGCAGTGAGCTGAGATTTTGCCACTGCATTCCAGCCTGGATGACAGAGCAAAGACTCTGTCTCAAAAAAAAAAAAAAAAAAAAAAAAAAAAAAAAAAAAAAAGTAAGCCTATTTCCACAGGTGCTGAAAAGTCATTTGAAAATATACAATACAAATTCTGAATAAATAAGAATTCAGTGGAATACTTTCTTATAAAATATATCTTAAAACATCTAAATCAAATGTATGATCCTCCTTTACTAAACACGCAAGACCCTTGCTGGCACCGAGAATGATACTGGGTGAAAAAAACAACAAGACTATTGATAACTGAGTTGAATTTCCCATTATTTCTATACACCAATAACAGACAAACAGCAAGCCAAATAATGAGTGAACTCCCATTCACAATTGCTATAAAGAGAATAAAATAACTAGGAATCCAATTTATAAGGAATGTGAAGGACTTCTTCAAGAAGAACTACAAACCTCTGCTCAAGGAAATAGGAGAGGACACAAACAAATGAGAAAACATTCCATGCTCATGGATAGGAAGAATCAATATCATGAAAATGGCCATACTGCCCAAGGTAATTTATAGATTCAATGCCATCCCCATCAAACTACCATTGACTTTCTTCACAGAATTGGAAAAAACTACTTTCAATTTCATATGGAACCAAAAAAGAGCCTGCATAGTCAAGACAATCCTAAGTAAAAGTAACAAAGCTGGAGGCATCACACTACCTGACTTCAAACTATACTACAAGGCTATAGTCACCAAAACAGCATGGTACTGGTACCAAAACAGAGATATAGACCAATGAAACAAAACAGAGGCCTCAGAAATAACACCACGCATCTACAACCATCTGATCTTTGACAAATCTGACAAAAACAAGCAATGGGGAAAGGATTCTCTATTTAATAAATGGTGTTGGGAATACTGGCTAGCCACATACAGAAAGCTGAAACTGAATCCCTTCCTTACACCTTATATGAAAATTCACTCAAGATGGATTAAAGACATAAATGTAAGACCTAAAACCAGAAAAACCCTAGAAGAAATCCTAGGCAATACCATTCAGGACATAGGCATGGGCAAAGACTTCATGACTAAAACACCAAAAGCAATGGCAACCCAAGCCAAAATAGACAAATAGGATCTAATTAAACTAAAGAGCTTCTGCACAGCAAAAGAAACTATAATCAGAGTGAACAGGCAGCAACCTACAGAATGGGAGAAAATTTTTGTAATCCATCTGACAAAGGGCTAATATCCAGAATCTACAAATAACTTAAATTTACAAGAAAAAAAAAACCCATCAAAAAGTGGGCAAAGGATATGAACAGACATTTCTCAAAAGAAGACATTTATGCAGCCAACAAACATATGAGAAAATGCTCATCACTGGTCATTAGAGAAATGCAAATCAAAACCACAATCAGATGACATCTCATGCCAGGTAGAATGGCAGTCATTAAAAAGTCAGGAAACAACAGATGCCGGAGAGGATGTGGAGAAATAGGAACACTTTTACACTGTTGGTGGGAGTATAAATTAGTTCAACCATTGTGGAAGACAGTGTGGTGATTCCTCAAAGATCTAGAACTAGAAATACCATTTGACCCAGCCATTCCATTACTGGGTATATACCCAAAATAATTATAAATCATTCTACTATAAAGACACATGCACATGTATGTTTATTGTAAAGACACATCACAATAGCAAAGACTTGGAAGTAACCCAAATGCCCATCAATGATAGACTGGATAAAGAAAACATGGCACGTATATACCATGGAATACTATGCAGCTGTAAAAAAAAAAGGTGAGTTCATGTCCTTTGCAGGGACATGGATGATGCTGGAAACCATCATTCTCAGCAATCTAACACAAGAACAGAAAACCACACACTGCATCTTCTCGCTCATTAGTGGGAGTCGAACAATGAGAACACATGGACACAGGGAGGGGAACATCACACACCAGGGCCTGTTGAGAAGTCAGGGGCGGGAGGAGGGATGACATTAGGAAAAATACCTAATGCAGATGACGGGTTGATGGGTGCAGCAAACTACCATGGCACTTGTATACCTACGTAACAAACCTGCATGTTCTGCACACATGTACCCCAGAACTTAAAGTATAATTTTTAAAAAGTAAAAAACAAATTATCATTTTAGGAGAATTTTAATGACTTAGATAAAAAGTAAATTTTCATATGCATTTCTTTCCACATTGTGAAAATAAATTCTATTTCTTTTCTATTCTTGCTTTTCCATTTATTTTTCCTTTTTAAATAGAGATGGGTCTCACTTTGCTGCCCAGGTTGCTCTCTAACTCCTGGCCTCAATAAATTCTCCTGCCTTGTCCTCCCTAAGTGCTGGAATTACAGGCGTGAGCCACTGTGCCCAGCCTCACTTTTCCTGTGATAAAGAATGTGTCAGTGTAAGCTTTTCCCTCAACAACTTAGTGAAATGTGAAAAAAGATCTTGAAATAAAAGCATCTGATGTTCAAAAAAGTACTTTATAAATTAAACATGCCAAGACTTAATCTGTGGATTATTGCAAACAGGGGAACATAGTAAAAACAAATGAATTCATCTGTATTAGCGCAAGTAGCTCAACATAGAAAAAACAATAGAAATGTTTGGCTTTACCCATCAGTCAAATTAAAAAATATATCCTTTTAGGTTAAAAGGATCAAGATGTAGGAGACTGGATATTCACTAGATCCCTTCATCTTCTCAATCTCTTCATCTGTTTCTGGGCTGTTCATTGTGGATGCTTATTCTTGGTAACTACTATCAGTATCTGTTTTAGAGGTTTGTCTTGTATCTCTAACTGCCGTGATCTCTTGAATTGTCATCTGTCATCTAAGCCTAAGGCTTTATGCTTAATCATTTGTGGTCTACTAGCTGGACTAGCTTCAGGAATGTCAGTGTGTTCTACCATTAAGGTCAGATTGGCTACTACATCGAGGTGGAGGTTGTAGTTACAGCTACTCTTAGAAACATGTCTGGTTTTTAAGGACATAACATGTGATTGAAGAAATTCAGTATCTGGATAAAAGGTCCGTAATGCTTGACCAGGCAAAACGTTCCCCTGAGGATCTTTTTAGACATTCTTCTCTCCTGCTGCCTGAATCTACTCTCATCTCCTTTTTTCAGTTTCTCGTTTTAATCTGTTTATATCCTTTACTAGTTTATTTATTGCTTGTTCACTGTCTTCCACTTTTTTGCATATAGTGTTTAATTCTTCTTGTAATGAAGCATACATTTAATTTATCTTATGTACCTCCTTTAAGGATCCATCTTCTTCAAAAAATTTAGAGCTGTGTGTTTTTACTGCTTGGCTAAAACCAGTGGACATACAGGAACCTGATACAATTTTATAACCTAGTTGTTCAGAAATACCCAGACTGGCAACTGCTAAAGGTACCCTGTGAAAAAGTCCTTTTTGAGGTTTATATAAGGCATATTTCAGTCAATGAGTAGAACGGTTTTCTGTTATTATACTTGGTGTTAATAGTAGAAAAACAAGTGATTGGTTTGAAAAATGCTCCTGCAAGTTTTTGTGAAGCAGCCTCTGTATAAACATCATGATCTGATCTGAATGACGATGGAATTTATACCAACCTATTACATTCTTTTTGATGTTGGAGAATATTTTCTTCACGGCTTGCTCATTTACTTCACTTGAGGAATTATAAAAGCTAAAAAAAGCATGGAATATATTTCTGAATGTCAGTTGTATGAACAACTTCAACATCATCCATTTGGGAATCAGTAATGCTATTCTTGGCTTCACCTTTTACTTCCTCAAAAAGAAAACCTTCCATGTCACAAACCGTGCTGGGGTGGTGTGAGGCAAGCTGGTCAACACATAGCCCGAGAGCACCTGCTCTTACCCTCCGTGCTGAGCACCTGCTCTTACCCTCCATGCTGCCGCCGCCCCAGGCTACACAACACCTATCTTCACAACTTCATTAATCTAAAATGCTTCTAAACTAGTTTACAGAAAAGGAAATGATCTCTTTTGTAAAAAGAACAGACAACATAAAAATGTATGCATCAATGAGTCAAAGGAAGCTCTTTCCATAAGTATAAAATAAAAGCCTCAAGGGATGCAAGAGCAGTACCATTAATTAGCAACTTTATTGTTTCTTAGTTTTATATAAAATAGCAGACTGATTTACAGTTAAAGATGCTTTCGAATTTGATGAAATAAGGTAACTACTTTTATTAGAAGCCAGTGAGGCACATCATGAGACTCTAATAAGAATAAAATCAGCCACAGAATTAAAAAAAGAAAAACAAAAAACAAACAAAAAAAACTATGCCCATGGAAATCTCCATAAGGGAAATATTGTCGATTCTTATTTGCATCTATAAGTGTCCACATGCCACATTTAGCTATATTCAGACCTGAGCGTGTATAATCTGAATTTAAGCATCCTCTAGCTCTTGACATTTGGCCGACAGCTCCTGTACTGCATTTCATCAACACTAACCCTGAGTAATGTCTGCCTGAAAAACACCCTTGAGAAATATTGCTATCTTTTAAGCTCCAGCAGGGAGTTCCACTCACCCACTAGTCAGTTCTCAAAAAAGGGACCTCCTAAGTGTGGCCGTGGAACAGGTACACAAACAGCTCACCAGCACCCTAGGCTCTGTGGCTCTGTGGCTGTCAGCTGCCTTTGCCCCTGCTATAGATGGGTCCCCTGTGGCTTGTTAGTAGATGAAGGGGAGAAGGGAGAGGGTAACCCCACTGAAGAAGTCAGTCTAGGCAGAGGCTGGCAGGCCTGTGGGGAGTGGAATGTAAAAAGAGTAGAATGCTGTTGTCTCGTCACTTATTGAAGGCTACTTACCAGTAGTTCTAAGTTTCAGCAGGGGGACCAACTTTGCGCCCCACCCACCCCGCCCATTGTCCTACTCCAGTGACAAAGAACTGAGTAATAAAACCAAATTGACACCACACCAGCAAACTGGTTTCAGTAATGGGGTACAACAATGATTCATAACTAAACTGTAGTCCACATTCACCCTGAAGACCATTGCTGGAAAAAGATAGGCTCCAATATTGTTGATGCCATCACTCCACAGGACAGAATCAATAACGACTACAGAAAACCCACCCATCCATGACAATTAAGTGACCCTGAAATAATTACATATGAAAAGGCCAGAACAGCAGCAACTGAAAGTCTGGACCAACTCAAGAACATCACTAATGTTCTTTCAGGAAGGAGGACGTCACTTCCGGAAAAACACTGATGGGTATTTTTCTAGAAAATTGGGGAAATCCTGCTGTCTGCTTGGGCATGTGCTAAGTTGTAGCTTGGCAAAATTTCATGGTAGCTTGAAGCTCAAGTAGAATACAGAGTAGCATAAGTAATGTCAGTGCTGTACCAACTTTACTACATTAATACAATACATACAATATAATTGACTAAATTAACATGCAGTGTTAATTTTTAATACATCACTCAGTAGATTACTAGCACATTGCCCTTAAACATAAAAAAGAATGTCTATAGAATTATGGAGCATCACAAAGTAACATAAGTCCTCCACCTTTTAGAGTATTCCTAAGCTTCTAAAGAAAGCCATAAGAGGCTGAGGATCACTCTGGATGTGGGCCAGGCTTTCAGTTCATGCTCGGTTTATGCATGTACCTCTAAACCTGGAAACATAGTAATTGCTCAATAAACATGTTCTGAGAGAATGAATGAATCTGCTCTTTTGCCCCTTTAATGCCTGGGGCTAGAATAAAGATGAATGAAGCCTGAGGCTTTGCAGGCAGAAAAGGAAAAAATAATTAGAGGGTTGGGAAATAGCACAATCAGCGCAAACAAATATTTTTTGAAAAGTGAGTAATCAAACAATCCATCTTTAATAAGTCCTATTTGTGGTACTGTTTTTTTTTTTTCTCAGAAAAAGTATATGTTTTCATGTGGAACAAAAAACTTTTTCCTCCTTTGCCTGAAAAATAATTGGAGAGCAAATTTTAAAGCAAATCCTAAACTATTCAGTAATTATTTCCATTAAACATTGCAAGATCTGTTGAATAATGAACCCACACCCAGTTTGACAGAACACTCTGTTATGCCCCATGGCTTAGAGAATTCTGGCTTCTCTCACTCTTTAAGATGTAGTCTGCAGGACCAGGCCCCTGGCAGGCTGAGCTCATACTGAAGGTTAAGCTTCTCACAGAAGTGCAGCCAGCCGTACCGCAGAGCAACAATGCAAAAATGACTAGGTACAGCAGCCACTGCTAGGATTCCTGAACGTTCACAGGCCTGTTCTGAAGGGAGCCTACAGCTCATGTTGGTGCAGATGTTGTCACAAGAGGGGTTGCTCAGAATTGTTTGGAATTGAGTAACAGCAGTGAGAAGCAGCCCCTCATTGGCCCGCTGTAGAGCGTGAGTGGAGCCTCTACATACAAAATGGGAGTGCGACATTGACTGGAAGAGAGGATGTGGGGAAAGGAGTATGGGAGGAAGACAAGCAGGGGGAAAGAGGGCATCTCTTTCCAGTAATGTGTACTCCCAATGGCTCTGCCATACTTGGTCACCATTTACAGCTTTCTAAGGTTGTCTGGAAGAAAAAAATGCATGTACTTTTTCTAAACAGAGGGTTATTTTAAAGACAATCCATTGAGGAAGACATTATTGGAGGTTTTCTCAGTTTTACTTTCATTCTGTGAGAGTTGGGGAGCCAATGCTATTAAAAGTATGCATTTCACCCAAGGCTGACTATATAATTTCCAGGGTCGGATGCAAAATCGAAAGGTAGGACCCTAAAAAGAGTGCCATTGAAGGCACAACATTCAACTTGTACTTTCTTCCACCATCTCTGTCTTGGCCCATCATCATGTTTCTCTGCTATTTAATATTACACTTTGCAGGTGGGCGCAGACCCTCAGCCCACTCCCTTCCCCCTGCACTTACTATCTCCCTCCAGCAGCAGTCCCAGGATCAAGACCAAAGTGCTTTACCCTTATCCTCCAACCCACCTCCCAGGGGAGAAAAGTCAATCTCCTTTCCCCACAGGTCTGCCACCCCAATTCATAGACCCCCAAAGGATTGCCATTTCTGCACTGGGACATACTGTGTACCTGAAGCAGGTGAGAGGGAGGCTTGCCCCCACCAAATGCCCTACTTAACGCACAGTGGCACTGCCAGACACTTCAAGGACTGCTACTGCCATGCCCTGCCAGATGTCATCACGGAGGTGTGCACACCCAAGTCCCTGCTGGAGGTGGAGGGCAGCTGATGTCGCTGAAATAGGGATGGGAAGTGGAAGGCAGCCAAGCAGCAGGGACACCAAGACTGGAGGACATGACAGTAGAGAATCAAACTGGGGGAGGGGCTGGGAGGCCAAGCACAGAAACCCAGGCTCCAAGCCCTCTGCGCCTGCTCTGTTGTCTGATAGGACCTCACTTACAAAATAAAATGGAAAGATGAATTAAGAATTCATGACAGTGAAAGCAGGGCATTAAACCCAGAATGCAAGGTCCTCTAAGTGCACTGGTCATCTGACTGTGAAGCCAGCCCCGACCCTTCCACTTCCAGCGCCTGCACACTGACCACAACGCTGAGGTTCCAGGTCATTTCATTTCCTGTGCTCCTGGGATAGAGTCGGGAGCATCTCCGTCAGCCACTGTCCCAGACTAACCCCGTTTCACTCGCATGCTCTGGCAAACTCTCTCCCCGACACCACAAATGTTTAAAAACTATTTCCCTTACCCACTTGCCACATCCGTTCCTAGTTTAGCAGACCTGTTAGGCATTACAGTTGTTGGCTTTATTGCCTGTAGCTTTTTCCTTGCCCGTGTTTTATATGTGTATCCCATGGAGAAGTTCAGTGTAGAGTGTTGTCTGTTAACTGGTTTAAGCCTTGGCAAGGGCTTGATTTTAAAGTAGAGACTGTACATTCCCACACACGCATTTTCCAGTGAATTCACCACTTTGTTCATGTTATCGCCACAGGAAGTGCGTTTGGATATTTTTCTTTATCAGGACTTTGGA
Source organism: Piliocolobus tephrosceles (assembly GCF_002776525.5). Classification (NCBI taxonomy): domain Eukaryota; kingdom Metazoa; phylum Chordata; class Mammalia; order Primates; family Cercopithecidae; genus Piliocolobus; species Piliocolobus tephrosceles. The sequence goes on along the minus strand of NC_045435.1, from coordinate 6,801,305 downwards.
TATTTTTCTTTCAATTTATAAAGCCAGGTCACATTAGCTCTCAGAGAGTATCCAAAGTCAAAGCCTTCAAATTAGCAAAGGTTTTTCTTTCTTTTTAGATGTTCTTGTCAGCTTTTCCATGTAGGAGTGGGGAGTCAGGAATAATTTATACAAGATGAGTTTTTAACATTGAGTTCAAAATTACCAGAACACTTAGAGGCCATGGAGAAAAGCACTTTGGCGTGGTGTTCAGATATACAGGCTCAGGAGTCAGCCTGTGACTTGTAGATTTCTTAACCTCTTGGGAACTGTCTTCAGTGGGACAAAGAGAATGCTAATAGTACCTGCTTCATGGGGTTGCTGTAAGGATTTAATAACCCATTTCCATAAAGCCCTTAGCCCAGCACATTGTAAGTGCTCAAAAATATTAAATCATCAGCTAACAGGTTGATAAGAACTGCCACTCCAGCATTTGACCATCTATGTGCCCAGCCTGGAGAAGAGAACACAGCAGTGGCAAACCTGTGGCAAACCCTCCAACCCTTGATTTTGTCTCTTCTTGATGCAGAGCATCCCCAGTGGCAGAGAAAAGGCTGGCTATTACCTCGGGATCAGATTGTGAAATATCTGGGGACCATGCTAAGACTTCTAGGCTTTCTCCCATATGTAGATTGCCTATAGATTTTTCAACTAAACTGGGGTACTATTGAAAGTAAGGGAGCACAATTAATTATATCCGAACAGCAGGTGTCAACCATAACTATGCCAGATAAAATAGGGTATATAGTTACTTTACTAATAGGGTAGAGCCAACGCTTTACCCCAGTTGAATAATTTTTTTCTCCTGGATATTTTTACTATAGGCAGCTAGGGACTTGCTATTTGGGCAAGGAGCCTTCCCTAGCAAACTCTGGGTAGCCAGCTATTACAGCTGTGAATATATTCACCCTGATTGTGGAGCCCATCAGGGAAGGTGAGACTCAGCTCTGGTCCTCAGGAGCTTACTATTTTGCTGGTGAGACATGACACAGAAGAAACGCACACATGACAAAAATAATTGGGGAACAATACGGAAGAGTATAACCTAATGCTGGCCTTCATGGCATAGCACTTGGTATGACCCACAGGTGTCAGAGAGCACTGAATGTCCATGGAATGGAAAATATTTAAAGGAAAATAATATGTGGATAATCAGGAAAGTTGATGTGACCACGTTCCTTGGTTTTGAAATGTAAAAGAAAATGCTAGAGTTTAAATGCTATCTTATACATCTATTCCAGATAACCCTTTAATATCCTTTTACTGGCAGCTGTCTTTCCACTTAAGACCCCTTCTCCATAACAAGACTTTTGCAATGAATCTGGGACCATATGTCTTTTTGGCGCATGACAAAAAGAGCCATTCACCATTCGGGGACACTCTTTTGGTTATAATTGAGAATGACTTTTTAAATTTAGATTTTGATCTCAGTGCATTGTGTAATTCATTTGAAAAAAATGTGCTTTATATTAAAATACTGTGAATTTTTGTATTGTATTTCCAGAAAAAGATAGACTTGGCGACAGTTTATCATTTGATGAAGTCAAGCAGACCATGAAAACATTGTACTTGAATCCAGTAGAAAAAAACAGGACTTTGAAAAGATGTTTTCCTTACCAAAACAGGAGGAAATGGTCATCTCTTATCATACAATGGCTTTCTGGTATAAACTGATGAATTGTTTAAGAAATGGTATACATTTATTAAGAAATTGATACCTATTAGGCGAATTTCTTTAAAAATTCCCTTTGAAGCTTAAGTTCTGGTAAATTTTGTGCCTTGGAGGAAAAAAAAAATCAAATGATTCTTTGATTCCTGTTTTTTTTAATGATAAATTTGGACTCATCTTGAAGATTTAAAGCCAAATACTTCCCAAGTGGTAAATCTATTTCCAAAGAAGTAACTAAGAATTAGATGACATTTTGAAAATAATTTTAAAAGAGAAAAATCTATCTTAAATGGTACCCACAGCTCTTTCAGACTTTTTGGGTCTTTTCCTCTTTCCCATTTATTAATCCCCCCATCCACCCATCCATTCATTTACCGTGTTTCTGAAATCAATGACAACATTGAGGGTAAAAAGAAATCTAAGGTTCCTAGGATCCTCAGCTCCTGGGAGTTTTCTACTTGGGTGGTGTAGAGGCAGTCAAGACACACAAAAATAAAGACAAATAGCAATTGATTAACCTGAAGAATGATAAAAGCAAATGCTAAGTCTCCAGGATATTCATGGAGAGGGACTGAAATGTCTATCCTGGCCAGAAATGGCCTTGTGTACAGTAGATAAAGTAGGACTTGACGGATGGGCAGCACATAATAAGCAGAGATGGTGGTGGTGGAGGAAGGGCAGGAGAGAACAAGTTTTGAGGATGAAATGAGTGCCTTACTATTTTATTTATACCTTAATGAGGAGGTACCCATAATACATCTCCCCACCCACTTTTTAACCATTTTATACAGGACATTATAGAAGCAACACATCAGGAACTTATGACCTTTGTCCTGTAGAACAGATAAAGTTCCCTAAGTTCTGAGAGGCAGTAGAATACAGCGGTTCAGAGCTCAGACTTCCCAGCTTCAAACCCTGTACCTGCCATATACCAGCTGAGTAGGCTTAGGAAGTTTAAAACTCTTGGAGCTTCAACCTCCTTCTGGGTAAAAGAGAACTAATAATACTACCTATCCCTGCATAACCGCCATCTTGCATCGGTATCAGGAGTCTGATATCCACTCATGGCAGCTGCCTTGCTCCCTGCCTTCGAAGCCTCTTGCCGTCTAAGGACTCCACCAGGAAGAGAAGGCTCAGCCGGCTTCAATGATGGCACTACATCATTTCCTTCTATTGGTTTATCCTGCTTCTTTTTCCATACGTTATTTTTTTCAGCTTCTTTATATTCCTTATGTAGTTCCTTCAGTTATTTTCAACCCCTATTTCTGGTTTTTCTTCAATGAATGCATAACCACTTGTGATAGTTATCTTTCACTGTAATAAACAGTATCAATCTCTATTATTTTATATGATAGTTATCTTTCACTGTAATAAACAGTATCAATCTCTATTATTTTATATGATAGTTATCTTTCACTGTAATAAACAGTATCAATCTCTATTATTTTATATTTCATCCCACTTTCATAAAATAGAGCAATCTTAAACATTTTTATGATAGAGAAGTAGAAGGGAACAACTGAAATTCTAAGGGTTGACATGATAAAAGAGGAAAAATTGTGCATTTCCTCTTGCCGTCTATACAAATATAAAAATTAAGGGTTAACCTTGTAAATGGTACTAATAACCTACAGAAATATAAATTGAATTACCATTTATAAGCATACAATTTATACTGATTCATATCTGATCAATCGTAAACTTTACTTTTGAATTTTTGAAAATGTTTCACTGTGAAACAAAGAAAGTGAAAAACTTCAAAATAAGAAACTGATTGTTGAATTTTAGCCCAAATGCACTGAGATAGAATTGCCATCAGTTAAGTAAATTAAAGGGTCATGCACTTATTTTTATTTGTTTAATAGGACAGGTCAAAATTCTTGCTAAAAATTGCTTTATTTGAATAAGAGATTGAAAAAGTGAGATCTAGAGCTAACAGACTTTTTCAGGTATATATTTTTGGGGGAGTCACCATATTTTTCTTTGGAGGCAACAGCTAAGGAATTGTAAGAGGCACCTGACGACTCTCTTCACCAAAGGCACAAAACAGTCAGCTTTGACACAGAATACCCTCGATAACTTAGAGATAATAATGACTTTGAGAGAGAGCTGTGTGTGCGCGCACCAGCTACTGTGTTATCATCTCAGATTTTGCTTGTTTTGTTTTTTAATCTCGTTTTGAGTGTTGACCCTGATGAGAAAACATACTCGGGTATGATAGATGGGCAAGGCTACCTTTCAGTGACTAACAGCTCTGCTAAAACAATCTACCTCTGCAGTTTTACCAACCCTATCTCCCACCCCCAAATATAAAACAAAACCACAAAACTGCCACTTAGACCAAGCTTTTTCAACCTAGGCACTAACCTCTTAGAGCTGGCCAGAACTTTAGTGGAGAGTTAACCCAATAATTATTAGCAATTGAGACAAACAAAGTTCAGAAGTGTGAGGTAAATTATCCAAAGCCACTCTGCTTGTTATAACAGCAACTGACAAAATTTACAAAACATGCTTACTCTGTGCTACAGTCTATATTAGCTTCTTTTTTTAAAATTTAATGTTTTTTTTTTTGAGATGGAGTCTTGCTCTGACTCCCAGGCTGGAGTGCAGTGGCGTGATCTTGGCTCACTGCAACCTCTGCCTCCTGGGTTCAAGCAATTTTCTGCCTCAGCCTCCTGAGTAGTTGGGATTACGGGCGCCCGCCACCACACCCGGCTAATTTTTGTATTTTTTTGTAGCGACAGGGTTTCACCATCTTGGCCAGGCTGGTCTTGAACTCCTGACCTAATGATCCACCCGCCTCGGCATCTCAAAGTGCTGGGATTACAGGCGTAAGCCACCACACCCAGCCTACATTAGCTCCATTATATGAGTCAGCCATAGTCTTTACAATGCTTCTGAAAGATTATTCTCTATTTTATAAATGAGAAAAGTAAAATTGAGATAATTTAAACTACTTACCCACAACTATTCCACAATGAGTTGTGTTGAATTTGAACCTAGGTCTGTCTGACTCAAAAGTAAGTAGGTATTCTTTCCCCACATCATGCTGCCTCTCAGGTGAAGGCTGATCTTTCCTAGAACACAGACTTTAGCATCCTCGTCTGGGACATTTTTCAGCTTAGAGCATTGGCACTGTAACCTTTTCCTCACTAGAGCTGGCATCACTTGGGAGGAGTTACAGGCAAGATAGTGACTCAGAGGCCCGTGCTGAGTGTGAGAAATGCGCTCCCTTAGGGAAATGAGTGTGAGGATTAGCAGCTGTGAGAACACGAGAGTTAAAACATTTGCACTCCATTAGTCCCTTTGGAGTCCTAACACCTGGTTGGAAGACAAACTCTTCAATTGGAATTTGCCATCGTGAACATATATTTTTACACTTAAGCCTTTTCTGCAGGAAGGATACTAATTCTTCAACGTGCACCACATAACTGATGGCTGATGTCAACGGATCATCATTAAGTATGAGTCTTTAAAGGTCAACGCTGAGAAAGTTCTCAGCTAATGAGACATTAGCAAAATTACTAGCAGCTGACCATAAAAGAAAGCAGCAAAAACTTAAAATGTTAACCAGGAGTGAGAACATTCATGATGTGAGCGAGAAAAAGACATAGGAACTTAGAGGATCTATGAAATGTGAATCATGTTTTATCACGTCATTGCAGGGCTCTGGAGCCCATTAATATTTATTAATAACCACCTGGGAAATGGTATTTTTCCTACTGCCCCGCTAATCTAGTATAATCTTAGATAAATTTGGACAGAAATTTCATATGAATGTTAATTTCAAAATGGCAAAAGGAGGGTTTTGTTTTCTTTTGCATGGAAAACCAGTGACTTGAAAACATCTCTGTCAATACTTAATAGAAAGATAATAGATATTAAAAATAAATGTAAAAAATGGTTATAAATGATTACTTAGTGGACGTGCTAGTCCTCAGGTCACTAAATGTTAGCTTGAATATTTCTGAATAATCGACAGCTTCTCAATTCAATGGTAAAATGAAAAATGATGGTAAACATATCATTAAACAAATGAAATGTGTCAGACAAGGCTGTACTTAATATTTGCTTTGAAACTGAGGGTAATTCACTGTGTTTGGGTGTAGTTCCATGCAACTGAAAAACATACCACTACCTATTACAAAAGAAAGTAAGAGCAGGAGCTGTAAGTGATGCTTTTTTTTTTTTTTTTTCCCACCATGAAGAAATAAAGATTCTTTGCTCTTGTATAGCACTTTGTACTCAAGGGACTTTAATTCATCACTTTACAGTTACAAATACACTAAACCGCTACAGCATATCTGTGAAAAATACACCTATTACAGATGAGCAGAGTTGAGATTTATCGCACAGTAAACTGATACCAGAAAGGGAAATGAATAGAGATGCAAATTTTAAACATACAGCTTGTGGCAGACAGGATAATGCTCCAACAAAGCTTGCTTATATCCTAATCCCCAGAACCTGTGAAGATGGTTGCGAGACAAGGGAGAATTGAGGTTGCAGATGGAATTACAATTGCTAATCAGCTGATTTTAAAATAGGGAAAGTATCCTGGATTATCCAGATGAACTTACTACAATCACAAGGGCCCTTAAAAGTAGAAGAGGAGGCTGGGTGTGATGGCTCACACCTGTAATCCCAGCACTTTGGGAGGCCAAGGCGGGTGGGATCACGAGGTCAGGAGATTGAGACCATCCTGGCTAACACGGTGAAACCCCGTCTCTACTAAAAATACAACAAAATTAGCCGGGCGTGGTGGTGGGTGCCTGTAGTCCTAGCTAGTCTGAGGCTGAGGCAGGAGAACGGCGTGAACCTGGGAGGCGGAGCTTGCAGTGAGCCGAGATCACGCCACTGCACTCCAGCCTGGGTGACAAAGCGAGACTCTGTCTCAAAACAAAACAAAACAAAACAAAAAAAGTAGAAGAGGAAAGCAGGAAAGGAGGCCAGGGTAATGTGATAGTGATAGTGATGGTGATGGTGATGGTGATGGTGATGGTGATGGTGATGTGATTGTGATGTGATGTGATGATGTGATGTGATGTGATTGTGATGTGATGATGTGATTGTGATATGATGTGATTGTGATGTGATTGTGATGTGATGTGATTGTGATGTGATTGTGATGTGATGATGTGATGTGATGATGTGATGTGATTGTGATGTGATGTGATTGTGATGTGATGATGTGATGATGTGATTGTGATGATGTGATTATGATGTGATTGTGATGTGATTGTGATGTGATGATGTGAT